>NC_046658.1:16876486-16888936 GCF_010883055.1 Belonocnema kinseyi
GAGGGAGCTCTTCTTAATATTTTGACACCAAAATCATGTCGATACACCTTACCGACTGCGAGTAAAGCCACCCACGCTTTAACTTGACAGACTGTACGATGTACGATGAAACCGTGGCGAGATACGACGTCTCTTGAAACCAAAATCAGACACTACGTTTTTCCACTCACTCATCGAATAAAGAGCTTTTCATGTCAATTTTACCCCCATCCCTTCTCTATCAACGCACACTCTCATCGCGCGCGGCTTGCTTCGCTCGCAAGTTTGAGCGCGCCTGCGGCGCGCGGCGGTTGAAATTCGCGATTCGCGCTCGGATATTTGTTCTTTGCAGTTGGAATGCTTGTATAATACTTTATCAAAAAGATCTCTATTAGATGGCAGTATTTTTATGCGTCTTGATATTCTGAATCGTCTAATTAATTAAGTATGGTCAAAGATTAAGTTTCTCAAAGATCTGTAGGCTTTGAGGTACACATTCTCATCGTCACACTCGCGCTGCGCGCTCGATTTCCGACAGAAATTTCTGAACAAGTTTTGTTGAATCTTTTTTTCTCTCGTAAATTTCGGAATTTTTTGGCAAATTTTTTTTCTTTTTTCTTTTCAATATTATTTTTCACGAATAAAAGAAAAAGTACGCGTCCTATCAAGAAGTGATTTTTAACGAAATTGTAAATCTTTTTTGGAATAAAAATTTTGGTTAATTCATCTTTTTTCGCATCCTACGTTGTTTGACGGCAAAATGAAATTTTTCATTTTTCATTATTTTTTCTGCAATCAAAATTTGAATTTTCGATTTTCCAAGAAAGTCCTAAGCTTTGTTATGACAATCTTGTAGGGCTTTGAAAAAGAAATGCTTTCTTATCTTGACTTTTTCTTATATCGTGCGTTTTATGGCTTAAAATTTTGATTTTCGGTTGATTAAAAAAATTTTGAAAATGCTATAATTCTGAGAATTTTCTTTTTATCAAAAAAAGATATCAGGATAAATTATTTTTCCTTTTTAATACCATAAATACCCGTGCATAGAATTTTCAAATTCAGAAAAAAGTGGTCTCAAAAATTTTCAAAATGCGCTCTTCCTTTCTTTTAGGGCCCCAAAAAAGTGTGCCAAAGATGGATTTGATTCGTTTATTTTTTCGAGAGTTATCGTGTTTATGGATGGACGGCTGGACGGACGGACAGGCAGACAGACGCTAATGTAAAAACTTGATTTTCGGATTCAGGGCGTCTCGAAACGTAGAGATCCGTTGAAAATCAGTAGTGTCAAATTTCGGACAATTCTAATACTTTCTCAATCATAAATGATGAGAATGTAAAAAAAACATATATTAATTAAAACAGAATTGAGAAAGTATTAAAATTGTTTGAAATTTGATACGACAGTTTTTCAATGTATCTCCACGTTTCGAGCCCCCTGAATCCCCGTCCGTAAATACGATAATTCTCGAAAAAATGAACGGATCAAATACATCTTTGGCACACTTTTTTAAGGTCCTAAAAGAAAGGACGAGTTCGTTAACTAGCCATTTGTGATAAAAATTCAAAAAGTGAGAGCATTTTGAAAATGGTCGAAATTACTTTTTTCCTGAATTTGAAAATTCTATGTACGGATATTTATAGTATTAACATGGAAAAACAATTTATCCTCATGACTTTTTTCGATCAAACAAAAATTCTCAGAGTTATAGCTTTCTGAAAACTCTTTAAATCAAAGGAAATTCCAAATTTTATACCAAACAACGCACGATAAGAAAAAAAGTCAAGAAAAGCAAGACATTGCTTTTTAAAAGTCCTACAAAACTGTCATAACAAAGTTTTGGATTTTATTGAAAAATCAAAAATGCAAATTTTGATTGCATAAAAAATAATGAAAAATCCAAAGTTCAATTTTGTGGCCAGACTATGTAGGATACGAAAAAAGGAAAATTAACCTCAATTTTTATCCCAAAAAAGATCTACAATTTCATTAAAAATCACTTCTTGATAGGACGCTCACTTTTTCTTTTTTTCGTGAAAAATAATATTGAAAAGAAAAAAAATGTGTCGAAAAATCACGAAATTTACGAGAGAAAAAAAGATTCAACAAAACCTGTTCACAAATTTCTGTCGAAAATCAAGCGCGCAGCGCGAGTGTTACGATAAGAATGTGTACCTTAAAACCTACAAAGCTTTGAGAAACTTAATCTTCGGCTATACGTAATTACGTAGACAATTCAGAATATGAAGACGCATATAAATACTGCGATCTAAAAAAGATCATTTTGATACAGTGTTATTCAAGCATTCCAAATGCAAAGAATCCGTTACACAACGTTTACTTACTCTAAAATTGTAATTGCATTTGATAAACTATTACTACTTTTTTTTCTTCATTTTTAAATACTTCAACTTTTGAAAAACTTTATTTTTCGAACCTTAAAAGCTGATTTACTTATGAAGATTCGATTAAAATTTAAAATTAAGATAGGGTACTATATTTCAGTTGAAGCAGCAGAAGTGCATGTCACAAAAAATACACCTTATTATTCAACAAAGTTAAAAAGAAATCATAAGATGAATTTCAACTATCATTCAAAGTTTTTTGTTCGTTATTAATAAATTTAGCATATTGATATACCTCAAAAAGAAATATTGCTTGAAATAATAAAATATCTATAATATAGCCTGCAAAAAAATTAAAATGATACATAAAAACATTGGAACTTCATAAAAATATTAATGCTAGATTTGCATTGTTTAAGTTTACGGTCAAAGGATATTGATAGTTGAATAAATTAATTTGAGCATTAAAATTTTATTTGATTAAGCTGAAAGCTTCTCTTCCTCTATTTATATCTACACAAATAACACGCGTTCTCATTTAAAGGTTTTATATTGAGAATAATGAGAAAGAAATCTCACTTTTTTACATAAATTTAATTCTTTCATCTTCGGAACAGTTTTTCTTTTAATCCAAAGATCTCCACTTTTTTCAAATTGGTATTCTATGATACGTCTTGTTGAATAATTACATAATTTTGATACATTTCTTAAAAGATTTAACAAATTTAAATTTTTTTAACAAATTTTTATTTGATCAATGACTTATTTTTCGATAACTAAAACAATGAAATAAAACATAAGGAACAAAACTAATTACGATTTTAAAAGTATTTTTGAAAAAGTGATTATTGAAACAAATGATGCTTATTAAACAATTAAAAACTGGTAAACGTATTCTTTCTATACACAATACAGTCAGAAAAATAATTTTATGTGTTTTATTTAAATTCCTTTTTCTAGCCATCGAAAAAAACTGCTTGAGCAAATATAGATTGTTTAAACAAATAGAAATTTATTAAACGTTAAAAGAAATGTATAAAAATTATGAAATTATTCAACAAAACGTAGCATATGATACTAATTTAAAAAGAAAGTTGATAACTCTGGCTCAATTTTTAGAATTTTTGAAAATAGACAATAAATAATTATTTAAATAATTATATTTTTTTAGACAAATTTACTACTCCAAAAAATGAAATTTAATTACATTTATGTCAGAGAATACTATTATTTTTTTACATTTTTTGGGAATAAATAATTGTTTATAAATTGTTTAAAAAGTCATGGTAAATATTCAATTCGTCCATTAGTAAATATTTGTATGAAAAAGATGACGGAGATAGCTAAAAAGTTACAATAATACGTAAACATATAGTTTTTTTTATTTTTGGCTCGTTTCGATGAAACCCTGGAACATGAGTTCAATTTTTAGAAAATTGTAAATTTCCTCATGTTAATTAAATGGAATTTCGAATTGCCCAGTGCACGTGTTAATATTCGAATTTCGAAAAACAAAAAATTACAGATTCTCCTTCTCCGAAAATGGAAATTTTTTTGGAAAGGGAAATTTTTTTCACTCTAACGGGCAAGAGCCCTCTAGAGTAAAAAAAAATTTTGCGATGCAGTTTTGGAACACCCTAGTGTACACCATATTGAAAGAACTTATATTATAAAGTATTTCAAGTATTGAAAAAGATTTCAAAACGATTCCGAATGATTTCACAAAGATTTTATATATGTTAGAATGCCTTTATAGACATTAAAAATATATGAAAATAGTTATAAATATTTCGCATATTACATATTTCAAAAAGATAAAAAAATGCCACAATAATTTAAAACATTTCACAACGAATGAAAATATTAAAATGACTTTGCAAAGATTAAAAATATTGGAAGAGATTCCAGAAATATTAAGTATTTTGCAATGATATTTGATATATTCCAAAATATTTTTAAGATTTCAAAAGAATAATAAAATTTCATCGTGATTTCAGAAATATTTTGAAATGATTTGACAAAGATAATAATGCGAAAGATGTAAACGAAGCATCGCCACCGAAAAAAGCTAGATGAGACAAAAATAATAGTCCTGGTGGACCACCCGCTTTAGTAACTCAAGAATTGCAATCCAGATTAGTAGTGAGCGAAAATCCTTCTGATAGTGATAGGACAAATTCTTTGAGTTCAGATCAAAGTGGCGAGGGTTGGAATGATTTGCAAAGACATGAGACTCAGGTCCGGGACTCCCCCTCTGTCCCTTTATTACCGTTAAATCTTATTTCTGGACCCGAGAAAATTTCGCGAATAGTCAGAGATATGATAACGGAATTTACAGGAAAGAATATGTCAATTAAGTTATTTATGAAATATTGTAAGGCTGTTATTGGTATGACCAATCCTCGCGATGCACCTTACTTAACTATGATAGTTTTGAATAAAATTACCGACGAAGCGCGTTATCATATTCAAGATAAAAGCGATTTGGAACTTAATGACATCTTAAAAACTCTGGAACGTATTTACGCCCAGGAAGAAGATGTAAGTCAAATTTTACAGACTTTAGCTAACGTTAAAAGGAAGCCGGATGAGTCAATTCAAGAATGTGGGGCACGCGTTAATCAAATTTTCAATAAATCAACTTCTCAAGTAATGGAAAACACCCCCGGAGTAAGAGGTATGGGCCGTTGTGAAGCGAATGAAGAGACCGTGATTGGCAAGTTTTTACGCGGATTAGATTTCAACATTTATATGGCCATTCATGATAAAGAAATTAACACTTTGGATGATGGTATTGCATTAGCCATTAAAGCCCATCAAAAAGTGAAAAGTTGGGGAAGAGTTCATGGATCTCTGTCTGGCTCCATTCCATCTACCTTATCGGGATCTAATTTAAGGAATAAAATAGGGCAAGATATATTAAAGAGAGTAGCTCAGATGTGAGTTGAGGATGATACTAAGACTGTACGAAATTTAGAGTCTGTGCAGTGTTATCATTGTAAAGAATTTGGACATTATAAGCGAAACTGTCCAAAAAAGATTAAAAGAAATGTAAAGGACAAGGAGAGTACGGATTGTAGTTATTGTTATCGAAGTAACCATTTTGTAGAGAATTGTAACATTAAAAGAAGGCATCAAAGGGAACGGTCGAAGTTTAGACAAAAATCAAATAAAAGTTATTTAAACTTCGAGGCGGGTTGTCTGACGAGAGGCCAGACGACTCCAAGTGTAAACCCCTCTCAACCCAGCGCATCATCCTCTCACTCGGACAGTTTAATGAATTCGGTCCAAATGCGAGAGTAGAATTTGATAATTTTTCTTTTTCAAATATAAGGTGATCTTTTTAATTGATACTGGCGCTGGAGTGAACTTAATGAAAGAAAATGTGGTGAGTCCCACGGTTTGGATAAATAAAAAGCGAATAATTCATTTGGTTGGAATAGGCCCGGAAATGGTTTCCACTATCGGTGAAATTAGGTTGATCATAAGGGGTCTCGAAGCTTCTTTCCACGTTGTATCAGAATCATTTCCCATTCCACAAGAAGGTATCCTTGGTATTCCTTTCCTCAAAAAACACAACGCCACTGTAAATTTTGAAAGTGACTGTCTTCAAATAGGAAATATTAATTTTCCGTTTGACTTCCATAAGACAATCAGTTTACCAGAAAGAAGAAAGAAATTAGTAACAATTCAATTAAAAGATACTAAATTAAAAGAAGGTTACATACGTAGAATTCAGTGTGGCCCTGGAATTTTTGCTGGTGAGTCTTTGATTTTTAATGAAAACGGAACTGCCAAAATCTTCTTTATAAATTCCAATAATCAACAAATAAATTTAACAATACCACCAGTTGAACTTGAAGAATATTTTGAAATTGATTCTGAGGATTGTAAACTTTCTGCTAATGAAAGAAAACAGGCTTCTAGATTTGCTGAAATTTTGACAATTGTAAATTTTTCTGATTTAAATGATGAAGAGAAAGAAAGTCTCTTCCCAATATTTTTTGATTATTCTCAGCAATTTCATCTTCCTAGTGACAAATTGGGATCAACTAATGTTGTTGCCCATAAAATTGTCACTTCTGATAATAAATCGGTAAACATAAAAAATTATCGTCATCCACCTATTCATAAAAAAGTGATTATGGAAAAAACTAAAGAATATCTTCGGGATAGAACAATTCGAGCATCAGTATCCCCATATAATTCTCCTGTTTGGGTCGTTCCCAAAAAACCAGATCCTTATGGTAATAAACAATGGAGAATGGTGGTTGATTATCGTGGATTAAATGAAAAAACCATTAGTGATTTTTATCCTTTACCGCAAATAGCAGAGATATTAGATCAATTAGGAGGAGCTAAATATTCTTCTGTTATGGATTTAGCATCAGGTTTCCATCAAATACCCATGGATCCCGAATCCAAAGCAAAAACTGCTTTTTCTACTCCATTCGCTCATTTCGAGTTTAATAGAATGCCATTTGGACTTTAAAATGCCCCTGCTACCTTTCAAAGGGTAATGGCCCAAGTTCTGACTGGTTTACAAGGAATTGATCTATTTGTTTATATGGATGACATTGTCATCTATGCCTCATCACTTATTGATCACAGTCAAAAATTACAGGCTCTTTTAGGTCGTTTAAGAACATCGGGATTATCTTTAAACCCTGAAAAGTGTTATTTCTTGAAAAAATAGTATATTTAGGACAAATTATCACCCAAGAAGGGGTGAAACCAGATCTTCGAAAATTAGAAGCTGTAAAGAATTTTCCTATTCCAAGAGGAAAGAAAAATGTTAAGCAATTCTTGGGGCTTGTAGGTTACTATAGGAGGTTTATTCCAGATTTCGCTAAAGTGGTTAAGCCACTCAGTCAAATTTTGAAGGACAGCACTGATTTTCGTTGGACATCTGTAGAGCAAGAAGCTTTTGAGGTCCTGCGTGATTAAATCCGTTCCGAACCATTGTTACAGTATCCTAACTTTTCAAAACCATTTGTATTGACAAGAGACGCTTCAAATTACGCTCTTGGAGGTATCCTCAGTCAGGATAAGATTGGTCAGGACTTGCCAATCGCTTTTGCCTCAAGGACTCTTCAAGGAGCTGAGATAAATTATTCTACAATAGAGAAGGAACTTCTTGCTATTGTCTTCTGCGTCAGCTATTTCCGGCCTTACTTATATGGTCACAAATTTGCCCTCGTTAATGACCATAGGCCCTTAGTTTGGCTGCATTGTATTAAGAATCTTGTCTCGAGGTCGGCCAGATGGCGAATCAAGCTGAGTGAGTATGATTACGTGATTGTGTATAAGCCTGGAAAAGTGAATTCCAACGCTGATGCTTTGTCAAGAAATCCACTGAATGATAGGGGCCCTTTATTATCTACTTTGGATTCCTTTGATTCAAAGCTGATAGCTGTTGTGGAACTTCCAGCTTCTGATAACGAGATTGAACCAGAAGAGTTAATGGAGCGAGTGTTTGCTTGTTTTGAGGCTCTAGATGCCAGAGCAGCAGAAAGTAACGTTACTGGGATTGAGGTGATTAGTGAAATGAATAATCCAGGCTCAATCTCTCAGAATGATCAAATCGCCACCCAGGATCAGAGTACCGAGGCACCACGACTCGTAACTTCTGTTGGGTGTAGCCTATTAGGGAACCCGTTAATTTTCTATACATTTTATTAATTGATAAATAATCTACATTCTAGATTCGCTTTCTTATTTTTGTAATGTTGAGAAAGGGGTAGTACAAAAAATATATGTATGAAACTACATTAAAATTTTATTTCTTTAACCTTATTTTAAATTTCGAATTAGTGTAAGTTTTATTATTATTATTATTATCTATTATTATTATTATTATCTTTTTTTTATTATTATTATTATCTCAAACAAAACAAGAAAAAAGATTTTTATATTAAATAGAAAACAGTATAAAGTCAAGCAAAAAAGACGAATTTTAAATAAAATACTTAATTTTGAAGTTCAGCAAATAATTCGCATATTTATTGCATCACTGTACAACCTCCCCCCCCGTAAATTTGCTTCCGAACTTTTACATAGAGTATTAAAATACCTTTCCGCAAGTGGGACATAACATAACTATGTCAGCGTATTATAACATGTTTTCATGCGTGTTACAAAACTTATAACACAGAGTTACAGAGCAAAGTAGGACATTATTGATAGTCACATGTGACAATCTGTTATTTAATAGTTAAATAACTATTATATAACCATCTTTTCTGGGGAAGACCTTTTTAGCACAAACGTTAATTTCAAATCATTCTTATTATTTTCATGCATTTTACAATTATTATATGTTTAGTACAATTTTATAGTAAACTGCATGCCATTATTCCTAAAGTTTTTAATAATTAGTCAAATTATTACAAAAATTTCTTTACCGTTAAACGCTGAGATGTTTTGTATTATAACATATGGGTCCTTCCATGTCAGACTTACAACAAAAATTTTTTAAATTAAATTGTCTTCCCTTATTCCTGAAGGGAAAAAAATGACAAGTATTTTTTTATTTCATTTTGATATTAAGAATTTCTGAAATATCGATTTTTTTATCTGTCGACCCAAAAAATCGGTTCTTTTTCAAATGTTTCGTAAATTGTCCAATTTTTTAACGGAAAGACTAGCACCATAAAAAGATAGTGCGATATGGTTTACTTTAAAGTCCGTGTTTGATGATTAAAAAGTTAGTTTTTTAGTTATTTTTTCGCAAGAAGTATTTAACCAATTAGTATTATTTCAAAATGAGCATCTCCAAATCAAATTATTTTATTTTTGTAATTTTGAATTGTAATATCTAGAATATTGTCGTAAAATTTAAAAGTAGACGGTTGAATATTTTGTGAAATTAAAATAATGATATGTGATCGCGCGCACGACTCGGGCGCGGGTTGTGCGTGCGAAGCACGGATTCGGGCGCGATTGGAAAATTTAAATTTAGTCTAACATCCTCCTTTGAGTTTTTTTCCGCAGTAATGATGATTTAAGTCAGGGAACGTGCGTGAGTCGTGCGGATGGTCATATATAATTATTTTTATTTTACAAAATATTCATCCGTCCACTTTTAAATTTTAAGACAATATTCTAGATACTGCAATGAAAAATTACAACAAAATTTGATTTGGAGATGCCCATTTTGAAATAATACCAGTTGGTTAAAATATTGTAGCAAAAAATGATTAAAAAACTCATTTAATAACCATTAAACGTGGACTTTAAAGTAAATCATATTGAACACACGTAACATCTTATTGTCATAGAACGGACGGCATGAATGCGCCTAAAGTCCATGTGATGAGTATAAAAGCTGAACAAGTCAGCCCTAAGATCAATATTTTTTCACCCATATTGAAAAATAAAAGTTTAAATAACGCGGAAATTTTTTTCGCGAAATTTTAATAAATATTAAAGGATCGTAGAGGAAGAAAAAAATTTATTCATGCAAATAATGATTATCGACGGACACATTTAGGTTTTACAGCAGAAGTTTGAGTTTTAACTTTCCCTGACGGTAATCATGCAATCTGTTTTACCCACAGACCCCTAGAAGTTCGAAGTTGTCCACTCGCTGCACTAGTATTGCTTTGACACAGCTGATACCAGACTGATACGTATGTCAGACCAAATATGTTTATTTGCATTTCAAATGCAAACATTGGTTTTTGCATTATTTGTGCATAATGTTCGTGAGCTATTTTTGCTGTTTTGCCCCACTTTGATCAATATAAACCTCATAACTAGCCCATTGACAACATTGTAAATTGCTTTCAGGGTTTGACGACAGCATGGTCGGTATTTCTCCAAAATAGTAATTGAAAAAAAACTTTTTTCACTATTCTAATTATTTAGGACCAGAGACATATTCTTGCATGCCTTCTATTTATCGTGCCAAATTTTTAACACCATATCTCATTCCGTGTGGACGTAAGTTGGGAAAGAAAACTTCCACTGGTATTTTCATCAAAAAAATTTTTTCTCTATTTTACACCAGAACAAAGCAGAGACATGGACTTTATTACCACCTCTTTCATTTCCCAAACTTTCAGAGCGATACCTCATTTCGTTTAGACGTAAGTTCGGAAAGAAAGATTGAAGACCAGGTTTATTCACGTGACCCTCTCGCCACATGGCCTTAAAGGTGTCCTATGTCAGGCATAATGCTATCTGCGAGTCGTCTGTAAGGACGTAATTATCCTGATGTCCTTGGGGTATCTGTAAGATGTCCTGCAGACATCCTGCATAATATTTTCTCGAATTGCAATAAAATAATATAAGGACAGAAAAATAAATAAAAACTATTAGACTGATTAATCAAAGAGTCAGATAAGCAAAAATTAAATTAAAATTCAAGTATCAATTGGCGAGTTTTATATCATTTTTAAAAATCTCGTATATTAAGTCCGGATCCCGCTAGAGAATTAAGTTAAAATTATTTTATTTTATACTTCATGCACAACTGAATGAACTTCCCATTTTTCAATTTGACTAGACTACGGCTAGTTTTCTTGCTGTGGGTTTTCTTTTTCAAAAACCATATATATATATTTAAAAATTTGTCATAAGGACAACCGCAGGTTTTCGCTGGGAGCGGGTGCTAATCTGAAAAATTACACCCGCTTCCAGCGAAATCGCGGTAAAATTTCAGCCATAACCACGTCTCACAACCGTGAGATAGGTGGTTACAGTCTGTAAAGGAATCAATAAGACGATCCAGCAAAAGCCTCGTGCACCCTAAAAACACGGAGTGACCCAAGGACAACCGTCTTCTGCATTTTTCCCACAAGTGTTCTAGCATATTGTTGACACGCAGGGATGCTTTTTAGGCTATTAGCAAGTGAAAGCTTGGCACCTCCAAGAGCGCCGATGATAAGGACGATCAGTTTAACAGAATATTCCGGGTACAGTCGTTGTAACTCCCTTATAAGGTCTCGATACCTCTCTTTCTTTTCATTCTCCTTGGCTATGATGTTTTTGTCAGCTGGTGCCGAAAATTCGATAATGAACATGGTTCGCTTCTCGAAGTCAAGAAGAATCATGTCAGGCCTCGAGTCAGCAACAGAAACAATTATCGAGAATATGAAGTTCCAGTATATGCGGCACTTCCCATTCTCGACAATTGACTCAATTTCCCTAAGAGCATTTAGAGGAGCGATATTAAGGTGAATGCCGTAGAAGTGACAGAGATGGTAATAAAGCACTCTTAGTGCCGCATTGTGCCTTTGAATGTAGGTCGTTTCCGCGTGTGTTGGACAACTAGATAGTATGTGAGCTAAATGCTCGGGGTGTGCATGGCACGCCCTGCAGCTATCATCGGGAATGTCTTTGCTCAAAATGTGGCGACGGTATGTTAAGGTGGAAATGACACCGTCTTGGCATGCAAAAATGAAACCCTCTGTATCAGACTTCAATCCGAGCGATTTAAGGAAAGCAAACGTTAGCTCACCAGACATTGACTGATCCTTCACATTTCTGTGGAAGATACCGTGCATCTTCTTATCGAGGAGCTGTTCACGAAAGTTTTTCTCTTGTGCTTTCTTAATCCGGCCTTTCAGGAGTGAGTACTCGAGATAGATTAGATTTGATGCATTTTGCTCACCCCTAATACTGAAGTCAAGTCCGACTGTTTCAGCAGCCTCCTCCGCTGCTTTGTATAGAAATGCTCCTTTGCCCACCTCTTCGTGATTCCTGACCATTTTAAGAAGAGGATGTCTTCCATTTGCAACTCTATGTGCTGTACCCAGAATAATCCTGTTGTGAAGACATTCAAGACTCAATATTCCGCGACCCCCTTGACGGCGTGAGATGTACAGTCGCGGAACGGAAGACTTAAGATGCATGCTTTTGTTCATGTGCATAACCTTTCTTGTCCCGATATCAAGAGAACTGATCTCGTTCTTCGTCCATGGAACTACTCCAAATGAATAGAGTAGTACCGGGACGGCAAGCATGTTCGTTGCAGATACTTTGTTCCTCGCCTACAGTTCGGAAGACCAAATCTGTCGGACTCAAATTCCATTCCAATTTCCTTAGTATATCGTTCGACAATCCCCAGAGCTAGATGCAGTTGCTCTCTGTTTTTAGCATAGTTCTTAAGATCGTCCATGTAAA
>NC_046658.1:16889036-16907223 GCF_010883055.1 Belonocnema kinseyi
AGCTTTGTAATGGATAAATCTTTATAATAGGGACGACTTCAAAAGGTACGAAATTATTTTAATTGTACGATTCTCAATTGATAAATATCCAGACATTGGTCTAAGTCCTTGTTTGTATAACAATCGGTTAGAAAAAAACTTTCTGTTTAGAAACTGAAAAGGAATTAATTTAAAATCAGTTATCAGATTTTATTATTTATTTATTTTATTTTTTATATTGACGATTAGGCGAAAATTAAAAAAATAAAATTCATCTTTGCAGTATCCAGAAGCATTTGGGTTGGCCAAATATGTGAATCATGCCTTTTATTTTCCAAGACAAATTTACAGAAAAATTTAATTTACTTGTATTTAGCATTACTATATTTTCAAATTTACCACCTGTAACTACAACTTGGCAATCCTGGAATCGAGTTCACCGTCCAGCGGGGGCCAAAACTTTGTATTTTCGGTAAATAGAGAAGAAAGAGAATGATCACATTATTGTCCTCTCTTCTCTCTTTTGCTAGGTGCATGTGCAATATTTTAATGTGCGCTTTATTGCAATAACTTATTTCACGGTTCTTTCCATCGTTTCCTACAATTAACCAGTGGGCCCAAAACTATCAGAATCCCAAGAACGTCCTTGGGACGTTCCTAGGACGCCCTATGTCAGACCAATCAACGTGTCTAAGACGTCCAATATCCCAAAGATGACCTAGAGATGTCTTAAAGACATGGACGTTCTCGGGACATCTTTCGTACTGACATTAGACGTTTTAAGAGCATCCCAAGGATGACCAAAAGCCATGTTATAAAAGACGTCTTAGGGATGTCCCAAAGATAATGAATCCAACTTTGGCATGTAGAGCTACTGGGCTAACCTAACGCTGTCTTTGGCCGCTGATGGCGCCTAATTCAAACCGGGTGTATTTATCAATTATTTACCCAATGGGCGCAAAATTTGGCGACGTCTTTACGACATCGTTACGACATCTTTACGACAACTTTACGATATCCTATGTCCATGTAGTTAAGGTGTCTTTACGATATCTTAAAAACGCCGTATGATCTGACGACGTCTTTACGATATCGTAATGGCACCATAATAACACGGACATAGAGTGTCTTAAAATTGTCGTAAAGATGTCATAACGATATCGTAAAGACGTCGCCACTGTATATTAGATTGGTGCCAATAATGCTTTTCGAGCTGCAGGACAGGATACCTATCCCCACTTCCTAAAAGTTCCCATTTCCGGAAAAAGAAAATCCAGAATTTTTTCCACAAAATTTGAATATTAACACGTGCTACCAGGCACTTCAAACTCCCATTTAATTAAGATGAGGAAATTTGGAGTTTTCGAAAAGTTGAACTTATGTTCCAGGGTTTCATCGAAACGTTCCAAGTTTTCTAGGAGTTTAAAAGAAGCATCTACGAAATAAAACCATGCTAATAACTTTTATTTCCAAACCACCTCCATCCTCCGCGAAGCGCCCCAAATATCCCGGTAACAAACGTTGAATTCAGAAAAATTAAGAATTTGTATTCCTATAAATACGCAATTTTTCCTCCGTCTAAAAATCCCCCAACGGGAACAGAAAAAGTGCAAATCCTATTCCTCTCAATCAACTTAGTAAAATTTAACGAAAACATTTATTTAACCTATTTTTCATTATTCAATCTTTTTATAACTTATAAATTCGAAAAATATTAAAATTTATATTTATTTATATTTTAATAATTTATTTAAACATCTTAAAAAATGCAACAAAGAAATCTATGCAAATGTGTGACTTTAAACAATTTTAATTCTAGAGAGGCAGAGTTGAATTGGTGCGAATTAAAATTTCAGAATTTACATTCCGCATGAAGGAATTAAAACAACCTATTACACATATTTTGTGAACTTATTAGAAGGAATGAAATAAAATCAAAATATCACCACTTCTGAGGAATAAAAAATATCTCTGTGAGGTGCGTTACCGGTACAATTAGAAGGAATTAAATATATTGAAAACAGGTCCTCTTTGGGAGAACAGAAAAGTGTGTGGCGGTCGCTATGGAAATGGAAGTGAATAAGTTTAGGAGGTATCTTATACTTATTGTGGCATTTTAGACAGATGGAAAAATCGCGCATTCAAAATAATTGAATAACCTTCACTTTTGCGCTGAAGTCTGAAAATATTATTTTTTCTCTATTCTACGCTTATCACCGGGATGATTCGACAATAAAAAAATAAAATTTTCAGGTATTATTGTTATTTCTTAGAAATTTCCGTCGTCTGTTTCACACGAACAATTACTAATGGACAGTTTCAATATTTGCCATGACTTTGTAAACAATTTTCAATTGTTTAAACAAACGTAAATTACTTTAACAATTATTTTTTTCTATATATGTAAAAAATAACCGTATTTTCTGATTGAAATGTCATTGTTTGTCATATTTTGAAGTATTAAATTGTTATAAAAATACTATGTATATAATTATTTAATTAATTATTGTTTATTCTTAAAATTTCTAAAAATTGAGCCAGAGGTGTCCATTTTTTTCAAATTGGTTTTCTATGCTACTTTTTGTTAAATAAAGTGAAACCCTTCTATAGCGCCGATTTTGGGGCTGACGGTGGGTGGGAGATAACTCATTTGAGCCCGCTCCGCTTTTGTTTGTTCACGCATGAGTGCTTACCTACCTGCAGCGCAACGTCGATTCTCGAAAGGGCTATAGAAGGGAGGGCTTTTGAAGGGTTTCACTGTAACATTTCGATACATTTCTTTCAATGTTTAATACATTTTTATTTGTTTAAACAATCTTTATTTATCCAAGCAGTTTTTTTCGATAGCTAAAGAAATGAAACAAAACATAACACGTACAATTATGTTACTGACTGTATAGTTTATAGAAAGACTAAAAGTACCACTTTCTAATTGTTAAAACAAATATAATTTGTTTAAATAATTACCTTTCCAAAAATACTTTAAGAATCGTAATTAATTGCATGTATTATATTTTATTTCATTTTTTATTTATCAAAAAATAACTGCTAGAGCAAATAAAAATTATTTAAAAAAATATATATTTTTTAACCCCCGCGGACTTCAAACTCAGCTATACTTCAAACGCGTCGCGTGTAAGTAGCAGTCAACAGGCGTTATACGTCTTATTTTTTTTAAAACTTTTTACCGTTTAAAAATTCTTTAAACAATTAAACATTGTTTAAAGATTCATGATATATATTCAAATTGTTCATAAGTAATTATTTGTATGAAAAAGACGGCGGAAATTGCTAAGAAATAACAATAATACTTAAAAATTTAATTTTTTTATTTTTGGGTCATATTTGGGGCGCTTCGGGGAGAGTGGGGTAGGGTTGGAAATGAATGTTCTTAGTATGGTTTTATTTCGCTGACACTTCTCTTATATCTCTAGAAAAGTTGGCACGTGTCGATGAAACCCTGGAACATGAGTTCAATTATTCGAAAATTCAAAATTTCCCCATTTTAATTTTCTTTCTCGGGCAATGGAAACTTGGGGGGGGGGGGCTATTGCCCTCTAGAGTGAAAAAAATGTTTTGTGTTCAAAAATAATCGACACGTATTTTTTATTTCAATGTGATGCTTGCAAATCTCGAGATATGCTTCTCCAAAATTTGATAATCGGGAAAAATCTTTTGTTTTCAATCGCTCACTATAAAAGAAGTTGTAAAAAGAAAAAATTATCCTTTTACTGAAAATAAGCATTCACCCACAAGCTTTGCAAAATAGTATAACATACCTCCTGTTATTCAGAATAAATAAAATTGTTTATAAAAATGCACTATATTGTTATGAAAAAAAACAATAGAAGGTGTGTTAAACTATTTTGCAAAGCTTCTGGGTGAATGCGTATTGTCAGTGCAAGAATAATTGTGTGTATTTGTGGCTTCTTTGTAATTACTATATCATACTTTCTTGCAGGATATTATTATAGATTTAGAAGATAAAATATGTTTAAAAAAGCAGCTTAAAGATAGTTAGAACGAAGAAAAATGGGGTGCAATTAGCGCAACTTTTAAATTAAAACTTCCAATTGCTTAAGGGAATATTTCGGAAAGCTTCATTTTAGCCCTTTTCAAAGATTTCATTACAATGGAAGCATTTTCTTATTTCCTTATTTTCTTATACTATTTCCTTTTTGATTCAAAATTTATTTTTATCAGTTGAAAAATTTACTGTTAATTATAGCTATAGATAATGTTATCAAAACACGTACTTGAAGTTTTTTCCAGTAGACAATAATATTATGTTTTTAAGATTCAGAACTATACGTGAGAAAAACTGAACTGTAATTAAAATTGAAATTTTTTCTTTTCAAACTGAGCGACTAACTTTTTTAGTTACTTTTCTGCATGAACTATGTACTTTTATTTTTAATTTCTATACAAAAAATCCGCCCGCTTCACGTGCACATTCTCGTAGCGCGCTGGGCGCGCGGCTCGCAAGTTTGAGCGCGCTTAGGGCGCGCGACTTTTGGATCTGGCGCTTCGTGCTCGATGATATATTTATCTCGCTCTCCGCGCACGATAATGTATTTACTTCGCGCTCCGCGCTCGGTATTTGTATATTCCTTACACTTGTGCACAGATTTTTTTTAAACTAAAAGTTAAAACATCGACAACAGTAATTTGGTGACAGTGACTTCTTTTTCGCTAAAGCTCCTGCGGCTTTAAAGAATACATTCTCATCACGTATCTCGTGCTTCGCACTCGAATTCGTATCTCAACTTTTATATAATTTCCATAAATGTGCATTATTACAATTCATAACATGCACTGATATTAAAACAGACGTAGTTTCATTGCCTCTTTTTAAAAAACGCGCATTCTTTAAAAAAATTGGTTATTAAACATTTTACTGCTCCTTCTGCTGGTTTTGTAAAAACAGAATTTACTCATTTCCAGTTTTATTTTTACGATTTAAACGTAGCACATACATTCTACGCGTCAGCCTTACCTTTTTCTAACTTCTAAATTAAATTCCTACCGCAGTAGCCCAAAAAACTTCGATTAATGGGGGTTTGGGGGCGGGGTGAGGGCGATTAGTTTCAACCAAGAGACAAAGCTGGTTAGTGTTTTATGCTGAAAAGTTCAACCAACCTTTAGCAGCGTTGTGTTAGATGGAAGTTCATATGATCTCATTTTCACATTCCCGGCCCACAGTGGGAAAAAATGACTTTTTTGGTTCAAAATAACTCACAGCCCACAAATATTGAGCGATATAAAAAAAAAATTGGGAAAAAAAGCTGTTAAGATTTCTAAGCGAGTGGTCGAACCTGATTTTTCAATTAGATTCTCAATTTTTTATAAATAAACAAACAAATATGACTAAAAAATGGCCATTTCATCTATTTCACGTTCACAGTGCTCGACAATAACAGGAAAAGTGTTGAAATCGCCTAAGTTTCATAAACTAATCTTAGCTAAATATGTTCCAATATTATATATATTATTAAACAACAAATTTTTTTATTCACCAATTATTTGTTTAAAAAATGTTTTCTATGATTTTCCATAATCATACGTTTTTTCTAGTTGTATTGCAAGAAATTTTATGAGCAAATGCAGTAATCAGGCATTTTTCGATAGAAAAATTCGTTTTTTCGATATACATTTTTTTTAATTCGGAACTTCCTGATATGTATAGCATAATTAATATATTTTTTAAATATTATGATCTTTTAAACAAATTTAATAAACAAATGCATTATTCGGGCATTTGTCGGCAGAAAAATTCGTTTTTTTCAATGCCAGTCTTTTCAGATGGGAACTTGATGGGCATTTCAGCAATATTCATAATAACTTGATAAATGTTATTATTTCTTTAAACAAATGTGATGAACAAATTGATTAATCAGGAATTTGTCTACAGATAAATTCATTTTTTTCTATGTCAACAGTTTTAATTAGGATATCGAACAATATAAATTTTCCATCGACAGATGCTCGAATAATGCATTTGTTTATCAAATTTGTTTTTAAGAAAATAAAAAATTTATTAACCAATTATGAATTTCGCTAACATTATCATGAACTTCCGAATTGAAAAAAATTGACGTAGAAAAAAAAACGAATATTTGTGTCGAAAAATGCCTGATTTCTGCATTTGTACATTAAATTTGTTTATAATATGAACAATTATAATAAGTAGAGAAATTTTCTTTATATAATATTGTTTCGATTCCAATTTCTTGCAACACAACTGGAAGAAACGTGTATTTATGGAAAATCATAGAAAAAATTTTTTAACAAATAATTTGTTAATAACAATTTTTTGTATATTGTCCAATATTGAAATATCTTTAACGAATGCGATGTTATGCAACTTAAGCCATTTCAACCATTATCCTGTTATTGCTGAGCACCGGGAACGTCAAATAGAAAAAAGTCCATTTATTCGTCATATTTGTTTATTTATCAAACAATTAAATCCCTAATTCAAAAACCAAGCTCGACAACTCTCTTAGAAATCTTGTTAGCTTCTTTTTTCAATTTTTTTTTGTCGAAATCCGTGAAGATTTGTGGGCTGTACGTTATTCTGAACCAAACAAGTCATTTTTTTCAATGTGCGGTACTGCTTGACTTTTTTCATATCGTGCGTTATTTGGACTAAAATGTTAATCACTCACTTTAAAAAGTTTTGTCCAAAATGGCTGTTATCGTGCTGACAAACTAAAAATCTACAGGCGCACACACAGCCACACATACGTATTTGTAAAAACCTGTTTTTCGGATTCATGGTGTCTCAAAACGTGAACATTAGACAAAAACGGGGGGGGGGGGGGCAATTTTATACAAATCTAATACCCTCTCTTGATGAGAATGTAAATTATTATTAAATTGGAATTTTCGCAGAAATCGGACCCGAACATATGATTATGTTATTATATTCCTTTAATTTAAATGGATTTCTCACTTTTAGAATTAGGCGTCATCTTCCGGGAATTATGGTATTGATTCTCCGATTGGCTGTGCCTTCCACTTCGCTCCCACCACTTAGGGACGGGTCGGTGAAGTTTAAACCAAACCAGAGATGAGGTGAGAGATTGCCGATCTAATGGAATAAGAGAATGTGAAAAAAATCCGGTGATAACTGCGCCCTCTTGACGGCTGACCTAAGAGTTATTTTGAAGGCGAGCGGGGTTGAGTTCACGGGAAGGGGGTGAATTCCATGAGTGGGTAGTGCCGCCATCTTACGATGTGCTAATTGATTATGCTCACGAGCGTTTTGGGCCGACAAACTGTGAAAGAAAATTCAAACATGTGAGCGCTGCCATGTTTGTCGCGGGACATCAAAAGATGGCAGACCTCCCCCCTGATTGCATCAGCCCCGCAATGGCATGCCCAGTCACGTATTTCCTATGTCCATGGCTTCTGCTTAATTAGTTACCATTAGCACAAAAAGTGCACAATTATTTACCTCCAGAGTCCATTATTTTTATGTATTATATGAAAGATAAATATCTTTGATTATATTAGTTTATTTTGTTTTTAATAAATATGCAGAATTCAGAGCCAAATTTTATTATAATGATAGACAATTATTTCGAATTAAAAAAAGTGACATAACCAGCAAATAGATTTATTAAATTATTCATAAATATACTCATCTCTGATATACCGAAAGAAATAATTTAATTAATAATTATAGAAAGAAAAATATTCTATTTTTTATTTATATATTTTTAATTTGTTTAGAAATATACATACAATTTAATATATTTATGCATATTAACTATTATTAACAGAAGGAAATAGGCCCAGTTCGCCCCTGGATATTAATGATTTAATAGACAAAGTTAGGTATGAAAAAATAGGATAGGGTAAGGGGGGGGGGCAGCGCTAACCAGTAAACAGTCAATGATTTTTTTAAAGTTAATAAGATGTTGAATTGATTCAGTTTTTTCTTATTTCGAGTTCTACATTATTTTATATCATATTTCTATAAGTAAAAACCACATAAAAAGACAATGATTTGGTAATTTAATTTATTTCTAATATGATGTAATTCGTCGACTTTGCCCCTCACCTGAGGGCAAAGCCGTCTGCAGCTTTTTATGGAAATCAAAACATTTAAATATAAAGAAATATGATGGATTGCTTATGTTGTATTTTATGTACTGGAAAAATTACCTTTAAAGATATCCCACAAGAAGAATACGTTATTTTGAATAAAAATAGAGACAGCTGTAATATAACAAAAATATAATGTATGTAATATATCCAAATCCATTCAATTTTGAAATTATTCTCAAATTATTTTATAACTTGTAAGCCATTGTCTTCGAAAATGAGTAAAATTTTTCTTATTTTTTTTTTATTTTGAAAAGTTTTAAAAAGTGTGCTTAAAAATTTTGAAATGTTTTGTAATATTATCTAGAAATTGCATTTTCAAAATTTAACCTATTTCTCATTCTTAATCCATTCAGTTTTAAAATTATTGTTAATTGTTTTTAAAGTTTTAAACCGTCTGATTCAAATCTAAAATAAGTACAATTTTTCCTACATTTTGTATGTATTTTGAAAACTGTAAAGACGGGTCCTCAAAATACCTAAGCTTTTTTTTTTTAATTTTCCAAATCTTTTGAAATAATCTTTCCAAATATAGGTTATTTTAAATGTTTAGGCTATTCATTTTTTGAATAATTCTAAAATCATATCCATCCTTTTACACCTTCTAATTAATTTTTAAAATTAGTTTCTTGAAACATATTACGTTTTTTTAAGATATAGAATCATTTAAAATTTTGAAACTTACTTAATTTTATAATTATTGTAAATCTCTTTTTTTAAACTTTTAAACCATCTGAATATAATTTTAAATGATTCGAATTTTTCCTATATGCTTTTTTTGATTTTTGAAGATCGAAGAAGTTTCCTTCAAATATTTCGGATTTATCTTTGAACAATTTTTTAATCTTTAGTAATATTTTCCAAGAATTAATTTCTATAAATATAAAATCATTTTTATATTTACAAAGCCTTCCATTTTTAAGTTATTTGAAATTATTTTTTAGAAGTTTCCTGAAATAATTGCAGATTTCTCTTTTAAAAACTTTTTAATGTTTTGAAATATTTCATAAGAATCTGTTTTTTCAAATATAAAAACACGAAAAAATTGTATTCCGTTCAATTTTTAAATGATATACAAATCTTCTTGAAACATTTCAGCAATCAGATTATCTTCTTTCTTTCTTTAAATTTTGAAAAATTTGAAGAAGTTTCCTTAAAATATTTCAGATTATTCTTCAAACATTTTTTCAATCTTTACAAATATCTTCTGGGAAATAGTTTCTCCAAATATATAATGATTAAAAATGTTTAAAGCATTCAATTTCAAAAAATTTAAACTTTTGATCCATTCTATTATATTTCTAGAAGAGTCAAATTTTTCCGACATTTAAGCAAAATTTTAATTTTGAAATACTTTCTCCGTGCAGTTACAAAATTTCTTTTTTGGTTATCAAAGTGTAATTTAGTAAGGTACATAATTATCTCACAGTATTCAAAAATGTACCATAAAAGAGAATTATTTATTTGGAAATTTTGATTAACTAAATTAATAATGCAAAATTCATAATCATTATTATTAGATTTATACATATAATCTCATTTCATATGGTCACAATCTTTTTTGGCAATTTTTTAAAATGTTTTGAACAAGTTGTAGAATATTCTCTCAAAATTAATTTTTGATCATTTTGATAATTTTCTTTAAAAATCTTGAAATATTTTAAAGTATTCTCTTCAAATAAACTTTAAAATTAAGAAAAATGTTAAATTTTTGTAGGTAACTTAAGAAAACTATTTTATCATCTTCAAATCTTTCAAAATTCTTAAAAAGCTTTTTCTTTCGAATTTAAAAAAAATCTATATCTCGCTCAACATTTGTCGGCATCTCAGCAAATAACAAAATGAAAACATTCACTAAAATCATATTCATACATAATGCAATCAGTCAGGTTTTCGAACAAATTAAAAATATTTTTGTCAATTGTGAAAGGTTTTAATGAATGAATATTCTTTATCCTAATATTTGTAAAATATTTATAAAAACGACGAATTTTTAAGAAATAGTTAAATATTCTATAAAAAAATTATACTCAACTAAGAAGATTAATCTTAAACCAATAGAAAAATAAATAGAATAGTTACAGTTTGAACAAAAACATTTTTTTGGTAAATACTTCCAATTTCAATCCAAAATTTTAAATAAAAAAATTAATTTTTAACCAAATATTTTAATGTTTAATACAAAAAATAAATTTTCATACAAACTTTATTTTATACCAAAAACAGCGAATTTAAAAAATATCTATTTCAATATTAAACAAAAAAAAACACACATTTCCAATAAGGATTTTAAATTTCCACTATTTATTGTCATGGCTTATTATAACAAATATTAAGACTTTGATTAATAGTCTTTGAACTTTATCTTTGAATTAAAAAAACCCTGTCATCATTTGCATGATTACATGATTTTTCCACTTTTTCCACAACATTAAAAAAAATGCAATGACCCTGCCAAGTCTTCCAAGTTTTGTGTAAAAGAAATAATTAACTTACGTTATGCCCCATTTGTTTTCTAAATCAACATTCATACCTTTCGTAACACAAAAGTTATAATTAGCCTTTCGACTAAACTGTACTTCAATCAATTTTTCCAATTTCACTACACAAAAAGCTCTAAACAAATTATTTAAAAAAAAAAATGGGTTTTGAAAGATTTTGAATTACATGCTTAGAAACTTTTTCTAAACTTTAAAAGGTTTCAAGAGAATGAAAGAATATTCTTAAGATCAATACGAAAAGATGAAAGGATTTTTTTATGTTAATATTTTCATGAAATTTAAAAAGATATTGAAATTTTTTTAAACATTTCCATAAATTCCGCGAAAAAAATCTGAATATTTTAAGACAAATTTTTTAATATTTTTTAAAATATTAAGAAAAATTCGCTTCAATTTAAGACATTTAGAATTTTTAGAAGATTCTGAGTATTCTGAGTATTCTTAGATTCAAGCATTAAAAAGACAAATAAAATAGTTCAATTTTCAACCCAAAAGCAACGGATTTAAAAAAAGTTTATTTTTCAATAAAAAGAAGAATTTTTAACCTAGAAAATTAATTTTCTAATAAAAAACAACAAACTTGAAAACAAAAATCTTAAAATTGTCAACCAAATAGATGGATTTGTTACTAAAAAAGATCAATTTTGAAGTATAAATAAAACAGTTAAATTTTCAATTAAAAATCAACAAGTTTCCAAAAAGAGTTATTAAATTTTTAATGAAAGACATGATTTTTTAACTGGGAAGATAAATGTTCTATCAATAAACAATGAATTCAAAAAATATATAGTAATCTTTTAACATCAAAAAAGTATTAATTTTCAATAAAAATGTTTGTTATTTTCCACCATTGTTTATTTTTTTCACCGTTATGTACCAAAAGAATGATTAAAATTTATATTAATAGGCTCTTAAATTAATCATTAAATACCATAAAGCAGCACTTTTTTCAAAATGTTTAATTGTGCATAATTATAAAAATTCCCTTAAGATCTTTTAGATTCTTTTATGTCAACTTTTTAATTAAAGCATCCCAAATTCAACTAGCCAGTTTACAAACTAGAATATAGACAATATACGCGAAATTACCCACTGTGATCTTCTCTCCCGACTTTGTCAAACTGGAAAAATGCTGCCCTGTTTGACCGCTCAAGTAGAACCGTCATCATCTATTTCAGTTCGTAAACTGGCTACGAGCGTGGACATAGGAAACACGGGACTAGGCGTGCTATCCTAACTTGGGCGAGCGGGGTTGAATCCACGGGAGGGGGGAGAATTCCATGAGTGGGGAGAGCCGCCACCTACGATGTGCCATTTGATTATGCGCACGAGCATTTTTGCCGACAAACTGTGCATGAAAATATAAACATGTGGGCGCTGACATGTTTGTCGCGGGACATCAAAAGGTGGCGGACCTCCCCCCTCATTGCATCACCCCCGCAATGGCATGCCTAGTCCCTTGTTTCCTATGTCCATGGCTACAAGCAATTGGGGGCCAGTGATCCCAGATCTGAAATGAGATGTGGTACAATACTATGACACGTCTATGTCCGTGTGAATATAGTAGGAGACGATATAAATGCCTGGCTTGCGCGCGCAACCCATTTCCCCTCTTCTAAATTTGAAAACTCGAAGGTGCACGATTGCCGGTTGGAACACTTCGGCGGTTCTATTTATATCTTTATCTGCTTTGAAATAAAATGAAGAGATTGGGATTTTAATATTTCCAGATTTCGATGCTGGGCTGGCGATTCTCATGATTTGAATACTTCGCGCGCCTCTTTATATGCGTGTATTTTGAGGTTACGTTACTTCAAGTATAAAATATAAATTATATAAATATTAATACTATTATATATATATATATATTATTAATGATAACATTATAATTATGTTATATTATAATAGTCTTATTTAAAACTTGATCCGCATTTGGAAGACATTAAAGAAATTGGTGATTTTGGAATTCATCTCGTTGGAATAAAAACTCAATTATTTGGTTGAAAAATTAATTATTTTGTTGAAAATGTAACTATTTTGTAAAAAAGTCCTCTTTTCTATCAAAAGTTCAACTACTTTCTTAAAATTTTTATTTCTTTTATTTGAAGGTTCATCTCTTTCGTTGAAAATACATTTTTGAAACTGACAATTAATCTATACCATTTTTGGTTGAAAAAATCATGTATTTTGTTAACAATTTGTCTTTCTTTGTAGAAATTAAATTGCTTTATGGAAAATTTATACATTTTGATTAAAAATTACATTTTTCGGTTGCATTATCAACTGTAAGTATTTTTTGGTTGCAAAGTCGTTTTGTTGTAAATGCAACTATATTGTTAAAAATTAAAATCATAATTTTTGGGTGGAAAATTCAATTATTCACTTAAAGTTGAATTACCCAGTAAAACAATTAATTTTTTCTTATTAGGGATTCATAATTATAGTTGAAAATTCAACTATTTGCCTTTAAATTAGGTTAAAAATTCAGCTTTTTTGTAGATAATACTCTTTTTGACTTTAAAATTAAAGAATTTATTAAAATTAAATTGACCTTTTTTAGTAGATATTTAATCTTTTTGATTGAAAATGTATCATTTTTGGTAAAAAATGCAATTATTTGGTTAAAATATGAACTGTACATCTTCTTGGGTTTAAAAGTCGATTATTTCACTAAGAGTTGAACTACTTTGTAAAAAAATACGTTTTTTTAAACAAGGTTTTATAATTATGGTTGAAAATGTAACTATTTATTTGAAAGTTTAACCCTTTGATTGAAAACTCATATTTTTTGCTTAGGAAATTCAATTTTTTTAGATAATTCGTCTTTTTGACTTTAAAATTAAATAATTTCGTTGAAAATTCATGTATTTTCTTTAAAATTTGTCTTTTTTTGTAGATAATTAATTTTCTTGGTCGAAAATTCATCTGATTGGTTGACAATTCAACAACTTTGTTGCAAATAAATTTTTTCCGTTAAAAATTATTTATCTTTATCTGAAAATGTAACTATTATAGGATTAATTAAAAATTAATCGTATATATTGGTTAAATTTGAAAATCGTTTTTTTTTTTTTATAGAACATTAATCTTCTTGGTCAAAAATTCACCTTTTCCCTTGAAAATTTAACAATTTTGTTGAAAATTCGTTTTTTTTCCTTGTTCAATTCAATATTTTATCACATGTTCTATCTGGAAAATAAACTATTCCATTATTGGTTAAACTTTATCCTGTAAATTGTATTAGTTAAAACACTAATTATTGGTTAGAAAATTAATTTATTTGTTTTCGATTATGACTTGAAATATTATTTTAGTATAAAAAATTTCTATTTTTAAGCCATTCAATTTGAAATTTGTTCATTAAAAAAAGAAAATTTCGTTAATTATCAGCAATACTTGACCGTTCATTTAAAACAATCCATTACAAACAACTGTTAAAAACTATACAAATATGAACAGAATGGTTCGAAATAGAAAGCCTTGAATTATTAAATTTGTAATAAGCTGAATTTTCAATTTAAACGCAACAATTTTAATTTAAAAAAAGATTCAGAATTAATTTAAAACCTGAAATTATTTAAAATAATTTGAAACACGATTTAGACTTTTGCAGATTTAAAAAAAATAAGTTTTTTGAGAATTGAACAATATTTAAAAAGAATAACAAAAATTGTTGTGATTGCTAAGAACATTGAAAATGATTTTTTATTTTGCCAAATAAATTTTAAATATAACTTTACTTTTTAACAAATTACATTAATTTTCTATAAAATAATTGGTGTTTTAACTTATACAATGTACAGGACGAAGTTTCAACCAAAAATTGAATGGTTCAATTTCCAGATAAAAATGATTAATTTTTTATCAATTAGAATAGTTACATTTTCAGATTGAAAAAAAAAGTTTTTAATCGAAAAAATAAATTTTTAATAAAGTTGTTAAATTCTCAACCAGTAACATGAATTTTCGACCAAGAAAATTAATGATTTACAATAAAAGTCAAATTTCAAACAAAATACATGAATTTTCAACGAAATTATTTAATTTTAAAGTCAAAAAAAGAATAATCTACAAAAAGTTGATTTTTTCAGCGAAAAATATTAGTTTTCAATCAAAAAGTTAAACTTTCAACCAAATAGTTCAATTTTTAACCATAATTATAAAACCTTGTTGAAAAAAACAGTATTTTTTTTACAAAGTTATTCAACTCTTAGTGAAATAATCGACTTTTAAGCCCAAGAAGATGTACAGTTCATATTTCAACCAAACAATTGCATTTTTGACTAATATAATTTTTCTACCAAAATTTTAATTTTCGACCTAATAGTTTAACTTTCTATCAAATTGTTGACTTTTAACGCCCAAAGATGCAATTTTAACAAAAATGTAAAATTTTTAACAAAAAATTTAATTTGGAGGCAAAAAGTTGAATTTGCAACTATAATTATGAGTCCTTAATAAGAAAAAATTAATTTTTTTACTAAGTACTTCAACTGTAAGTGAAAGTTAAACTATTTGGCCGATAATTAAAATTTTGGTTGAAAAATCATATTTTTGGGTTAAAAATTCAGCTTTTTTGTAGATGATACTCTTTTTGACTTAAAAATTAAATAATTTTGTTGAAAGTTCATATATTTTGTTGGAAGTTGACCTTGTTTGATAGAAATTTAATCTTTTTGTTCAAAAATGTATCATTTATGGTGAAAAATGCAATTGTTTTGTTGAAATACGAACTGTACATCTCCTTGGGCTTTAAAGTCGATTATTTCAATAAGAGTTGAATAACTTTGTAAAAAAATACTGTTTTTTTTCAACAAGGTTTTATAATTATGGTTAAAAATTGAACTATTTGGTTGAAAGTTTAACTCTTTGATTGAAAACTCATATTTTTCGCTGAAAAAATCAACTTTTTGTAGATTATTCTTTTCATGTTATTGGTTGAGAATTTAACAACTTTATTGAAAATTTATTTTTTCGATAAAAATTATTTTTTTGTTAATCTGAAAATGTAACTATTCTAATTGATAAAAAATTAATCGTTTTTATCAGGAAATTGAACTATTACATTTTTGGTTGAAACTTCATCCTGTACACTGTATTAGTTAAAACACCAATTATTTGATAGAAAATTAATTTAACTTGTTAAAAAGTAAGCTTTTGGGTTGAAAATTGATATATTTTGTTAATTAGATTTTCTTCCTAAAATTAAAAAAACTGCAAAATAAAAGAATTTCCTTAAAATCTTCCAGATTCTTTTTTTTTAAATTTTCAAAATGTTTTCAAATACTTACTTAAAATTTATTTGTCAAAATAAAAAATCATTTTCAATGTTCTTAGCAATCACAACAATTTTTGTTATTCTTTTTAAATACTGTACAATTCTCAAAAAGCTTATTTTTTTAAAATCTGCAAAAGTCTAAATCGTGTTTCAAATTATTTGAAATAATTTCAAGTTTTAAATTAATTCTGAATCTTTTTTTAAATTAAAATTGTAGCGTTTAAACTGAAAATTTAGCTCATTACAAATTTAATAATTCAAGGCTTTCTATTTCGAACCATTCTGTTCAAATTTGTATAGTTTTTAACAGTTGTTTGTAATGGATTGCTTTAAATGAACGGTCAAATATTGCTGATAATTAACGAAATTTTCTTTTTTTAATTAAAAAATTTGAAATTGAATGGGTTGAAAATAAAATTTCCTTAGACAGAAATAATATTTCAAGTCATAATCGAAAACAAATAAATTAATTTTCTAACAAATAATTAGTGTTTTAACTAATACAATTTACAGGATAAAGTTTAACAAAAAATGGAATAGTTCAATTTCCAGATAGAACCTGTGCTAAAATTTTGAATTGAATAAGGAAAAAAACGAATTTTCAACAAAATTGTTAAATTTTCAAGGGAAAAGGTGAATTTTTGACCAAGAAGATTAATGTTCTATAAAAAAACGATTTTCAAACTTAACCAATATATACGATTAATTTTTAATTAATCCTATAATACCTAGTTAGATTTTCAAATAAAGATAAATAATTTTTAACGGAAAAAATTTATTTTCAAAAAAGTTGTTGAATTGTCAACCAATCAGATGAATTTTCAACGAAATTATTGAATTTTAAATTGAAAAAGACGAATTATTTAAAAAAAGTTCAATTTCTTAAGCGAAAAATATGAGTTGTCAATCAAAGAGTTAAACTTTCAACCAAATAGTTAAATTTTCAACCATATGTATAAAACCTTGTTTGAAAAAACGTATTTTTTTTTACAAAGTAGTTCAACTCTTAGTGAAATAATCGAAATTTAAGCCCAAGAAGATGTACAGTTCATATTTTAACCAAACAATTGCATTTTTGACCAAAAATGATACATTTTCAATCAAAAAGATTAAATTTCTACTAAAAAAGGTCAATTTAATTTTAATAAATTCTTTAATTTTAAAGTCAAAAAGAGTATTATCTACAAAAAAGCTGAATTTTTAACCTAATTTAAAGGCAAATAGTTGAATTTTCAACTATAATTATGAATCCTTGATGAGAAAAAATTAATTTTTTTACTAAGTAGTTCAACTCTAAGTGAATAATCGAATTTTCCACCCAAAAATTATTATGTTAATTTTTAGCAGTATAGTTGCATTTACAACAAAACGAATTTGCAACCAAATAATACTTACAGTTGATAATGCAACCGAAAAATGTAATTTTTAATCAAAATTTATAAATTTTCCATAAAGCAATTTAATTTCTACAAAGAAAGACAAATTGTTAACAAAATACATGATTTTTTAACCAAAAATGGTATAGATTAATTGTCAGTTTCAAAAATGTATTTTCAACGAAAGAGATGAACCTTCAAATAAAAGAAATAAAAATCTTAACAAAGTAGTTGAACTTTTGATAGAAAAGAGGACTTTTTTACAAAATAGTTACATTTTCAACAAAATAATTAATTTTTCAATCAAATAATTGAGTTTTTATCCAAAGGAGATGAATTCCAAAATCACCAATTTCTTTAATTTCTTCCAAATGCGGATCAAGATTTAAATAAAACCTCAAAATATACGCATATAAAGAGGCGCGCGAAGTATTTAAATCATGAGAATCGCCAGCCCAGCATCGAAATCTGGAAATATTAAAATCCCAATCTCTTCATTTTATTTCAAAGCAGATAGAGATATAAACAGAACCGCCGAAGTGTTCCGATCGGCAATCGTGCACCTTCGAGTTTTCAAATTCAGAAGAGGAGAAGTGGGTTGCGCGCGCAGCCCAGGCAGTTATATCGTCTCCTACCATATTCACACAGACATAGACGTGTCATAGTATTGGACCACGTCTCGTTCCAGATCTGGGATCACTGGCCAGCTGTGGTGCTCCACTCTGCTTATGTGAAGGAAAGGGAAACAGGGTGAACCTCGAAGCCTTGCAATGCGCAACGCGAAACTTAAAGGCGCGCTTCTCAGTGATCCCAGATCTGAAACGAGATGCGTTCCAATACTATGACAGGGCTATGTCCGTGTGAATATAGTAGGAGACGCTGTAAATGACTGAGTTGCGCGCAACCCATTTCTCCTCTTCTGAATTTGAAAACTCGAAGAT
>NC_046658.1:16907323-16911596 GCF_010883055.1 Belonocnema kinseyi
GCGCAACTCAGTCATTTACAGCGTCTCCTACTATATTCACACGGACATAGCCCTGTCATAGTATTGGACCGCATCTCGTTTCAGATCTGGGATCACTGGCGCTTCTTGGTTGCCGAGAGAACTCGCAGCGAGACTGGACGCTACTCGAATCCTCTGCATGAAGAAGCTCGCCGCGAGCTCCAAAAAAATCCTGGCTATGTCGCTGGCCAAGGAAATTGCACGATAATTTCTTTAAACATTTTATTCCAAGTTACCAGTATCTTTATACTGACATGAAATAATGAAGAACGTCCATCATTAAACAAAATTTAATAATTTTCCATTAAATCCTTTTATTTTTAAATAATATATCCTTCACTTCTGAACAAGCATTTCAACTTTCTACCAAATTAGTTTAATTTTAAACCAAGAATATGAATTACAAACACAAAAGTAAATCAAAATTTAATAAATTTAAATTAGATCAAAATCCAAATTAAAACTCCTATGTAACATCCAATAAGAAAATTGATGCAAACTCCTGTTAAAAAAATTAAAAAACAAGCATCCAAGGACCAAATTTGGACAGCAACGAACAAACAAAAACAAAAAATCCTATTGTAATCTGAAAAAAAAACAAAATAAAAATTTCAGACAAAAATAAAAAAGAGGAAAGAAAAATGAGAAGGCAGCGTAACACATCCCCTTCCTTCTCTTCTTCTTCCTTTAAATGTTATTTTATAGTTATTTGATGATTTTTATTGGTTTTTTCAGATCACAATAGGATTTTTTGTTTTTGTCTGTTCGTTGTTGTCCAAATTTGATCCTTGGATTCTTGTTTTTTTAACAGGAGTTTGCATCAAAAAAGTTAATTTTAATCCGACAAAAGCGAATTTTTCAACAAAACAATTACATTTATAAGCAAAGTGATGATTCTTTAACGAAGAGGATTTATTTTCTAGAAACAAATTAGTTTAATTTTTCATATAATTCAGTTGTGAACGTTCATGTGAATGGAATAAAAAAATTATTTTTCTAATTTTTGTTTTCCTGAAATCAATTAGAAGCCCAAAAAATAATATTTTGCCGGCAAGGATTGCCGAATACAAATGTTTTTAAACAGTTAACTGTCCTTACACATCACCCTTTATTTAAACCAACCTTGTTAAAGTTTGATTGTCGATATTTAATCAAATAAAAACATCCGAAATCCTCTTTTCTAACCCCACGAATTATGGAGTCAATGGGATTGTTTAGCAACACCCCTAAAAACCACCATTACTATATCCACACCTGAAATGTCAACAATGACCAGTTTGATTGCCGATATTTGCAAATATACAAACATAAAAAATCCGTTACTTTTATCCTACGAATGCTGGATTCAGTGAGAATGTTTGGCAGGACCATTTAAAAACCACCCTTACCATACTCATACCTACAATGTTCAAAATTACAAGTTTGATTGTCGATATTTAAAAATATAAAAACACCCAAAATTCTCTTTTTACATTCTCATTCATACTGTGAAGGTATTAGTTTTATGCGAAAAATGACTTTCGCGAATTTAATCAAATGTCCACGTACGCTAAACAGCCATTCCTGATAACAATTCAAAAAGTTAAAGCTTTTCCAAAATTTTTGAGACAGCTTTTTTCATAAATTCAAAATTCTATCGATAGTTATTTATAGCACACAAAAATATGCACAATTTATCGCTATGGCCTGTTGGGATAAAATCAAAATTACAGAAGTTATAGGATTTTCAAAATGCGAAAAACCAAACGAAAATGGACATTTGAAGTCAAAAAAAGCGCGATATGGAAAAACGTAAAGAAGAGAAAAACGTTATTTTCCCAAGGCGTTCGTTGTTGATACAATTTTAGATAACAACTAAATAAGTTAAAACAAAGCAAAATACGAAAAGAGATAGATCGACAAAAATTTTTCAACTAAAAGAGATCTACAAATTTGTCATGAATCACTTTTTCTATAGGATGAGTAGTTTTTGTTTTCTTCATGAAAGACAAAATTGAGAATCAAAATATTAAATTGTGTACAAACGATACAAGCTAAGAGAATAAATGAGACAAAATTTATTCAACGAACAAGGATGTACAAATTTTTTACGAATATTTTTATTTTATTGACATGAAGCCTAATTTTGCTTTAATCGTAAAAAACAAGATTAAACATAATGAATCTGTGTATAAACAAGGCAATAAGAATCAGTATGTTTTAATTTACATGCATATTATACATTGTAATGATATCAATTTATTGAAATGTTACATGCTTTAGCTTAGCTAAGGATATAATTTAATGCAAAATAAGAAACGAATATTAAAGTAAACACGATAAATACAATTTGCACTTTATTTTGGAATGTCTTAATAAGCAATCCCAGGCAGAGTAACATAAAAATGTATTATATTTAATATAAAAGTGTTGAGCATAATGACGAAAAGTTTTTTTTGTGGGCAAAATGGAGTTGGTTTTCACGAATCGAACAAAATATAAGAAAAGTAACTTTTCTCTTCTCTTCACCCGAGTCGAAATTTAGGCCCAACTTTGAAGCCGTATCTCCTACCTTCGTAAGGGCTGGAATCTGTAAAGTAGGTTCTAAATAAGCCGAAATCGGTCATTTTTCCACGTTTAGCGTCAAAGTAGGGTCTGTGTTTAAAATAAATTAGACCCTCTTTAAAAGCTCAAACTGCTACTGTAGGACTTGTGGTATCAAATCATTCTCTCTATAATCTCACATCAATATGGATGAATATAAACAAGTTTTGTTATTTATCAGAAAAAAATAAAATAATATCAGTGATATAAATGTCAAGGATATTCGGAGTTATTTTTTTATACATATTGTTAATAAAATTTGTTAATTATGAGTCTAAAGCATAGTGCATTGAAAAATCCACAAGTGCTAAGAAACGAACCCGAGATCGCACGCACGCACTGAGTATTTACTAACCGATTCAGCTATAACGGAACGCGTTAGAATGTCTTCTATAAAAATCATTAGCACTTGTCCAGTAGTTCAAGGTGAAATTTTCAATAATTTCCCAATTAAAAACACTGCCATCGAAAAAAAGACTGTTTCCGTCCACAAGCGCCCTGAAAATGCATTTGTCAAGAAAAATAATTAACATTATCAACTCATCATGAATAGTGATGCCCTCGGGCGATCTTTTCGATATCGACACGATTCCGACTCAATTCCAGCCTGCGGTATCGGTTTTGGATCGTGTGTCGGTTTTAGCTCGACTCGACTTTGGATCGGGAAGTCGATATATCGGCTCGGAATCGGGTCGGGTTTTCGATTCTCTTTCGGCAAATGTGCTCTTCTCACTTGAACCTAGCGGAGAGGGAAATTCGTTAATGGGTTGACGTCCCTCCTTCTCCCTGACTCCCCCAAGCCCTGGTTAAACCGGTTATAGCTAGAGTGAAAATCCTGAAATATATTTTCCCCGTAGATAGTGGAAGATTTGTACTTTGGCTTAGAATTAAATAATTCGAAACATGGAAATGCTATTATGCCGATTATAGAAACTGCTTTCAATCTTCATTCAATTTAGAAATGTTTTGAATGAAAAGTAATATATTTTTTAGTATGTGGCAATATTGTAGCAATATTGGAAGACTCTTGAATTTTCAACCAAGAAAGATGAATTTTCTACCACAGATAATAAATTGTCAATCCAAAAGACTAATTTTTAACAAAATAGTAAAATTTTCTATTAAATATATGCATTTTTAAGAATTTAGTTATACTTTCCTTTCTACAGTTGCATTTACAAACCAAATATGTAGGATAAATTATTAATAAAAACTTCAATAGCTTAATTTTCAATAAAAAATGGAATGGTTAAATTGAGACTTAAAAAAGTAATATTTAACCTAAAAAAAGAGTTTTTAATAAAATATTTAAGCCCCTCAACCAATCAACTGAAATTTTAACCAAGTAGTACAACATTTAATGAAGTACTTTAATTTTATACATAAGAACTTAAGAAGACTCATTTTTCACCAAATACATGAATTTTTAGACAAAGAGGTAAATATTCAATCAAGAAGATGAGTTAAATTTTAAACTGAAATAGATAAATTTGCAACTAGAAACCTGCAGTTAATTTTTCATTGGAGAAAATTAATTATCAAATTATAACACGTGTTTTTAGGAATGTAATTAAATTTTTAACCAAAAAGTCAATTTCTAAACCAAGGTAGTTGAAATTTCCAATGAAGAAACTAACTTTTGCCTTCAATAATGACTCTTTAACGTGAATAC
>NC_046658.1:16911696-16915986 GCF_010883055.1 Belonocnema kinseyi
GATTCACAGTCTACTCCTGACCATATTTTGAATCCGCCTTTCAGCACGCCGTTTTTTATGTCTTTAGTTTCGCATCCCTTTTTCTTTGTTTCGGGCACGCATGCTTTAGTTTATTTAATTTGTTCGTGAAATTAACAAATGTTAATTAATAACTACATTTGTTGAATATAATTTGAGCAAGATCAGATGAAAAAACGATTTATTTTTGCTTGAGAACGCGAAAAAGATGCATTTGTTCATATAATTTGTTCGTAAGATTAACAAATGTTAGTGCATTACTAAATTTGTTGAATATTATTTGAGCAAGATCAGATGAAAAAACGATTTATTTCTGCTTGAGAACGCCAAAAATATGCATTTGTTTATATAATTTGTTCTTAAAATTAACAAGTGTTAATGCATAACTAAATTTGTTAAATATAATTTAGGCAAGATCAGATGAAAATAACGATTTATTTTTGCTTGAGAACGCCGAAAATATGCATTTGTTTATATAATTTGTTCTTAAAGTTAACAAGTGTTAATGCATATCTAAACTTGTTAAATATAATTTAAGCAAGATCATATGAAAAAACGATTTATTTTTGCTGAAGAACGCCGAAAATATGCATTTGTTTATATAATTTGTTTTTAAAATTAACAAATGTTAGTGCATGACTAAATTTGTTAAATATAATTTGAGCAAGATCAGATGAAAAAACGATTTAGTTTTGCTTGAGAACGCCGACAATATGCATTTGTTTATATAATTTGTTCTTAAAATTAACAAATGTGAAATTTATTCATGAAGGACCTCTCTCTCTCTCTCTCTCTATCTCTTTCTTTGCAAACTATTGATCATTAATGATTTATTCAAAAAAATATTAGTCCCCAAAAACAGTTTCTTGAAAAAACGGAAAATTTTGTAACACTTTTCGTTGAAGCAACTAATTTTAAACCCAAAAACCAGTATTTTTATAAAGTAGTTAATCTTTTAACCCTAAAGATACTAAAGAAACAATTTTCTAAAAAATATTAACATATTTTCTACAAGAAGGTAAATTTTCCAAGAAATACTAAGTTTTTGGACAAAAAAGAAGAATGATCAGCTGAATTAAAAAAATGTTTCCTTAAAAAAATTACTTGTCATCAAAGTAATTATTAACACAATAGATTAATTTTTAGCCAAATAGTTCAAATATAAAATAAAAAGTCGAATATTAAGCCAAATAATTGAATTTTAAACCAAATATTTTCAAGAAAATAGTTAATTTTTTTTATAAAATAGGAGTATTTTGAACTGACATAATTAAGTTTCCAGTAAAAAATTTATTTTCTTACTAAATAGTTTAATTTTGAAGAAGAAAAAAACTATGAGTTTGACAGAATTTGGTTGACTTTTTCATCTATCTTTTCTCCAATTATTATTTCTTATCTCCAATCAGCCGGAAAGGGGGGTAGTTTTGAAGTCTGGTTTTGTAATTGTAAATCTTTTTCATGCTCATTTAGCATAGAATTATTCATGAAAATGATATTTGTACTGGCTAAATTTATAAATCACTTGAAAATATAATTTAAGAAAAAAAAAGAGTTTTCAACTATAGATGAATTTTTGAAAAAAGTATATGAATTTTCAACAAAATATATAGATTAATTACGGAGCATATGTAAAATAAAAATTTAAAAGTAAAGTTCAAGTAAAGCGCACAAATGATGTGACGTATTTAACTATAAAGCGTGTGACGCAGTGCCATCTAATGAAATGTATATTCTGCTTAGTGACGGATCCAGGGGAGGTTTTTAGAAACCCGTCCCCAACAACTCGAAATATTTTTCTGGGTTCACCCCTGATTCTGCTATATGAGCGCCCGAACAAATAAACTCTTCTCCTCGTTATACTTCAGCCTATGGATCTGGGGAACGGCTTAGATACCGAGTAACGTATCTATGATACGAGTGGGCGCTCGCTAGTGATGAATTCGACATGATTTCTGCCTGCAGTTCGGATCGTCGAGTTTCGGCGCGTTCACGCGTTTACGAAGAAGCTCGCAATGGCAACGTCGAGTTTCCCAGTGGTCTCTCGGCCACTCAGTCTCCGTTCTCGCGAAGCTCGCATCGAGCACCATCGCTCGTAACGCTGAGAAAATATAAACAGGAGAAGCAGAGCTGCCAGATCGCGGATGAAATTTACCCCCACCATGCCTACCGTTTGGGAGCCGCAAAACAGAACGTACATGATTACCACTGTGATTTCGTGTGTAAGCCGAAAATGCACGATTCGACTTCGGTTTTCTGCTGTACGATGATTGTCGATCTGATAGCTTCGGAAAACTTCAGTGGTCTTATATTTATATCTCGATCCCCATTTGAAAGAAATGGAAGAAATTGGCGAATTTAATATTTCGCGTGATTCTTCATTTCATGCATGAGTCAATTGTGAGGTTATGTTTTTCAGGCGTATAAATGATGAGTATTATTACTATTGTACATATTATTAATGTTAATATTATAATTATAAAATATAACATTAATTTTAATTAATAGTTGACTAAGTTTTAATACAAATAGTTAAATTTTTAACTAAAACAATAAGTTTTCTGCAAACAAAATTTGCTAAATTTGTTTTAAACAAAACGTTAAATTTTTAATCAAAAGGCTGAATTGTATAAGAAAAAAGGCATTTTTAATCAAATACATGAACTTTCCAAACAAGAAGTTTATCTTCCACGAAGTATAATTTTCTTGTAGTTTAAAGAAATTAATTTTTAAACAAAACCAAAAAAAATAATTCTACAAAATAGTTAAATTTTCAGAAAACAAATTTTGTCAACTAAATTGATAAATCATCAACCAAAAGAAAACTAAATTTTTAACAAAGCAGTTCCACTTTCAACCAGAAAAATTGAAAAAATAGTTAAAATTCTTTGAAATTACTTTAAATTATTGAAAATATTTGAAAATTCCTTGAAATGTTTTAAAAGAGCCTAAAATATTTAGAGTACTTTAAAATCTCTTGAAATTTTACAAAGCTCTTGAAAATTCCTTTCAATTTTAAAATACCCTAAAATATTTTAAATCGTTTAAAATCTTATTCTAAATTATTGAAATCAATTGAAAACTCCTTGGAATCTAGTAAAATATCCTAAGATGTATCAAATCCTTTAAAATCACATATTAAATTACTGTAATCAAATAAAAATTCCTTGGAACCTTTTAAAATACTCTCAAATATCTTGACATTTTTTAAAGATTTTTAATATACTTTGGAATTTTTTTTAAACAACCTTAATATAATTATTAAAATTCTTTGGAATTCCTTTAATTTATAAATATGAATTAAAAGTCCAGTGAAATGTTTTTTAAACATCCTCAAATATTTAAAATCCTTTAAAATATTTTGAAATCTCTTGAAAATTCCTTGAAAATTTAAAAATACCCTAAAATATTCCAAATCTTTTACAATATCATACTACATGATTGAAATCAATTAACAATTCCTTGCAATCTATTAAAATATCATAAAATATATTGAATCTTTCAAAATCTCATATTAAATCACCAAAATCAATTGAAAATTCCTTGGAACATTTTTAAATACTCTCAAATATTGCAATACCTTCAAAGTATTTTGAGATACCTTCACTATTTTTTAAAGATTTTTAAACTACTTCTTTAAAATTCTTTGAAATTCCTTAAAATTAGAAAAATAGGATGAAAATTCCTTGACATCTTTTAAAACATCCTTAAATATTTAAAATGCTTAAAAATCTGTAGAAATCTCTTGAAATTTTTTAAAGCTCTTGAAAATTCCTTGAAATTTTAAAAATACCCTGAAATATTTCAAATCCTTTAAAATCTCATATTAAATTGCTGTATTCAATTAAAAATTCTTTGGAACCTTTTTAAATACTCTTAAGTATTTCGAAACCTTCAAAATGTTTTCAAACACCTAGACACCTTTTAAAGATTTCTAAAGTACTTTGGATTTTTTAAAAATAACTCTGTTAAAATTCTTTGAAATTCCTTGAAATTATAAAAATAAATTGAAAATTACTCTACAACTTTTAAAACATTCACAATTATTTAAAATCCTTAGAAATCTTTAGAAATTTCTTGAAATTTTTTTAAGCTCATAAAAATTCCTTGAAAATTTGAAAATTCCCTGAAATATTTCAAATCCTTCAAAATCTTTTGAAATGCCTAGGACTTTTTTTTAGAATTTCTTAATTACTTTAATTCTTTGAAATTTCTGTAAATTATAAAAACTAATTGAAAATTCGTTGACATCTTTTAAAACATCCTCAAATATTT
>NC_046658.1:16916086-16919396 GCF_010883055.1 Belonocnema kinseyi
TTGTTAAGGTGCTGTAAATTTGAGGGCCTTCCCCGTTGCTTGCCCGTACCTGAATCCGCTACCCTCCCCACCCGGGTCGACTTCTCGGCACTTTCATCACCGTTGTTCTCACTGCGATCAACTTCACACATCCCCCCACTTTTAATGCTTTCAGCAACGTCAGCTGTTGCAGCCACTACGGTTTTCTGCTCTTTGCGATCGTCCAGTAACTGTTGCCCTCTGGCGCCAGTTTGTGGACTTCGCGTCGTCGGCATCCTACCTTACCCAAAGCTCTGTGACGTTTCCCACCTTTATTTTCTATCTCTTGCCCCCCTGACCAAGCAACTATTTTTTCACTCCTAACCTCAAAAACTTCACACGCTCTAAATTTTCACTTCAAACCACTCACTTTCATCCTTCACACCTTTGCCTTCACTCACCCTTCTTCCTTTACACTCGATCTCCGCACTTTCTGCCTTTTCTGCATCAACTCACCCTTATTTCCTCCACCAAAGCCAAAAATACACCACTTGACAAAAAGAGTTTTTTCGCGATCGGTACCGGAAACGGAAGCTCTAATAGATTTAAATGAATTTTTAAATGATTTGAATAATTTAGTATGAGATTTCACAGGATTTGAAATATCTCATGCTTTTTTTTTTAATTTCAAGATATTTTCAAGAGTTTTAAAAAATTTCCAGAGATTTAAAAAGATTTGTAAGGATTTTAAATATTTGAGGAACTTTTAAAAGATGCCAAGGAATTTTCAATTGATTACAGCAATATAATATGAGGTTTTAAAGCATATTAAATATTTCAGGGTGTTTTTAAAATTTCAAGGAATTTTCAAGAGCTCTAAAAAATTTTCAAGAGATTTCTATAGATTTTGAAGCATTTTTAATATTTGAGGATGTTTTAAAAGATATCAAGTAATTTTCATCCTATTTTCTAATTTTAAGGAATTTCAAAGAATTTTAAAGAAGTAGTTTAAAAATCTTTTTAAAAAAAGGTCAAGGTATCTCAAACTATTTTGAAGGTATTGCAATATTTGAAAGTGTTTTAAAATGTTCCAAAAGATTTTCAATTGATTACGGTGATTTAATGTAGAGATTTTGAAAGATTTAATATATTTTATGATATTTTAATAGATTGCAAGGAATTTTTAATTGATTTCAATAATGTAGTATGATATTGTAAAAAATTTGAAATATTTTAGGGTATTTTTAAATTTTCAAGGAATTTTCAAGAGATTTAAAAATATTTAAAAGGATTTTAAATATTTGAGGATGTTTAAAAACATTTCACTGAATTTTTAATTCATTTTTATAAATTAAAGGAATTTCAAAGAATTTTAATAATTATAGCAATGATGTTAAAAAAAAACTCCGAAGTATATTAAAAATCTGTAAAAGATGTTTAGATTTTTCAAAAGATTTTGAAGGTTTTAAAATATTTAAGAGTATTTTTAAAGGTTCCAAGGAATTTTCAATTGATTACAATAATTAAATATGAGGTTTTAAAGGATTTGATACATCTTAAGATACTTTACTAGATTCCAAGGAATTTTCAATTGATTTCAATAATTTAGTATGAGATTTTAAAGGATTTAAAATATTTTAGGGTATTTTTAAAATTGCATGGAGTTTTCAAGAGCTTTGCAAAATTTCAAGAGATTTTAGAATTTGCTTCCTGAAAATTTAAATATTTTTTGGAGTTTTTTTTTGGTTTTGTTTAAAAATTAATTTCTTTTAACTATAAGAAAATTATACTTTATGGAAAATAAATTTCTTTTGTGCAAAGTTCATGTATTTGATTAAAAATTCCTTTTTTTCTTATACAATTCAGCCTTTTGGATAAAAATTTAACTTTCTGTTTAAAAATTTTAATATTTTGTTTAAAACAAATTTAACAAATTTTTTTGCAGAAAACTAATTGTTTTAGTTAAAAATTTAACTATTTGTATTAAAAGTTAGTCAACTATTAATTAAAATTAATGTTATATTTTATAACTATATTATTAACATTAATAATATGTATAATAGTATTAATATTCATACTATATACACCTGAAAAACATAACCTCAAAATTGATTCCTGCATGAAATGAAGAATCACGCGAAACATTAAGCTTCCGAAGCTTTTTAAGAATTTTAAATATTTGAGGATGTTTTGAAAGATCTCAAGGAATTTTCAACTTATTTTTATAATTTAAAGGAATTTCAAAGAATTTTAATAACTTTCGCAGGGTTATTTAAAAAAATTCCAAAGTACTTTAGAAATCTTTAAAAGATGTCAAGGTCTTTCAAAATATTTTGAAGGCTTAAAAATATTTGAGAGTATTTTAAAACGTTCCAAGGAATTTTCAATTTTTGACAGTAATTTAATATGAGATTTTAAAGGATTTGATATACATTAGGATATTTTAATAGATTCCAAGGTATTTTCAATTAATTTCAATAATTCAGCATGAGATTTTAAAGGATTTGAAATTTTTTAAGGTATTTTTAAACTTTTAAGGAATTTTCAAGAGCTTTCAGGATATTTTAAAGCATTCCAACGAATTTTCAATTAATTTCAATAATTTCGAGCGATTTTAAAAAATTCTAACGTATTTTTTTCTTATATTTTTTTGGGTTGATGATTCATCAATTAGTCGGATAAATTTTTTTTCTAAAAATGTAACTATTTTGTAGAAAATTTATATTCTTTTTGGTTAAAAATTAATTTTTTTTACCACAAATTTAACTATTCTATGTTTAAATGAAAAGTGATCTGTTTTAGTTAAAATTTTTTGTATTTTATTGAATACTCTTCTTTCTTGGTAGAAAATTAATCTTTGTTGTCGAAAATTTAACTATGATTAAACATTAATTTTTTTCAGAAAATTAGTCTTCATGGAAAATAAATTTTTTTTGTGCAAAGTTCATGTATTTTATTAGAAATGCCTTTTTTAAATATAAAATTTAGCTCTCTGTATGAAAATGTAATTTTTTTATTTAAAATTTTACTATTATATTGAAAACAATTTAAAAAATGTTTTTTGTTGAGTTATGTATTTGATTCAAAATTTTTTTGTTGCAGAAAACTAATTGTTTTAGTTGAAAGTTTAACTATTTCTATTAAAAGTTAGTCAACTATTCATTAATATTAATAAGAGGGTAGTTCAATAAGTCCTTAGAATGACCAACAAATGGCGCGCGAATCGCTCCAAATCATCTGTTTTTAGTCCGCACCACTCCCGACTAGATATATGGTGCAGTCACAGTCCACATCTTCTGAGTTTACGTGTTTTTATAACCAATTGAAAAAAAAAATTGTCCGTTAAGAAAAA
>NC_046658.1:16919496-16921868 GCF_010883055.1 Belonocnema kinseyi
TTGACGACAGCACGGTCGGTATTTCTCCAAAATAGTAACTTTTTTCAGTATTCTAATTATTTAGGACCAGAGACATATTCCTGCATGCCTTCTATTTATCGTGCCAAATTTTTAGCGCGATATCTCATTCCGTGTGGACGTAAGTTGGGAAAGAAAACTTCCACTCGTATTTTCTTTAAAAAAAATTTTTTCTCAAAATTTCCACCGAAACAAAACAGAGACGTGAACTTTATTACCTCCTCTTTCATTTCCCAAACTTTCAGAGCGATACCTCATTTCGTTTAGACGTAAGTTGGGAAAGAAAAACTGAACACCAGGTATGGTCATGTGACTCTCTCGTCACATGGCCTTAAACAAATTATTGAAAAAAAATCGGTTATGAAAGATTTTGAAAGGATTTTTTTTATATTAATTTTTTGATAAAATTTTTCTAAACATTTCTATAAATTCCGCGAAAAAATCGGAATATTTAATACAAGTTTTTTTAATTTTTCAAATATTTTTTTAAATTTTAAGAAAAAATCGCTTCCGTTTCAGACATTTAGAAATTTTAGAAGATTCTGAGTGATTAAAAAAAATATTTCCGAAAATTTACCAAATATTTTTTAAAAACAACTTACATTTGTAACGAAAAAAAATGAATTTATACTAAGATTATATTTCAAGTATTAAAAAGACAATTTAAATATCTCAATTATCAACCTAAAAACAACGGATTTAAAAAAAGTTTAATTTTCAATAAAAAGAAGAATTTTTAACCTAGAAAATTAATTTTCTGATAAAAAACAAACTTGAAAACAAAAATTTTTAAATTGTTAACCAAATAGATGAATTTTTACTGAAAAAGATCAATTTTGAACAATAATTAAAATAGTTAAATTTTCAATTCGTAATTAACAAATTCCCAAAAAGAATTAAATTTTTTATGAAAAAGATGATTTTTTAACCGAGAAGATAAATTTTCTACCAACAAAAACGGTGAATTCAAAAAATATATAGTAATCTTTAAACAAGAAAAAGTATTAAATTTAAATCAAAATATTTGTTATTTTCCACCATATTTTATTTCTTTTATCGTTATGTACTAAAAGAATGATTAAAATTATAATTAATAGGCTCTTAAATTAATCTTTGAATACCAAAAAAAGAGTAATTTTTTCAAAATGTTTAATTGTGCATAATTTTAAAAATACGCTTAAGATCATTCAGATACTTTTATGTTAACTTTTTAATTGAAACATCCCAAATTCACCAAGCATATATGCGAAATTACCCACTCTGATCTTCTCTACCGACATTGACAAACTGGAAAACTGCCGCCCTGTTTGACCGCTCAAGTAGAACCGTCTATCATCTATTTCAGTTCATAAACTGGCCTGAGTAATTAGGGGCGCTTGATTTTAGTTCGCAAAAGCCTCAGGTAATAGTTGGCGCTGGCGCAAATCGTTCGAAATTAAATACATGGGATCGCCTATCTCCCACCTCATCTCTGGCGTATTGCCATATGAAAGAATTAGTGCAAAATTATAGAAATATGATTTAAAAGGCATTAAATATGTTGCTTATCTGTCTTTTGTCTCTTATTCTTCAAAATTTGCATTAAGTTTTTCATTTTCCTTTAATTATAATAAAACGAAAACATATGAAAGAACTATATATATATATATATACACGTGCACTGACACATGCGCATACGATCTAGTTCACAGACCAATTGTACGCGACGCTAGCTCTGGGTATCTGTTGCCGCGTACTTCCCATTGCGTTGACCGACCCTGAGTCCGTAATGAAAAAGTGGTAGACAGTTGGGTTGCTATCTACGCCGGTTTGTACCGGTGCAAACGGCTTGAGGCCGGCGGAATCGTGTAAAATCCGGCGGATCTGAAAATGCGTCTACAAAACTACAAACCTAAATATTGTTATTTGTAAAATATGTTCAACCTGAATGTCAGAAAAGTGGCAATTGCCACTAGTAGAGATTACTTAGTAGAAACATTCACGGCTAAACAACTGAATGCAGATCGAAAAACTGTACTCACCAGCCTTATTTTTCGCTGTTGTTCCACCACCAAGATTCAGGTTCGTTTCCAAAAAATAGGATTGAGCTCGTCCTCCAAAGTTTTATGTAGTGGCATAAAACCAGGGACTGAGAGCGCCATGCGTGAAGAGCGTAAAATCCGCTCCTCGCCATCTCTTCTCAAAGCTGCCAGATCGTGGATGAAATTTACCCCCACCATACCTACCGTGTGGGAGCCGCAAAACAGAAGGTGCATGATTACCACTGTGAGTTCGTATGTAAACCGAAAATGCACGATTCAACTTCGGTGTTCCGCTGCACGATGATTGCCGATTTGAAGGCTTCGGAAGACTTC
>NC_046658.1:16921968-16927938 GCF_010883055.1 Belonocnema kinseyi
ATTTCGCTGGAAGCGGGTGCAATTTTTCAGATTAGCACCCGCTCCCGGTGAAATCCTGCGGTTGTCCTTATGACAAATTTTTAATTATATATATATATATATTTCGAGTCAGCTGTGTCAATTATAATGATTTAAAGTTTATTTTAAAATATGTTTTATGGAATATGATATTTTTTATGAATGCGCCAGTAAAATTCTGTTCGTCTAATCTTGTTTGCCAATGCGAAACGTAATCTGGCTTGGAACTGTCGTCTTAACATCTAAATATAATATAATATGAGTAATATTAATTACTCATCGACTTATATTTGTGGTATTTATTAAAACAAACAAGTTTTGCAAAGTTATAAATGTAAAAATGTTTTAATTGGCAATTTACTTTCAATCCCAATGGTTCTTGTCCAAGCTAAGTTTACCATCAGTGCACCTCGAAGGTGCCGAGAGTTGCTTACAGCGCTCCAAGTGGCTCTTGGCAAACTATATCGATTGGTGCTATCTACGGGGGGCGGCGGGTAGAGGGGAAGTGACTTTTTTCGCCGGACGCGCCGTCTACATTTATGGCGGGCAACTAAGCCCGCACCGCATCTACGTTTATAATATCTTTGCTATTTGTGAGGTTCATATTGATCAAAGTGAGGAAAAACAACAAAAATCGCTCACGAACATTATACACAAATAATCCAACTACTAATGTTTGCAATTTTGAGGCAAATAAACAAATTGAAATCATTAAATAGCACGTGTCTGACATACATATCAGCTGTTTCAGAGGAGCACTAGCTCAGCGAGTAGACAATTTCGAACTTCTACGCGTCTGTGGGTAAAACAGACTACATGATTGCCGACAGAGAAAGAGAGAAGTCAAACTTCTGCTGTAAAGACGGAATGCGTCCGTCGATAATAATTATTTCCATAAATAAAATTTTTTCTTCCACCAACTCTTTGCACGGCCACAAACGATCCTTTGATATTTATGAACATTTCCCGAAAAAAATTTACGCGTTATTCAAACTTTTATTTTTCGATATGGATGAAAAAATATTGATCTTAGGACTGACTTGATCAGCTGTTATACTCATCACATGGCCTTAAAGTTTTTTTTGTGTAGTGAAATTAGAAAAATGTATTAAAGTACACTTCAGTCGAAAGGCTAATTATAACTTTTGTGTTTCGAAAGGTATGAATGTTGATTTAGAACACAAATGGGACACAAAGTAAGTTAATTATTTCTTTTACACAAAACCTGGAAGACTTGACAGGGTCATTGCATTTTTTAAATGTTGTGGGAAAAGTGCAAAAATCATGTAATCTTGCAAATAATGACAGAGTTTTTTAATTGAAAGATATTTTTTTTGATAGAATATTTAACTATTTCTTGAAAATTCGTCGTTTTATAAATATTTTATAAATATTAGGAAATCATTTAAACTTCTAAAATATTTTTAATCACTTCAACACCCAAATTTTTCTTACAATTTTTACGTCCTAAAAAATTTAAAAATTGCTGAAGACATTATGGACTCTTTCTTAGCATTTTTAGAAATCTTTTAAAATTTTCTCTAACTATTTATTTTAAAAAACAAGAAATCCTTGGCAATTTTTTGTATAAATATGATAAAAGAAAATTTAGATTTCTGAAGATTTTGAAATAAAGTTTTGGTTTCTATTTCAGAATTTGGAAAGGATTTCAGAAATTACAAATTTTTTGCCTAAAATTTTGGGGAATGTTGTAATTAATTTTTTATTTAAAAAACAACATTTTTTAAAGAAAATTGAAAAATATGTTGAGACTTTTTAAAGCATTAAAACACTGCGTTGGCTCAAGAATTCGGTAAACACAAGTATCAACACTCAGAAATTCCTGAAAAATTAAATATGATTTATCGCGCATATGCTTGGACTGGTGTCATTTTAGATGACGGTTGCTGATAGTAGAACCATGTGGTGGTTGTTTAATCTTTTCTTTAAATTTTCATATGCAATATTGCCGAAACTCATATAAATTGATGTAATATTTAATTTGATGTAATATGATGTAAAAATGGAAAATTTTTTTAATTCGTTGTTTTTTGATAGACAATAAAGCTTGTATGGAGATACCTTCTTTATTGAAAATTCAAATATTTGAATTTTTTTTATAGAATATTTATTCTTCAACACCGAAATTTGTCTTAAAATTTTTACATTTTAAAAAATTTTTTAAATTGCCGAAGATATTTTGGGTTCTTTCTCAGCATTTTTATAAACCTTTTAAAATTTTCTCTAACAATTTATTTTAAAAAACAAAAAATCCTTTTAAATTTTCATATGAATCTGAAGAATATTCTTTCATTATCTTTCAAAATTGTGAAAATATTTTTAATTTGTTCGAAAACCTGACTTATTACATTCTGTATGAATATGATTTTAGTGGATGTTTTCCGTTTTTTATTTGCTGTAAGGCCGATAATTGTTGAGCGATATATAGATTTTTTGAGATTTCGAAAGAAAAATCTTGTTAAGAATTTTGAAGATTTGAAAAGGATAAAAAAGTTTTCTTAAGTTTCATCAGAAAATTTACAATTTTTTATTTTTAAAGTTAATTTAAAGAGAATATTTAAAAATATTTCAAGATTTTTAAGGAAAATTATCAAATTTATCAACAAATAATTTTGAGCGAATATTCTACAACTTTTTAAAACATTTTAAAAAATTGTAAAAAAAAATCTGGAATATTTTAAGGTAATTTTTATAATTTTGCACAATTAAAAAAATAGGAATAATTCGAATTTATTAAAAACATAATTTTGAAATTTTAACAAATAATTTTAATAATAAAATTAAAGTAAAATAAAATATTTAAAAAAAAAAAATAAAATTTTACATTCTTTTTCAGTTTTTGTAAAGGTTTTAAGAAATTAAAAATATTCTAATTAAGATTCCGGGGAATTTTTTTTTTAATTTTAGAAAATAATTTTTAAGGAAAATTTAAATATATTTTGAAATTATTTAAAACATAAAAAATGCGTCGAATCGAGAATCCGGTAAAACAAAAGTATCAACACTTAAAAATTTCCGACAAAAATAAATACTATATACCACCCAGTTCACGGTCGTGAGACTTGGCCATAGGTGTGATTTATCGCATATATTCTGGGAGCTGGTGTCATTTTTAGTTGACGGTTGCTGACAGTAGGACCACGCAGTGGTTGTTTGATCTTTTTTTGTTATTTTTATATACAATATTTCATAAATTTATATAATTCGATATAATTTTTTATATATTTCAGACAATTTAAAATTATTAAATTAGAATAGTCCGCAAAGTGTGATTTTGTTTTGAATTCGCCCAATTTGTTGAAATGATATTGGTAGCGCGAAGGGGAACCTTCGATTCTTTCAGATTCTTAGCAACTCCAGTTCGCAGAACCGGCGGAGAATTTCCGAGAAATGTATTTCCCCGCCAAACAAATGCAATATAAATAGATGAGTAGCTATTTAAAACTGCTCTCTTGAACACTTATTATATAATCTAATTAAATAGCATTTAGTTGAACTTTAATTAAATAAATGAATTGATTAAAATAAATTAAATAAAAAATCTCTAATTTTCTTTTAACTTTTAATACTTTTCACATTTCCTAATTTAGTATATGTACTAATAACTAAGTTATTAGATTTAGCCTTTGAAATGGGACAAAAAAGCTTTTAAAAAATCTGGGCTATTAATTTCAGCTTCAGTTTAGAGTTAAAGAATAATGTTTTTATTTGCAATTACAATCATTTTTAATACAAAATACAAATTTGGAATAACTATTAACTTGTTACAAAGGTACAACCCCATTCCAAGTTTTGACAAGAAGGAATCACCGCTTATCTGTTTCTTTTTAAAATTATATAAATATAATTTTCGTAAGATTCCGGACATATTTCAAAAACATTTTTGAAGATTTCACATATGCCGAAAAAATGCAGAAAATTTTTATGCATCTTTTTTAATTTTGGAGGACACACAAAATATTAGGAAAAACTAGTCAGCTTAAAAGATATTTAGGACGTACAAAAGATTTGAAGAAATAATTTTGAAAATAATTTTTCGAAAAACTATTCATGTTTTTAAATATTGTTAATCTCTTCAAAAATTCTGAAATTCCTAAATAATTTTTGTAATAAAAAATTAAATTTTTACAATGACCTTCCAAACTTAGAGATTTGTAGAAGCTTCCAGAGGAATCTTACCAAACAAATTTCATCCTTCCAAAATTCTTAAATAGCTTCGAACATTTTTTTCGAAATACTCAAAATTTTATAAATTGTTAAAATTTTATAAAAAATGTACAGAAAATTTTTAATTTTCTAAAAAATTTCAAATTTCAAATTACTTTAAAACCTTTACAAAACTTCTACACCTTCGAAATATCTTTTGAAATCATCCAGTTTTCCTAAAAAATCTTTTAATGGTCCTAAAATCTTCTAGATTTTCTTTCGTGTTTTTAAAATCAAAACACAATTATTTAAAAGATTAAGATATTCTAAGTTTTTTGCCCATTATGTATTTCATTTTTCTTACCTCTTTCAAAGCTTGAAAAAGTTTACAAATTGTATACAACGATAGAAAAATTTTAAGAACAGAGTTATATCCTATAATATTAGAAAACCCATTTGCAATTAAAATTCACTTTTGAATCAATAATGTTTAGAAACAGTTGGAAAACATTTGATCATGAAATGAAATTACTTAATTGAAAATTTCCATTTACAAAATTGTTGTTGCGGTAAACTCGTAATATTTATTAATATACTTAATTACAGACGGTTTACTTAAACAGTCTTTTTTTTAGTGACTCGCAGAATTCTTAGAAACTGAAAAAATCAACTGCAAAAATAAAAAACGAACATATATATCTTGTTTTTTTCATATTTTACTTTGTCTATTAAATCATTAATATCCAGGGGCGAACTGGGCCTATTGTCCCTATTAATAACAGTTAATATGCATAAATATATTAAATTGTATGCATATTTTAAAACAAATCTCATGTTAAATTAACGCAAACAATCAAAAATTCCTTGGAACATTTTTAAATACTGTCAAATATTGCAATTCCTTCAAAATATTTTGCCACACTTTAAACTTTTTTCTAAAGATTTTCAAAGTACTTTTGAATTTTTTAAATAACCATGCTAAAAATTTTTTAATTCTCTAAAATTTCTTAAAATAATAAAAATAAGTTGAAAATTTCTTGACATCTTTTAAAACATCCTTAAATATTTGAAATCTTTTGAAATCTTTCGAAATCTCTTGAAATTTTCTAAAGCCCTTGAAAATATATTGAAATTTTAAAAATACGATGAAATATATCAAATCCTTTAAAATCTCATATTAACTTACCATAATCAATTGAAAATTCCCTGGAATCTTTTTAAATTTTCTCAAATTCGTCAAATCCTTTAAAATATTTTGACACACCTTAAACTTTTTTTTAAATATTTCTAAAGTACTTTTGAATTTTTTTAAATAACCCTTCTAAAATGTTCTTATTTCTTTGAAATTCCTTAAAATTATAAAAACAAATTAAAGATTCCTTTACATCTTTTAAAACATCCTCAAATATTTAAAATCCTTAAAAATCTTTTGAAATTTTGTAAAGCTTCAGATTGAATTTTAAAAAAAGAAAAAAGTTCCAAAACGTTAAATATTGAAATGTTTGTAGATTAGAGTTTTGAAAATGGGATCAATAAAACTTCAAAGCTTCTGAAATCTAATTTTCAAATATTTTCAACAATTCAAAAAAAATAATTTTCAACTCGATGAGATTCAAGTCTACAAATTTTGAATTGTAAACTTGAAAGTTTATATATAAAATTTCAGACTGAAATTTAGAAAACAGAAAAATTTCAAAATGCTAAAAATGTTAATGTTTGTAGATTAGTTAAAGTATTAAAGTGTTAATAGAAATTACTTGAGTTAAAGTTGAACTATTTCTAAAA
>NC_046658.1:16928038-16929257 GCF_010883055.1 Belonocnema kinseyi
AAAAAAATCTGTGTGTCAAACCACAATCCAATCCGACTATTCTTTCAAAAGTTATCCGATATACAGACAACCACAATAACGACGACGTAAACGCCAGAGAGACATACAGATACCGATGTAAAAACTTGTCTTTCTGAATCAAGGAGCCTCAACACGTCGAAATTTAATGAAATTCGCGAAAATCATTTTTCGCATAAAACTCTTCTCATTATGGATGAGAATGTGATAAAATAATCATGGGGCCTTGAAAAAGTAGCGTTTTTCGCCTCTTGACTTTTTTCCATATCAAGCTTTTTTTGCTTCAAATGTCCATTTTCGTTTGATTTTTTGGATTTTGAAAATCCTTTAACTTTGCTAAGTTTGATTTCATCAAAAAAAGTTGTCAGGATAAATTGTTCATATTTTTTGTACCATAAACAGCTGTCGATAAAATTTTCAAATTTTGAAAAAAACGGTCTCAAAAATTTTGAAAAAGCTTCAACTTTTTGCATTTTTATCAAAAATGGCTGTTGAACGAACTGGATCTTTCTGTTTGGTCCCTCGAACGGTGTGTCAAAGCCCAATCCAAGCGGACCAGTCTTTCGAAAATTATCCGGTATACAGACAACAACAACGACGACGCTGGACAGACAAACAGACCTTTGACATTTGATAAAATCCGAAAAAGTTATTTTTCATAAAAAACTAATACCTTCTCATTTTTGATCAGAATGTAGAAATTATCAACAAGATTTGTAGAAAATCTTTCAAAGAATAAAATTATTGTCCCGTAAGTTACAACCGAAAAATTACAATTTCAAAAAAATGAAAGTTGTTTTAAATATAAAGCTAGACTCGCGACCGGGAAAAATCAGAAAATGAAAGTAAATTTGAAAATTGAACTGCAGTTCGAGTATTAAAAACTAAAGAGTGATTGATTTTACAAGGTGATTCTAGATCTGTTCAAAATGATATAATTTATATATTTTAACGTTAAAATTTGAACTAGTTTAATTGCAAAGCCTTAGTAGTGACACAAGTGTAAAGTTCGAATTAATGGTTCTTAAATGAACGCCTTTATTCAATTTCAAAATCTTTTTGAAGTATTATTTCAGTATAAAATATTCCATTCTTAATATATTTGGTTTGGAAATAAAAAAAAAACAATTTTCAATAGTAAACAATTTGAAAATGAATTGTCACAATTTCAGAGTGACAAATTTAAACTTGGAATGTTACG
>NC_046658.1:16929357-16976147 GCF_010883055.1 Belonocnema kinseyi
ATTTTCAACACTTTCAATTTATTTATGATCAATAATTTTTTGTTAATAAACTTCTAAGTTTACAATTCAAATTTTGCAGAATTGAATTCCATCAAGTGGAAAATTACTTATATTTATAGTTGAAAATAAGATTTCGAAAGTTTTGAGTTTGTATTGATTCCATTTTCAAAACTCTAATATACAAAATTACAATATTTAATGTTTTGAAATTTTTCTTTTTTCTACATTTCAATTTGAATCTTTTAAAAATTTCAAGAGATTTCAAAAGATTTTTAAAGACTTTAAATATTTGAGGATGTTTTAAAAGATGTCAAGGAATTTTAAATTTATTTTTATAATTCAAAGGAGTTTCAGATAATTTTAACAATTTTAGCAGAGTTATTTAAAACAATTTCAAAGTATTGTAGAAATCTTTAATGGGTGTCAAGGTGTTTCAAAAGATTTTGAAGGTTTGAAATACTTGAGAGTATTTTAAAAGGTTCCAAGGAATTTTCATTTGATTACAGTAATTTAAAATGAGATTTTAAAGGATTTGAAATATTTCATGGTATTTTTTAAATTTAAAGGAATTTTCAAGAGCTTTAAATTTTTTTTTAAGATTTCAACAGATTGTCAATAATTGAGGATGTTTTAAAAGATGTCAAGGAATTTTCATTTAATAATTTTAAGGAATTTCAAAGAATTTTAAAGTACTTTAAAAATCTTAAGAAAGATCTCAAGGTAGGTCAAAATGTTTTGAAGGTATTGCAATATTTGAGAGTATTGAAAAATGTTGCAAGGAATCTTCAATTGATTACGGTAATTTAATATGAGATTTTGAATGATTTATTATATTTTAGGATATTTGAGCAGATTCCAAGGAATTCTCAATTGATTTCAATAATATAGTGTCAGATTATAAAAGATTTGAAATATTTTAGGGTTTTTCAAGATTTTCAAGGAATTTTTAAGAGATTTCAAAAGATTTGAAAGGATTTTAAATATTTTAGGATATTTAAAAAGATGTCAATGAATTTTTAATTCATTTTTATAATTTAAAGGAATTTCATCGAATTTGAATAATTATATCAGGGCTATTTAAAAAACTCCAAAGTACCTTATAAATCTTGAAAAGATGTCAAGGTGTTCCAAAATATTTTAATGGTTTCGAAATACTTAAGAGTATTTTAAAAGGTTCCAAGGAATTCTCAATTGATTACAGTAATTTAATAGGAGATTTCAATGGATTTGATGTATCTTAGGATATTTAAATAGATTCCAAGGAATTTTTCATTGATTTTAATAATTTAGTATGAGATTTTAAAGTATTTAAAATATTTTAGGGTATTTATAAAATTGCAAGGAAGTTTCAAGAGCATTGCAAAATTTCAAGAGATTTCAAAGGATTTTTAATATTTTAGGATGTTTTAAAACATTCCAAACATTTTCAATTAATTTCAATAATTTAAAGCAATTCCAAAGAATTTTAATTATTTTCAACTTTTCTGGTTGAAATTGGAACTGCTTTGTTAAAAATATAGTTTTTTTTTTGGTTGATGTATCAATTTAGTTGAAAAAATATTTTTTCTGAAAATTTAACTATTTTGTAGACAATTTTTGTTTGTTTTTGTTTAAAAATTAATTTTTTTTAAGTACAAGAAAATAATTTTTTTTGTCGATAAATGAACTGTGATTAAACATTAATTTTTGTATACAAAATTAGACTTGGTGGAAAATAAATTTCTTTTGTGCAAAGTTCATATATTTTATTAAAAATTCCGTTTTTTTAGTATATAATTCATCCGTTTGGAAAAATTTAAATTTTTGTTTAAAAATGTAGCTATTTTGTTGAAAACAATTTCAACAATTTTTTTAAATTTATGTATTTTATTCAAAATCTTTTTTTTTTGCAGAAAACGAATTATTTTAGTTGAAAGTTGAACTATTTATATTTAAAAATAGTCAAATAGTTATTAATATTAATATAATATTTTATAATTATAATATTAACATCAATAATATATATAGTAGTAATAATATTCATATTATATACACCTAAAAACATAACCACAAAATCGACTCGTCCATGAAATTAAGAATAACACGAAACATCAAAATCGCTAATTTCTTTAATTTCTTTCTAATGGGGATCGAGATATAAATAGAAGACCACCGAAGTCTTTCGAAACTTTCAGATCGGCAACAAAGATATCTTTGTGGTAACCATGGACATAGGAAACAAGGGACTAGGCATGCCATCCTAACTTGTTTAGCGGGGTTGAATCCACGGGAGGGGGGAGAATTCAATGAGTAGTGAGAGCCGCCATCTTACGATGTGTCATTTAATTATGCGCACGAGCATTTTTGCCGACAAACTGTGCATGAAAATATAAACATGTGGGCGCTGCCATGTTTGTCGCGGGACATCAAAAGTTGGCGGACCTCCCCCCTCATTGCATCACCTCCGCAATGGCATGCCTAGTCCCTTGTTTCCTATGTCCATGGTGGTAAATAATTGAGCAGAAACTTAATTGGTAAATCATTTCAGAAATTGCTAACTTTCGTCATTTACCGACGCGCAACTTGCGCCTTCAAAGTAACTCTTAGGTAATCCGCCAAGAGGGCGCAGTTATCAGCGCACGTTTTTCACATTCTCTTATTCCATTATCTCGGCTATCTCCCACCTCATCTCTGAATACGCAAATAAAAATTTGCAAACACAAGTTTTTCAGGTTGTCAGTCGCACATGACAGTTTTCAAATTCAAAGGCCAATCGACCGTCAACGCTTTCGATTTCAAAAGTCAACCTTCCCTTGCCCCTTTCACTACCTGTTGACAGCGGCGCGCGTACAATTGGTCTGCGAACTAAATATAATCATAATAGTACGCGGCCGTATGCTTCCCATTGCGATAAGCACCCCTGGACGGACTTCTGGAAGAATAATAATTGCGGATAATCAAATATCATTGAATTTTTCATAAATTCCGTATAATCGTTCTTTTCATTACTCAGTTTTTTTAGATATTTGAGATAATTATTAATCAGCGGCTTTGTGCTAGGAATTACAATTGTGTAAAATTTTTGCACACCAGAATCATTTTCGCACGAAGTTTCATACTTCAATATAAAAAAAGAGTTTTTTAAAACGTAATAGTTGTTCGGAAATCAAATTTTTAGGAATATTGTTTCATATCATGATTAAAAGTTGCAAAAATTCGTTTTAAATCTACTTTATAATTTTGAGGCTAGGTTTTTTATACTGTAGATGAAGTATTCACAATTGGAAACTAGTTGCGGGTGAACACCGTATTCTCGTGTTTTTTTACTTAAAAATATTTATATTGGTTCAATGGAATATTTATTAACATTGTTTAATTAATTTTTAATTATTTAAACAAACGGAATTTCTTTAAAACTTTTTTCACAAATTAATTGTTTCCCTAAATATTATTGCTATTGGCATAGTGGAATATTTATTAATATTGGTTTATTCATTTTCAGTTATGGAAACATATGTAATTTGTTTAAATAATTGTTTTTTCAAATATTCTTTTTTTATTACAAAAATATTACTATTTCCTTAGTGGAATGTTTATGAACATTGGTTAATTGATTTGGGAGTGTTTAGACAATTACATTTGTTTCAATAATGCTTGTTTTAAAAATTATTATTTTTGGTCTTCTGCGATATTCACTAATACTGATTAATTAACTTTCAATTATGTAAACAAATTCCATTTCTTTAAAAAAGTTTTTTTTTTCTAAAAATTCATGGAACTGGCACTTTATTATCGTTAATAAGGTAAATATATTTTTAAATATTTTGTAGTTGTATAAGCAATACATTAATATATAAATAAATTAATGGGTTCAGTGATAATAAACTGTCAGTTCCACGAGCTTTTAGGAAATAGCAACCTTTTTCAAACAAATGGAATTTGTTTACATAATTAAAAATTAATTTTAATTCAAAAAAAAATTAAAGAATTATTCATTTTCAATTATTGATCCAAATGTAATTTGTTGAAATAATTGTTTTTTAAACATTCTTTTTTTATTAAAAAATAGTTTAGCAACATTGGTTAATTGATTTGTCAGTGTTTAAACAAATCGCATTTGTTTCAATAATGTTTGTTATATAAATTATTATTGTTGGTCTAGTGCGATATTGATTAATACTGGTTAATTAACTTTTAATTGCGTGAAAAAATTCCATTTCTCTAAAAAAGGTTTTTTTCTAAAAATTCATCGAACTGGCATTTTATTATCGTTAATAACGTAAATTCATTTTAAAATATTTGCTAGTTGTTCAAACAATAAATAAATATATAAATGAATTAATGGATTTAACGATAATAAACTGCCAGTTCGACGAGTTTTTAGGAAAAAGAAACCTTTTTCTAACAAATGGAATTTGTTTACATAATTAAAAATTACTTTTAATTAGTGGAATGTTTATCAACATTAATTAATTGATTTGGGAGTGTTTAAACAAATCTAATTTTTTTCAGTAATGTTTGTTTTAAAAATTATTATTGTTGATCTAGTGCAATATATTGATTAATACTGGTTAATTAACTTCTAATTATGTAAAGAAATTCCATTTTTTTATAAAAGGGTTTTTTCTAAAAATTGAGCGAACTGGCATTATATTATCATTTATAACGTAAATTTATTTTAAAACATTTTTTATTTATAAACAATAAATAAATTAATGGATTTAACGATAATAAACTGCCAGTTCGATGAATTTTAGGGGAAAAGAACCCTTTTTAAACAAATGGAATTTGTTTACATAATTAAAAATTAATTTTAATTTTAAAAAAATTAATGAATTATTCATTTTCAATTGTCTGAACAAATGTAATTTGTTTAAATAATTTTTATTTCAAACATTCTTTTTTTCATTAAAAAGTATTACCATTTCTTTAGTGGAATGTTTATCAACATTGGTTAATTACATTGGCCCTAAAAAATTATTGCAAAAAGACACAAAAGGAATTTTTCTTCATAAATTTTACATGGAAAACTTCAAGTCAAAACTGGCACCTGTCAAAATAAAAATGTTAAGAAAAAAAATTACGGAATTTCTTTTTTCGGATTTGGAATGAAGTGGGGCGATCGCTGCTTTCTAGCATGAAAAAAAATTTGCCATGCATTTCTGGGCTACCCTATCGTATACTTTTTTGCACACTACAGTCATTTTCCGACAAGGGGCCTTCCATAAACCACGTGGTTTATTTAGGGGGATAGAGGGGATTCGACGAAAGACCACGTTGATCTACGTTGGGAAGGGGGGGCGTTCCAGTCCGAGCTACGTGGTTTTACACTTAGATGTGAAAAAACACATGTCCAGAAAATGGAAAAATATTGTCTGAAAACTATTATAAGTTCAAAAATACTACAATACAAAATCAATCAATGTTAACCCAAATGATAGATTTTTAATTCAGAAAGAGTAATTTTTTACACAAAAAAGTACAATTCTTAACAAAATACATGAATTGTCAATGAGGGGCCTTCCATAAACAACCTGGTACCCTAGGAGGGGGGTGGGGTCGACGCGCTGGCCACGGTGAATCACATGGGGGTTGGGAGGGGTAAAAAAATGGCCAAAATTTGGCCTCAGGGTTGTTGAAATCCCCAAAGTTTCAGATTTCAAAAGAAAAAAGATTTTTTTAAAACGTAAAAGCTGTTCGTAGACTAAATTGTTAGGAATATCGTTTTAAATTATGATATAATTGGGAAAGTTCGTTTTAAATCTACTTCATAATTTTGAGGGTACATTTTTTGAATTTTTTTGAATGTTTTGAATTTTTATCCCAAATGGCTGTGTAACGAACTTTTGGGCCACTTTAAACTATTGTAGCAGTTTGGGGTTTAATTTTATCGAAATGTGTTACGAGTCTTTTTAAAAGAGCTCTAAAGGCGGGGGGGGGGGGCATAACTCTAAACCGAAATTCTGAATCTATAAAATTTTTAAACTCAAAATTTTTGGGCCCCTTTGAACTGCAGTAGCTTTTTGGGTTTGTCGTTTGATCGAAATGTGACATTAGACTTCTTGATAGAGCTCTTACGGGTAGGAGGGGGAGGGGGTGAACTCCAAACTGGAGTTATGGAACTCTTAATATTTTCAAATTCAAAATGTTGTGTTTTGAAACTCTTAAAATTGTAAAATTCGAAATTTGTTATTTACTTTGGACTGCTATTGCTTTTTGGGCTTTGGTTATATTAAAAATTGACATCAGAATTTTAATAGAACTGTTCCCTGGTTGGGGCCGGGGGACAGAACTCTGATCAGAAGTTCTGGAACGGCTAACATTTTTGAATTCAACATTTTTGGGCCACTTTGAATTGTTGTAACTTTTTGGGTTGTGGTTCTATCAAAAATGTATGTCAGAGTTTTCGATAGAACTTACCAAGATTAGGGGCGGGGCAGAACTCTAATCAGAACTTCTGAAACTCCTAAAATTTCTATATTCAAAAGTTCTCGAAAGAGATTGCAGATTTCTAAAAATTGTAACAAATACAATTTGCTCCTTTTTTTATCGCAGTTTTCATTTTGGTTATGTGTGCATACTTCAGACAAGGTCATACAACAATATTTACTTGACAATTGGCCTAGCGGTTCCTTTTAGACCCTATTTGCATGCACTAAAAGGATTTTTGACGCAGCGTAATATAAATTAAGTTATTAATAATTTTGTCTTTTTTAAAGAATTTTTTTTCCAAAATATAAAAAAATATTGATTTTTGAAAAAAACTATGTTTACAATAATTAGAGATGTCGTCGAAATACATATTTTTTATATGTATACTTTTTTCTCAAATTCATATTTTTCGAAAAAAAATAAAAGCCTGGTTTTTTTGCCCTTTGAAAAAGACTTTGGCGAGAGCGGGTGGAGAGCGTGTGGTTCACATCCTCTTAAGCCAACCCCCTTTTTCAACGGCCAAAAATAAACACGCATCCTACTCTTGGGCATTTAAAATGGCCTACAACACCTCCCAACACTCATGCTGAACTCTTTTCTAACGCAAAAGAAAAACACATCTAAATTTAATTTTCGTCATTATTCTCGAAAAGAGTTGATTTTATAAAGAAAGTTTAAGTATAAAAAATATGTGTTTTGACAAGATCTATAACTTTAGTTTAAAACATTTTCTCCAAAGCCAATATTTTTAGATATTTTGAAAACAGCTAATTTCTAATAAAAGTCAAAATTATTATTAAATTAATTTATATTCATTTCTGCCAAAAATCCATTTAGTGTGTTCAACTAGAGTGTAAAAGAATACCCTAGGATAAGTATCAAGTCAATATTCTTGGGTGACCTTTTCGGAAGTATATCCGAAAAGTTTTAGTAATTGAAACTTTTAAAAATGATACAGAAATGATTAAAAAATCTAATTTTGAGCCAAAAGACGCGAACTACCGGGAGAGTAGACCAGTCTCCTATCTTTTTGTAGTCAACTTGGACTAAATCCAGTTGAAAAAAGTAATGTTTTTCGGCACATACGCTGTGAAAGATCTGCAAAAGCATTAATACTGTCCTTAATTGAGTCCCTTGTATAAGAAATTATTATTTTACTTAGAAAAAATTAAAATTAACACAAATTGAGTTTATTAGTTTTGGTTAATTAGCTCGAAAAACCTATGGTGATTTTTATATTTTAAGTGGGAGCGAGTTCGCTTACCTTTACTGTTCTTTTTATACCAAAAATAGTAATCAAAGTTCAATTAGAAGCAATGTTAATTTAAAATATTTGACTTTATATATTGCTCTAAATTGCGCAAAAAAAGTCGCACGGAGTTTGAGAGTGCATTAGGCGATAATACGATGTTTTTAGTATTAAATAATTTTTTGGACGTCTCTCGGACGTCATAAAGAGGTCTATCAGACACCCGTTGCAATTAACACACAAAAATCCGCCCGCTTAGCGGGCACATTCTCATAGCACGCTGCGCGCGTGGTTCGCAAGCTTCTAGCGTTTACAGATTTTTTTAAACCAAAAGTCAAAACATCGACAACAGTAATTTGGTGATAGTGACTTCTTTTTTGTTAAAGCTCCTTTGGCTTTAACGAATATATTCCCATCACGCATTTCGTGCTTTGCACTCGTATTTATATCTCAAGTTTTATATATTTTCCATATATGTATATTATTACAATTCATAACATGCACTGATATTATAACAGACATTACATACCCTGCAAGGTTTCGTAAATCACATAGTTTGGAATGGTCTCGCCCCTCCTCTTGGAAGAGAGAAGGCATTGATTTGGCCACAAAGCCTATATCTAATTTCTAAAAACTACCATGGAGAAATTTTTTAGAGTAATGCCTGCCGAAAACTTTAAAAAGAATCGGACGCAACTACAAGATCCCGAAATATGTGAGGTTATGGGATATTTTGCTATTGGACCTTACATCGCTACTTTCAAAGCTATGGATAAGATTATGTCTCCTTGTTTTTCAGTAGAAAAAGTTACCACAAATTTAGATGATAAACTTAATGAATTAAGGAAAGCTTTTAAAAGTACACAAGTATCTGAAACGCTCAAAATCCACGTACTTTTAGAACATTTAAGAAATGACTTGCATTTTTTAAATAATGAAGGACGTGGATTATGGTTTGAGCAAGCTGGAGAGCCAGTCCATAGAAAATTCATTAAAGTTTGGGCGCACCATAAAGTCAATTCTATGAATATCCTGCGTACGCTCAAAGATTGAAAAAAAGCAGTGATCGAGTTTTCTTCTTTACGTGTCTAATGTATTTGGCTTAAGAATTAAATATCTAGAGCTGTAATTAAATTGATTTAGTGACAATTAAAATCATTATTCTTTCAAAAAAGAAAAATTTTTATATTTATTTCTATTTATTATATGTTGTTAAACTTGAGTATAATTGAATTTTAAAATTAGATTACATTTAATTTTGAATATAATTTCCTTTCTTCGAATACGTGAACCTTGTAGTGCAAAACTTTTAAATTTTGACTTCCAAGTCGAAAAGAGCATACAATTTCACACAATGAATTAATATAATATTATTCATTAATATTAATTATACCTACCGAAAAGCAATACAACATGAAATGCTTACTTCTGTCTAAATGAGTAAAACATGTTAAAATAATGAAAGATTTATTTTTGGTGCCATTTTTAGAAGCGAGCAGCTAGGATTTCGAGTTAAACAGCTTCTTAATCTGTGAAATGCGTAAAAAAAAACAACCGGAACAGTTTCTTTTGGCATTTTTGTGCAACCTATACGTCTTTCAACGACACCGTGTTTAGTTTACGACACTAAAAGAGTGTACCAGAGGCCAATCTAATAGAATGATTTTTTTAAATGTCATCGTGCACACAGACAGACAGATTCGTAAGAATCTATTTTTCGGATTAAGGGGGTCTTAAAACGTGGACATTTGACAAAAAATGGAAGGGAGGGTGTCAAATTTTACAAAAATCTAATACTTTCTCTGATAAAAATGTAAAAAAAACCTAAAAAACAATTTTTTTGCTCTACTTTCGGTGAAAAAAATATCTATTTATTTTTTCTTAGCTTGTGCAGTGTGTCCAAAAATTTAATTTTTGTATTTTCAATGTTTTCTTATGAATAAAACAAAAGCTACGTGTCCTATAAAAAAGTGATTAATAACAAATTTATATATATTTTTTGGTTTGAATATTTTCGTGCGGTCAAAATTTGAATTTTCAATTTTTCGGAAAAATTAAAAAAGTTGTTATGATAGTCTTGTTGGGCTATCGAAAATTAACATTTTTCTTGTCAAGTGCTATGAACAAGTGTACAGAGTTATTTCGAATCATGAAAAAATGTGGACTCAACAATTTTCGAAATGGATTCGTCTATCAACGACACCGTGTTTAGTTTACGACACTAAAAGAGTGTACCAAAGGCCAATCTAATAGAATGATTTTTTTAAAGTCATCGTGCTCACATATAGACAGACATAAAGACAGACAGACATATAACAGACATGCATACAAGCATACATATAAACATACATATAGACAGCCAGGCAGGCATAAAGATAGACATATATGCAAGCAGACACATTCGTAAAAAACTGTTTTCCGGATTCAGGGTGTCTCGAAACATTGACCTTTTGAAAAAAAAAAACTGAGGGTGGGGAGTCATATTTGACACAAATCTTGTACCTTCTCTGATGAGAATGTGAAAATGATTTACTTGTTTGAATACTTTGAATAACCGTACAGAGAATTTCTAAATTAGAAAAAAAGTGGTCTCAAAAATATTCAAAATGTGCCCACTTTTTGCATTTGCATCCAAAATGGTGAGCTAAGGAAGGTCTGTTATGCTAGCACGACCACTTTATCATATTGAGTTTTTAAACATTGCATAATTTAGTGCTAATTTTGTACCGCATTAAGAAATGTTGTGCTTTTTTATTTGTTGAAAAAACCTGTGGCCGTGCTGGCTTAACGCTAAGTTGGCACAACTACATATGAAATAATACAAAATTCTCATTTTTCAATAATTTATAATTTTGTGCTAATTTTGTGCGATATTAAATAATTTTCTGCTTTTTAATTTTTTGAAAAAATACTGTTTTCCTTTGGCCGAACGTCAAGCTGGCATGGCCACCCATGAAATAATGAAAAATTCTCATGTTTAATATCTTATCCTTTCTATATATACAATTATTTACAACTATTTACATAAAGTCTTATATTTAGTTTCTTATTTCTATTTCCTGCGATAGCGCAATTTATAACTTATTAGAAACGAGTGAGCAATCGAATGAAAGCGAGAGTGCAAGCGAGAGAGGGAGAGAGCATGAGAATGCAAACGCATCTTAGTCTACTTAACTTTTACCTTACCATTACTTACAATCATTACGCTTCTAATCTAAGCAGCTTCCGTTTCCTTTTTCTTTCACTTTTTTATACCTCCATTTGCCTTTTTTTCACATGCATACTTTCATTCTCTCTCATTCGCTCCTCCAGCACCCTCAAACTCCTTCACCCCTGCTGCTTTTTTTATCCTTTCTCATATATGAGCTGTATGATCTTCGTTCGGTTGCAAGATATATTCCAAATATTTATACTCTTTTACTTCTTCTAACTTTATTCCCCTCCATCTCACTGTCCATTCTTTCTTTCTTCCTCCTCCTTTTCTAAACCTCATTATCTTTGTCTTTTGTACATTTACAATCAGCTTCTTCCCATCTAAGTATTTCCCTAATCTTGTAATTAATCCCGCTATCCCTTTTTCATCCTATGCCATCAACACTATGTCGTCTGCGTATGCCAGTGTATATATCTTTTCCTTCTCTATCCTAACTCCTCCCCTCTCTTATCCCCTTTTTTACCATAACTTTTTCTATTTCGTCTCGGTCTAATGAGTCGAACGCCGCCTTTAAGTCCACGAGCGTTGCTATCATTGCCCCCTTTTCCCTTTTAATTCTCTTATTTACTAGATAGTTCAGAACATAGATATTGTCCATTACCCCCATTCCTTTTCTAAACCCTGTATGATTTGGTGACTCGATCTTTTTTGTTCAACTTCTATCTTCAATCTCTCCAACAAAATAGTTACATATACTTTATACAGCGTTGGCATCAAGGTCACCCCCCTATAATATTTTACCTCCTCTCATTTTCCTTTCTTTACTATTGGTATAACTACTCTTTCTTTCCATAACTCTGACCACCCCTCTCCTCTCCATACTCTATTACACATTATTCAAGCCCATTCCTCTAGTTCCTCCCCTCTATATTTCCATACTTCATTTGGAATCTCATCTATACCAGGTGCCTTTCCATCCTTCATTATTCCTAAAACCTCAACTATTTCTTTCCATGATATGTCCTCTTCCTCATCTCTTTCTCTATCATATTTTCCTCCCTTTATAACTTTTCTCTCTACTCCTCCTAGCAAATCCAAAAAATATTTCTTTTATTCTACCATTTTAATATCTTGGTTTACTCTTTTTCTTCTTTTTCTTTCTCTATTTACTAGCTTCCATACCTCTTCTTCCGTCCTAACCTTCTCCGCCTCTTCCTCAAACCTTTTATTCTCTTCCTCTTTCTTTTGATAACACAACTCAGCATACTCTTTCTTTTTTTTTCCTATATGCTTCCCAACTACTTTTTTCTTTTCTCCACTTTCTTAATTACTTTTTGACCTCCTTTTTTCTCTTTACAGTCCTCATTCCACACACTTCTATTCCCCCTTTCACTAACTTCATTTTTGTTTGTGTACTCTAATGCTATTTTTATTTCTCCTATCATTTTCTCCATCTCCTCGTTCATTCTATATATATTCTACTCTCGTATATTCTACTGTCTCATCTCCTTCTATATTTCCGTTTAAGATATACCATCCCAACTCCTCTAAGCTCTTCAATAACTTTTTCCCTCCCCATTTAGTACCTTATCTTTGGATTTTCTTCCTCTTTCTTCTCTCCATTTCCTTCCCCCTTTGTCACCCGTTCTCGCATTGAAATCCCCACCTATTATCAGTCTACTCTCTTCTTTATTTTCTTCAATCATTTCTTTCATCTCCTCTGCTTTCTCCTGCATATCACCAGTCACATAAACCCCCACTACCTTCTACTTCTCTCCTCCCATCATTACCCCTTCCAATATTAATCCTTCTTTTTGTTCTTTCCTGTCTTTCTAATCTTTCCCTGTTATACATGCATTCCTTACTCTCATCACCATTCCCCCCATTGCTCTGCCCTTTTTATTCTTCCTCTTTGCATTTTGCACTTGCCATTTGTAATCTCTTGTTAACCTTCCCTTTACTCTTTCCCATCCCTTTTCATCTAGCTACGTCTCCATCATTATGATATCCGATTGTGTCAAATTTCTCATAAACTCGCTATGCTTTCTCTTCAATCCTGCTATATTCCAGTAACAAATCTTCCATTCTTCCCTACTTTTGTTTCTCATATTTTTTTCCTTCCTACTATTTCTTATTTTCCTATCTCCTGTTCCTTTCTCTCCTAGTTTCCCTGCAACTCATTTCTTACTAGCTGTTCCCTTTCTTCTTTCCAATCCCACCACACTCCGTCTATCTGTATTCTCCCATACTTAACCCATGTTCTCTTTCCCTTTTTTTCTTTCATCTTCCGCTATTTTCCTCAATTTATATTGCATCTTCCTTTCTAACCATGTCAAAGCATCCTCTATTCTCTCTGGACTTCCATATAATAACCTCTTCTTTGTCATTACCTCCCTCTTATGTTCCCATTTCCTTAATTTTACCAGAACCATTATCTCCCCTCTTCGCTCTTCCCTTCCTACATTTCGCATTCCTCTATCTCTACCTTAGCACCAATCCTTTTTAGTACTTCGTCTACCCCTTCCTTCAGCTCTTTCCATCTCTAATCTTATACCCTTTATCACTATGCTTAATTTTCTTTCTTCCCTCTCTTTCCTTCCTATTCTTTGTTCTATTTTTCTCAGCCTTTCCATCTCCTTATTCTCACACTCGCCCCCACCATAATCCCGGTTCGAGCTCTCAAGTTTCTTCATCCTACCTTGCATCTCCTCAACCTTTTTATTATTATCTTCCTCCTGCTTTTCTAGCTTTGGTTCTAATGACTGCATCCTCTTTTCTCACTTTTCCCCGATCTCTTCTCATTTTTTTATTTCCTTCTTAACTTCAACCATTTCCCGCCTAATTTCCTTCTTTAATGCCTCTCCCATTTTCTCCTGCTTTTCTTCATAAATCCCCATTACCCCCATCATCACTTCGCGAATTTCCTTTAGTCGTTCCTCTTTCATCGTAACTTCACTTTCATCTCCGCTTCCGTCAGCCCCCTTACTACTATCACTTTTCCTAATTTTAGTTGATAAAGTCATTTTTTTGGCTGAACTTTCATTTTATGACCAAACGTATTTTTATTCAATTTCTGGTTAAAAAATTATGCCTCTTAGATGAAAAATCGTTTTTTGGGTAGAAATTGATCTTTTTAATGAAAAAATCAATTATTCTATTTAAAGATTCATTATTTCAGTTAAAACTTCATATTTCTGGTTTAAAAGCCAACTGTTGCAATTAAATATTTACAATTTTATTTAAAAGATTCATTACTTTGTTTGAAAATGTAACTATTTTTTTTAAAGTTAGCCTCTTTTGCTGTAGAAAGTTAGGTTTTTTGTTAAAAGTAATATTTTTAACTGAAAATTTAACTTGTTCCAATTGAAAATCCCAAAAAACAAATCCTAGAAAAATTGTCATAATTTTGGCTGAAAAACTACAAGCAGTATATAATGATACATAATATACAATTAAAAGTAATATATAATGTGGGAGAAAACTGGATTGTATCTAAACTCCAAAAAAAGCGAAAAATTGTAATAAATTTTGACCCAATTTTGAACGTATTTGCTTTTCTGATGGTAAACCAGTTTAATGTATCTCAATTTGTTTTTTATTTAGCTGCATTACTAAGATTTCAGAAATTTTATTGAGATTGATCTGAAAAAATTCATTTTTTGAGGAGAGAATAATATTTTTGATTTTGCGAATACACCAAATGTCATATTTTAGAGGCAACAAGCTGCCGTAGGTCGTAGGAAGTCATTTTTGAGTCGGTTCATAAGCGTTGGTTTTTTGGTGCAATGTAAAACGGCTTTCCACAAGACTACGGGGGAAAACGGGTTGAGTTACGCCCGCGAGGAGAAACGATTTAGGCGTCTAACCCGTTTTTTCCATTAGCGCATTTCAATCCACTTTACCTCTGGTGCTTATTCAAACCGTTCTTACGCTTAAACTTTTCAAATTCGTTTTCGCTCCTCTACTTATTCTATGCCGCTTTTATTCTAGACCCGTCATGTTTAACTCTATTATATCAGATGTATATTATATTTATTTCTGTACCTCTGTCTGGGGCTGTTTATTCAGATATAGCAAAATAAAATACAAATCTTATTTTTAATAATTACTTTAATATTTGTTTCTTATTTTGCATTTAATTTTATTCTTAGTCACCCTGAGAAACGTATATCATTTCAAAAAATTTATGCTATTACCAAACATTATATGCATTAGTATTGGAAAAAAAGTATTTTCATTGTCTTATTTTTGTCATTAAAAAAATACGCATTCTAAAAAAATTTCTTGTTAAACATTTTATTTTAACTTGGGTTATTTTCCATAAATTTGGTCTGTTTGTATTCAATGTAGATATAATTTAGGCAAAAAATGTTGTTAAATAAAATGTTATTGTATCTTTGTGTCCTTTTTCCAAAAATTATATTTTTTTATCTTAATCTATTTTTATAATCAGAGTTTATAACAAGCATGTAGATATTTTTAGGTTAAACAACTTTTGTCTTTTAATTTTTTTCGTCTCTTGTGTCCTTTTTCCAAAAATGTAATTTTTTTATATTTTATTTTATTTTTTATTCTTTGTAAGAAAATCTATTTATCCTACCTAAAAATGATTAATAAAAAATTTATAGATCTTTTTAGATGAACAACTTCTGTTTATTAATTTAAGTTAAAGCAAAAACTACGTGTCTTGTCAAAAACTATTTTTTTTAAATTTGAATGAGTTTTAGGTGTTTTTTGGAAAAGTAGATACTATCTATTTATTCTTTTCATAGCTTGTGTCGTTTGTCAAAAATTTATTATTTTATTTTTATTGTTTTACATGAAGAAAACAAGAACTGTGCGCACAATTTTAGTTAATTATTTTTTTTTTCATGTCTTTTATTGTTTCACCACAAAATGGAATTTTGTCATTTTTCATTATTTTTGAAAATACTCTAACTCGGATAATTTTCTTTTTATAAAATGGTTTCAAAAATTTTAAAAATGTGCCCACTTTTTAAATTTTTATACAAAAAAAACTGTTTTAAGAACTCGTATTTTGTTTTAAGTCCTTAAAAAAGAGTGCCAACGTAGAATACAATCTGATCAATTTTTCGAAAGTTATCGTGTCTAGAGGATGCAGGCTACAGATTATAGACTACAGACTACAGACGGACAGATATCTTCGTAAAAATCGTTTTTTTCTGACTCAAGAGGTGTCAAAACGTGGAGATTTGATGAAAACCGTCAAAGTGAAATTTTACATAAAACGAAACCTTCTCATTAGGATAAAAATGTAAAAAATCGAAGAATTTCAAGAAATAATTTTCTCTGAAGATAAGTTATGAAAATACTCAAAATTAATGTAAATTTTGAAATTACCTTAAACAATTTTTAAAAAATGAACATTTTTTCAGGTTCGGAACAACAAACTTAGAATCCTTTTAAGGGCATGTAATACCCTACCGAAAGAAATCTCTGAGTTTTCTTTAACGAAATAGCCTGGCCCATTTGAGTCTATAAACAAAGTCGATTTGAAACAAAATAGTTTCGGAGATAGTTTGAGAGATTTGGGTCCTTTTCAAGATCCTTTTAGTGGTCCTTTTAAGAGTGTTGCGACGGTTATATAATGTTCCTTTTGTATTCGTCACGTACCGGGCGGGCAGAGTTATTTACAGTAGTTGGTCGTGGCTAATTCGCTCTCCCTTTTTAAATTTCTCTTCAAATTATTAACACTTTTTTTTTAATTGATGAATTTTCTCATTATACTTATTTATAATTAAATTATATACTGATATACAATTTTCTAGTTGAATTAAAAAATGTTGTCTTTTTTGGCGTATCTCATTCCATTCACGAGAAACGTTCTATTAATTCCAATTTTAAGCATTCAAAAAAAAGTTAGATATCTGAAGTCATCGAAACCCGTAGATTCCGAATTGAGTGTCGGCTACTCTATTGAGACAGCCTCTCTGCTTTTTATTTATGATCGTATTCTTATTCCAATTTCGGAAAGGATATTTTAAAGCCTTCAGACCATTTAAACGAGCTTCCTAGACCTTTAAAAATATCTACCTGAGTGCCTGCGGAGAATTTCTCTGAGCTTCTTTGACCTAAAGAATTTCTAGTATATACTCGTACTCAAAGATTCTTTTCGGTAAGGTACTTACAGTTTCCCCGGCTTTTTTCCACAAAATGAAAATTTAAAAAAACTGAATCCGGAGATGCCATAAAATATCATAACGGACGTCCCCGGACTCTTTTTCAGGGATAATAACAAAAAAATTTATTGTACTAAATAAAAATTTTATGTACATGCATTATTTTGAGGTTAGGTTGTTTTTCATCTCTGCCTTTCCGATAATCTGGAAATTATTTATGAAATAAAGTTTCTTGATTGCCTGCAAACAAGGTTAGTTCCGGGAGATCATTTACTATGTTTATTTGTAAGTCCAAAGTTTTCGGCCAAAAATATTCGACCTTAGAAATATACACGCACGTTGTTAGCAATATCAAACATTTTTTGATAACAAAAAAAAAAAAAAAAAGTGGGGACGTCCGTTAGTATGTTCGCTATCATTTTCCAGATTTTAAAGGCAAAATATTTCTTATCCTAGGAAAAAAGCCGGGGGAATCTAACACTGAAAAATCGATACTATTTCCTAAGCGCTATGCAAATTAATCACATTTTGCTAAATTAAAACTTTTTTTAATTAAACCACAAAAACAGTGTGTGGGGACGTCCGTTAGCATGTACGCTATCATTTCCCAAATTTTTAAGACAAAATATTTATTATTCTAGAAAAAAATCCGGGGGACCCTTAAACTGGTAAAATCGACAATTTTCTAAGTATCACATGCCCTTAAGACTTGTAAAAGGTTTTATAAGAATAACAAAAGGTTATAACGATTCCTAGGAAAAATAAAAAGAATTTTTCATTTCGACAAGTTAATTTGAGAAGAATATTTGAAAAGATTTTTAAATATATCCAAAATTGTCAAAAAATAATCTGGGGTATTTCCAGGCAATTTTTGTAATTTTTCAGGGTTTTTAAAAAATGTACGAAAAATTTGAATCATTGAAAAAAGTGTACCTTCTTGACGATTTTAAAATACATTTTTAAAAATATTTCGGGGGGTTTTAAAAGGTTTAAAGATAATGAACATTTTTTGTTTATATTCTTCGGAATATATCTATTTTATTTGTTTAAACAAAAAATTATAAATTGTTTTCAAATATTTCAAAAAAGGAAAAAAAAGTACAGAATTATCGATTTGAAGCTACGTATATAGTTATAGATTATTTTTTAATTGTGTACTTTTCAATTCACAAATGAATTGCACGCGTGAACAAAAACGACTACAACATTATCAAAGAAGTCTACTGCCGCCGCCCGCAGGTACACGTATACTCGTGCGCACAAAGGCGTTTGGCAAAATACGAGATTGCTCGGACATACTTGGGAACATGATGAAACCGCATTATACGAAAAATGGAGATATGATTCTTAGTTTCTATAATATGTCGCAGGGTTTCACGCACGTTCTTATTTATAATGTCAATTTATGCAATAAGTTTTACAGATTATAATCACTTTATTGCTTATTGAAACTATTTTTAGACAAACCAGTAAGCACCATATCACTTTTTAGTACTACTAATCTTTAAAATACAGTACCATAACATTTCGTATTCAAAATATTAATTTTTCTACTGAAACTTATTAAAAATTACTATGGAAATGTCAAATTTCAGTATTTTAATATGAATAACTCGAATAGATGAACATTTTTCCGCGTTTCGATATATGAGTTTATACTAAGCTTTGATTCATTTTGATCATTTATTCAAATGGAAGGTCTCTCAGTGTAATTTATTTTTCGTCTCGTATGTGAGGTTTCAAAAAATTACATTTTTTATGTTTTAATGCTATTTTTAATGATTAAAACAAAAAAAGAACTATCTGAAAATAATTCATGACAAATAAATCATTTTTACATTCTCATCACAGAAGGTATTAGATTTGGGTAAATTTGGACCCCCCCCCCAACCCCGTTTTTGTCTGTGAGCACGATAACTTTTGAAAATGCCCATTTTGAAAATGTTTGAGTCCACATTTTTTCATGACTAAAAAATTTTCTGTACACTTGTTGATAGTACTTGAAAAGAAAGAGGTTAATTTTCGATAGCCCTACAAGATTATCATAACAACTTTTTGAATTTTTTCGAAGAATTGGAAATTGAAATTTTGACCGCACAAAAAATAATCAAAAATCAAAAATTGCATTTTGCGGACAAACTATGCAAGATAGGAACAAAAATGAAATACAAAAAAAAACATTGTGCACCTAAAAAATATCTACAAATTTGTTATCAATCACTTTTTATGGAACGCGTAGTTTTTCTTTCATCTATAAAAACATTGAAAATACAAAATTAAAATTTTTCGACACATGACACAAGCTAAGAAAAAATAAATAGATAAGATTTTTTCACCGAAAGTAAAGCAACAAAATTTGTATTAATGGTTTTTTTTCATTCTCATCAGAGAAGGCATTAGATTTGTGTAAAATTTGACACCCCGCCCCTCCCAGTTTTCGTGTCCACGTTTTGATATCCCTGAATCCGAAAAATAGGTTTTTTCGAATGTATGTGTATGTATGTATGCATGTATATATGTATGCATGTATGTATGCATGTATATATGTATGCATGTATCTATGCATGTATCTATGCATGTATGTATGCCTGTCTGTCTGCAGGCACGATTTGAGACGATTTTTTTGCAAAACCATACCGAACTACTCCGAAAAAGGGGCTATGTAAGCGGAACGCCTACTCTACCACAGCTAGAACAAGCCGACAACTGAGAAAGAGAGGCGACACTAAGACCAACCGCGGGCAGGCATCCAATAGAGGAAGAGCGATGCTTTATGACCCGGAGAAACATCAACGCCAAGGTTTCTCTCAAGCCTACCGAGGAGGTGAAAAAAGTATTAAGAGGAATGTAGAACTATTCCGCACCGGGATCAGATTGTATAAAAACCTTCTGGTGGAAGAAGCTTCCTTCAACCCATCAGCATTTGGCCCGTATTTTTACCTATATTTCATCCGTAAATAACTAGGTGCATAGAGAGATTGATGACGCTTTGGGAAACCAGATTTACTATCTTATCTGGAAAAAATCGTGTGACAACTAACAAGGTCACCTTTTAGAGAGGTGTCTTTCAGAACGACGCCATGAGCCGACTCCTCTTTTGCCTTACATTATTGCCACTATCTCTATCACTTCGCCATTCCGACGGGTAATTGTGCGGCAAACCTGCAGATCGAAAGTACAAGGTCACTCATGTATTTTACATGGACGATCTTAAGGTCTATGCTAAAAACAAAGAGCAACTACATCTAGCTCTAGGGATTGTCGAATGATATACTAAGGTAATTGGAATGGAATTTGGGTTAGACAAATGCGCTAAGGTTTATCCTAAGCTCGTAGATAGAAGCGCTTTACGACACCTTTGCGCTGGAGAGACTTATACATACAGAGCCGCATTCAGGATGTGCCATTTATAAAGCATACTCTCCGAAGCATATACAAACGTCTCATCCGGCAGAATTGGTCTTCCGAACTGTCGGCGAGGAACAAAGTATCTGCAACAAACATGCTTGCCATCCCGGTAGTACTCTATTTATTTGGAGTAGTTCCATGGACGAAGAACGAGCTCAGATCCCTTGATATCGGGACAAGAAAGGTTATGCACATGAACAAAAGCATGCATCTTAAGTCTTCTGTTCCACGACTGTACATCTCACGCTGTCAAGGTGATCGCGGAATATTGAGTCTTGAATGTCTTCACAACAGGCTTATTCTAGGTACAGCACATAGAGTCGCAAATGGAAGAGACCCTCTTCTTAAAATGGTCAGGAATCACGAAGAAGTGGGCAAAGGGGCGTTTCTGTACGCGTTGTCATACGCAGAATTGTGGTTATTATTATTATTATTATATTATTAGCGACATTATTATTGTTATTGTTATAATATTATTTGTTAATTATTAGTAAATATTATTTGCAAAATGGACTCTTTTAGAGTCTCCAAGAGAGTAATTTTCGACTTCCTTGTCGAAAATGACATTAAAGACACAAAAAAGTTGCCACTGAAGAGAAGTCCTGGAAGAAGATTAAGTCCATATAACAGAAACAGAAGCTCGCATTAGCCTTCAGTCTCTAATCGATCACTCAATAACACGACTTTTTAAAGACCCTAATTTAAAACTTTCTCCTAAGACATAAGGGTGAAAACTTGTAATTTAGATTTACTCATAAAATATGGCTACGATGGAGCTTCAGGTCAGGAAACGTATAATCAGATATTTGCGGACGAAGATTCGTCAGATATGACAGTGTTTACGATATCGATGGTACCATTATGCCTGAAGGTAAGTGAAAGTTCAGTAGTTGTTTGGAGCAATCCTTACCCTGGATCTCCTAGACGATGCATACCAATAGAATTTATATTCGCCGAGGAGATAAAGGAAATGACCAAAATAGAGATTCAAGAAATCAAACGCCAAATCAAAACATGGAAGCCAACGAAGATAACTTGGAATATGGTATTTCTCCTTTACATACAAAGATGCGATCTTTTGAATGTATAAAGTACATTTTGAATTTACAATGTTTTTCGCGGATCCTGACCTAACTGCTGAAATAACAGGAGTGAATCAAGAATGAATTGTTAGGTTTTCTTAAATTTTGAAAATGTTGATAAGTAGTAGCACGAAAGTTCCTCCCATGTTTTTTAACAAGTTCGCATTTGAAACGGCACAATTGTACGTTAGTCTTTACCCCTGGTATTTGATGCCTCCAACAGTACACAGAATGTTGTTACATGGAGCAACGGTTATGCAGCATTTTTTGCTTTCAATCGGACAGTATTCAGAAGAAGTTACAGAAGCACGTAATAAAGATTTCAAGGGGTTCAGAGAATTCAACACACGAAATTGCTCTCGTGTTTCGACTAATGAAGATTTAATGCACAAGCTTCTTGTATCATCTGATCGATTAATCTCCTCTTTAGGCAGAAAAAGGGCAAGAATGAAGTTGAAATGGATCTTGAAATTTTCGAAATGATTGAAAAGTACAACTTGGAAGCTAATTCTTCTGAATCGTCACAAAATATCAACACTGATATAGTTTGAAGGCGATAAGAGAGAAAAACGACGAATCTCTACCCATAAATGTCAAAACAATGCATTTGTTTCTATAATTTGTTTATGAAATTAACAAATAATATCAAATCACAAGTCTTTATTACTAAATATCACCACTTATATATTTTAAAGATGATCGGGAAGAAAAAACGATACTTTGTTTCTATAAATGACCAAACTATGCATTTGTTTATAAAATTTGTTTACAAAATTTACAAAAATTATCGATTTATAAGCCTGTATTATTAAAAATCTCCAATAATACAATTTAAAGGCGGCAAGAAAGAAAAAATAGCTTTCTGACCATAAATGTCCAAAATATGCATTTGTTCATGTAATTTGTTTATAAAATAAACAAATAATATCGAATGCCAATTTTTTATCTCTAAACATCACCACTTCCATATTTTAAGGACGATCAGTAACAAAATCGAATAATTTCTGTCTATAGATGACTCATTTTGTCTCTTTGTTTGCTTATGTAATATACAGAAAATAATAAAAAAATTCCAAAATCTAATCCATAAATGGTCTTGCGCAACTATCGCTGATTATTTCTATTAAAGAAAATTGAAAGTCGGTTAAAAATTGTAGGCTGTGTTTTTGAATAGTAAATTCCTGATCCAGCCCACTGTGCGACGCTATCTTAGTTGGTTTTTTTTACTTCCGGAAACAAACCAAAGTCACAGGGAGCAAGATCTGGACTGTACGGAGGGTGATCTAGAATTGTCAGTCCAGATTTGACCAAAAAAACTACTGTGACCTTCGCTCTGTGAGCTGGTGCATTGTCGTGGTGGAATAGCCAGGTGCTGAGTCGAGATTTCAGCCTGATGTTTTTGAGTTGGTTTATGATTTGCGGTAAACATACCTGAGTTTACCAGGAAGAGGTGACTGTACGCTGGTTTTCCAGTACGACCCTATTAACAATGCCGCGTTTCCTAACGAATATCGCAATCATTATGTTGTTTACAGATAGAGACTTCCGCACCTCCACTGGAGCATCCTCATTCACAAAAAGCCAGATCTTGTTTTGTAATTTTTTTTCGTACGTCGTAATGATAAAGCCAAATTTGGCCGTCTGTTATAATACTATTTACATCCCGAGAAGATCCCAATTCAAATCTTTTTAGAATTTTTTGGCACCACTTTACTCTAGCTACCAATTGCTCCACGGTCAAAGCATGTGGTACCCATAGAGTGCAAACCTTCCTAACATGTAAATGTTCATGCAGAATTCGATGGACTGCTGGTGCACTAATGTCTAACATTTTCTCTAACTGTCGGTACGTGATTCTTCTATTATCATTCAGTAGATTATTCAAAGACGCAATGTTTCCCGAAGTCACCACTTCCGGCGGTCGACCTGAGCGCGAGTCGTCCGCGAGACCGAAATTTTCCCTTTCGAACTGTTGGTACCATCGGAAAAATGTTGTGCGATGCGGACAATCCTTACACACTACCGGAGACATTTCCTCAAAACTTTGGTCTACACTTATACCGCGAGAAAAGTTGTATCGAATTATCGTACGATATTCTTTCCTTGTCTACGACGCCATTTCTCAATCGTTCCGAGCTGCGTGCTTAGACTGTACTGAGACCTGAGTCAACAGGTTTTCTCTTCCTACCTAATTTTTGACGATCTTTCTAATGACGCAAGAACCATCTCTCTTCTTCCAATAGGTAGTATATCCACTAAAAGTAGTATAGGATACCAATTTGAAAAAAAGTGGACGTCTCTGGCTCAATTTTTAGAAATTTAAAAAATAAACAATAATTGATTGCTTAAATAATTACATAATGTTTTTAGAAAACTTCCCTACAAAAAAAAAAGAAAAAATATTACATTTCAATAAGAAAATACGATTATTTTCTCAATTTTTAGGGAACCAATAATTACTTAAATAATATACATTTGTTTAAACAATTGAAAATTGTATAAAAAGTCATGTCAATTTTCAAATTGTCCATTAGTAATTATTTGTATAAAAAAGACGACGAAAATTGTTGAAAAGTAACAATAATACGTAAAAATGTATTTTTATTTGAGGTGCTGCGGGGATCGTGGGATTGGGCTGGAAATGAAAGGTATCAGCCTCATTGGATTTCGTAGAAACTCCACCTAAATTTCTGAAAAACTTGGTATGTTTTGTTGAAACCCTGGAATATTAGTTCAATGTTTCGAAAATTTAAAATTTCCCCATGCCTAATATATGTACAGGGTGGACACGCTGGGGCTTACCAAAATGTATGCAACCCCGCATACACTCCCATAAGAATATCATTAGCGTGTAAGACGGGTTGCATACTTTTTGGTAAGCCCAAGCGTATCCACCCTGTATATTTGTGTGTGTGGTCGCGCGCTTGTGTGTGTGTGTGAATGTGTGTGCATGCGTATTTCTTTAATTGTTGCGAACGGTAAATTCTTAGCATTTTTATAGTGCTTAGCCTTTCAATTGTATTTCTATACTCACTTTGAAAAAGGTATTTAGAAATTCAGAAAAAGGAAATTTAGAATTTTACATAATTATAGACTTAAGTAATTTTTAGTATCGTTTTTGCATTATTCAATTAGACTTTCTTTCAGTTACCAAAAAGTGAATTCTGATAACACATTATAATTTCTCGGTTTTCTTTGTAAATAATATTTTCAACCACAGTGAGACTCTGCAATAGCCCTCCCTTCTATAGCCCTTTCAAAAATTGAGGCCGCGCCGCATGTAGGTGTAACAAATGCTGCGCGGGGTGCGCATGATCTGCGGCTGCCACACAGGCGAGCAATCAGGCGTAAAATATTAAATGTGTATGCATACTCCTTCTCCCTGGCGGACCGAAGGAACCGAATGGAGCCTCTACAAAGTACCCGTAAAGACCCCATTCGGTTCCTTTTTAAAAAAACTCGAAAAAATACTAAAATCAACTTTTAAATGGTTGAAATTCGGATTCTACGTTGAAATTCGAATTCTACGTTAAAATTCCCTATAGAAGATCACGGCATAATCGCAATATTTCATTTTGCAACGGTAAAAACTTTTAAAAAATATGCGATGTAATATGAAATATGAAAACAGGCGTTTCACGTCTTATATTTTTTTAACTTTTTACCGTTGCAAAAAAACTATTGCGATTATTCTGTGACCTTCTATAGGGAATTTTAGAGTAGAATCCAAATTTCAACAATCTAAAAGTTAATTTTGCTGTTTTTTCGAGTTTTTTTTAAAGGAACCGAATGGGTACCCAATGGGTTCTTTACGGGTACTTTGTAGAAGCTCCATTCGGTTCCTTCGGTCCGCCAGGGTTGGTTATGTTTAAAATTTAATTTTTATTCCAATTTTGTCATTCAATAACTGTCGTTACAGATTTTTTCGATATACCGTGACGTGTAATTTCTATAGAAATGTATAATGCGAAGGAAGCTCAGCTGGAACATTCGGTAAGAGCAAAGATCTCTAGTTTATTGGAGCAAATGATTATTCGCAATCGTATTGTAACATGTCTGAGAATAAGAGTGGATATGTGTTACCGCGTAAACAATACAAAAACTCATCTCGTCGACAACTAAGACGTCTACGGCAATTGGGTGGACGTGATCATGAATTATTTGCCTTTTCAAAGCAACCTCAAAATATCGATCAAGTTGTAAGAAATGATGATAACTTCGAAAATCTGGATAATATTATAGATGGCAAACATTTTAATTTTAACCCTGAAACACCCTGCGAGGAATATCCGAATATAAATAACTTAGAAGTTATGAAAGACGGACAAGCAGAAAATAATAATAAATCATCTGTCGACGTTTAGCAGAATATTTGTGGAGCCTTAGACGATGATAATTTCTGGAAAAAATCTTCATAAATATTCAGACGAAGAAGAAAATTATGAGCCTCCAGAAGAGTTAAACTTGTTGGAAAAAATTGCTTCTTAGGCCTTACGTAATTATCAAAATCGAAAATCAATTAGCGAAATCTTGTCAATATTTCTAAGCGAAGGACACACTGCATTGGCTAAGGACTCGAGAATTTTACTGGGTACCCTTAGAAAGTCTTAAAATATTATTTCTTACGGGTCAGGTTTTTACTTACATTACGGTTTAGGACGGTCTCTCATTGATTTGTTGAAAAGAGTACCTCGTGGATCAATTTCACTGTAAATTATCATTGAGATTAATATTGATGGATTTCCGCTTTGCAAAAACTCAAAAAGTCAATTGTGGACTATTTTGGGTAAAATCTCTGGTATAGCTTTCTCTAAAGTTTTTGTGATTGGAGCTTATCATTGATACAAGAAACCAAACTCTATGGATGAATTTTTAAATACTGTAATCGAAGAGTACGACTATCTTAGAAGCACGGGCTTCGTCTATAATGAGCAGAAATACACAATTTCCATCAATTTGTTGATTTGCGATAGTCCTGCTGGAAGTATGATTACATGCACGAAATCACGTAACAGTTACCACGGCTGTTCTCGATGTATTGATGAAGGTGAATACATTAATCACAGAATTTGTTTCCTTAGTACATGAAGTAAGCGAAGAACTTGTTCCTTTGGAACAATTATATTATATTTATTTTTATGCGATTCATCGAAAGGCGATATTTTATGTTTCGTTACTTTGGGAATAATATTTAGGAACAGCAGTTTTAACATCATAACTTCTAAATTGTAAATTCAAGAGTTTGCTAGAAGTGAAAATTCTTAAAGTTTCTATTTTATGTCTTTATCGCAATAAGCTGCCTAAACCGTCTGAAGACACGATCGCCGATCGCTGTAAGACCTTTCCTGTCATTAGACGTTATTCTCAAGGTTCCTAAATCGTGTGCCTGTTTGTCATTACGTACGTATCTGTCGACCATGTGACCAAGGGCCTCTCGACCTTTGGCTTTCAAGTTCGGGGGTTTTCCCTTAGGTTTTTCCACTTCGTCGGTTTCCGTCAAGGATCGGAAGTGAACCGGTCAGTCTAAGACATCGAGACCGTGTCATTTCCGAAACCGAACCCGTCAACTAGTCTCTAATGAGCATCTGACCTATGCAGTTTGTTGTATAGGTAGCTTAATAAATTATATTCTCGTAGCAAATAATCCTAATATAAATTCTTCAGTCCACATTCAGTGTTTTGTGATATCAATAAATATAGTATACTTTATATTTCGTTTCTGTAACAGTTTTTTGCAAAACACCCAATTACATTTAGTTCTCTATAAAATTATCAACCTGCAAGAAAGAACAGAACTGATTTGTTTTTTTTATCGCGCTCAGACCCAAATCATCACACAGGAATTTATCCATCTCAAAAAGCTGATTTCAAAATGGTAACTCAGTTTCCGCTGAATAAAATGCATTTGACTGATTTAGGAATGATGAACAAAATCCTAAAATTATTAAAGAAAGGTGCCAAAAAAACGGTAAATTAACTGCAAAAGGAATTAACTATATATCGGAACTTTTAAAATCTTTAAAGGTTACGATACCTTGTGAATTTGTTTGCAAGGGGAAAGGTCTTGAGAAATTTGATCGCTGGAAGGCTGTAGAATTCCGTCTATTTTTACATTATTTGGGCCCTTTAATTTTTGAAGAAGTTCTGTCTGAGGAGTATGTCATTCACTTTAATGCATTTCATGCTGCAATGAGGATTTTATGTCATACAAATCAGTATGAAGCGAATAATAAGTGCGCTAAAGATCTTTTGAAATTGTTTGTTGAAACCTTTAAAGTTTTATATGGAGAAGAACACTTAGTATTCACTATTCACTGTATCCAGCAGTTGAGCGAAGATGCTTTATTAAATGGACCTCTCGACAACAACACAGCATATCCATTTGAAAATCATATACAAATCATTAAAAAATCAATCCGTAACTTCAATGATATTTTGCCACAATTATTTCGCAGACTCTTGGAACACTCACGAAATTCGCTTGTGCTGAACATTGAAGAAAAACAAACAAAATATCCTCATTTACTGCAGCCTTGTCAAAAAGAATTACCTTTTAGTTGTTCTGACTCTTATCAACGAATACACTTCCAGGATTTTAAATTAATGTACTAAGGAGCCTGACAACTGCTCTTATTTGAAAAATGGCAGTGCTGTGTATATTGAACACATAGCTCATCAAATGGCCAATCCAGTGTTAATTGGCAAAAGGTTTACCGATTTATTAGGACTTCCTCACTATCCTTGAAATTCTCAAGAACTAAGTTTTCATGTTGTAAGAAGTTATTCTGGATTTTAAGTGTTTTTGGTGAACGAAATTGATAAAAAGGCTGTTGTTCTTCCCTTACGAGACCAATTTTATATTCTACCATTTATTCATTCATCAACATATGAGCAGTATGTTTAGCAAATATTATATTGGCTTCTGAAAGATTATAATGAGTTCTTAAGGGCATGTGGCACACTCAGATACCTATATTATCGACCTCACTTTTTCAGTTTACTCGATTTCCTTTGAACCTGAGAACTTTTTTTGTAAATAACACAACGGACTGAAATTTTATAAAACGTGTCAGAAGACCATAAACTACGTTTATTTATTTCATTTGAGTAGGAATTTTGCTAAAAATTGTTTTCCTTAAACAATAAATGTTCATTTTCATTAAATTTTAAACACTATTAGAAAACAAACACGCGTACTACGCGCGCGATTATTATTTTTTGTCTAGCGCAATTTCTTAATTCAAATATAAAATTAATATTAATACAGTTTTATTTCATTTCATAGCATCTAATACCTAAAATATTAGAAAAAAATCGAAGAGAATAATTTTAATAATCAATGAAAATTGATGTTTAAAATGTGGAATCTTCACCCTAACCAATGAATATTTATCCAAATGGTTCAACTTTCAACCAAGGAGTTGCATTTTCATAAATACAGTTTAATCTACAAGAAAAATACAATATTCAGTACTTAAAATGGCGAGATTTTAATCAAATTCATACACTTTTTATCAAATATATGAATATTTACACATAAAGATAAATTTTCTACCGAAAAGGACGAATGTTCAACAAAATATATAAATTTTTAATCAAATAGTTGAATTTTCAATCAAGAGAAAAATTTTCTGCCAAATAAGATAAATTTCAACGAAGGATATACATTTTCAACCAAATAGTTGAATTTTTTAACTGAAATCATCCATTTTTAACAAAAATAACATAGTCTAGTTTTTATTTTAAAAAAATGTTTAATACAAAAAAACGATTTTTGTAGCAAATTAAAAACCAGTACATGTGAATTTTCGAGATAAAAAGTTCATTATTATTCAAAACGTTAAATTCTTGCACAAATAGTTACATTTTTATTTAAAAAATTGAATGCTGAAATAAAAATATTGTTTTCAACAAATAAAAATACATTTGCGACTAAAAAAAGAATATTTAAATTTTCAGTTAAAAAAAATAATTTTCAAACACGCAATATGAATTTTTAATAACATAGTTAAATTTAGAACAAAAAATGGAAATCTCCACTAGACAAACTTAATTTTTAGCAAACTTTTTAACCAAGTAGCTGAATTTTTATCGAAGGGAGAATTTTTAGTAAAATAAATTAAGAAAATTTCAACCAAATTGTCAAATTATCAAGTAAAAGAGGCGGATTTTATACAAAAAATTTGAATTTTCTACCAATAGATATGATATTTTAGCAAAAAAATTGAATTTTGAACCAAAAAACAATTAATTTTTCATTAAAATGACAAATTGGTCACATCCCAAATCAAAAAAAGATTAATTTCCAACCAAACAGTCGTATTTTTAATTAAAGAACATGAAATTTATACCAAAAGGGATCAATTTTGAAACCAAAAAGACAAGGAAGAACAATGTTTTTTATTATTGATGAAAACTGATATCTCAACTTCAGAATTAATGTATGTAACATTTTTGTAAAATATTTCGTTTAAAGTAAGCGATTTTTTGTGGGAAACATACATATAAACTGATACTCTTAAAAAATTTTAATCTTGTTCAAACTATAATGATTTTTTTTTCTAAAATACTAATTTTGTATGTACAACGCTAAAATAACTTAAAATTGTTCAACAATTATGAAACTTCCAAACCTAGCCATTTTTGTTTAAAGGTTTTGATCTCCGGCAAAAAGGCCAAAATAACCGAAAAAATTTCTTTTTGAATATGCTGATTTCCGATTAAAACAAGTAACACAACCTAATTTTTAAAAATAAATTTTTAAGTACTTTTCGAAAATTTATGATTGTATATTAATTTTTTTATACTTATTTCCAGCAAAAAACAATAATATGAGACGTGCGTAACGTTTTAATTGATAGATTAATTTACAAAATTTCTAATTGAAAATATAAAACAACTTCGAATAATAAAAAAAAAATCTGGTTTTCATCATCAATTATTATGAGATTTTCAAGATATATCGTTACACCACTTGTTTACATAGGATGCTTTGAGAATCAAGATCTCAAATTCTTTTATTGTATATTTTTGGTATATTTAGTAATTATTACTTGTCCAAAAATCATTAAAATTTACAGCTGAAAATAATTTTTTATGTCAGATCATGGGTCGTTGCAACACGAGAGGACAGAAAATTTCTTTATTGGCCACCTAAAAGAAAAAGTGTTTTCAAGTGCATGGCTAGATGGGAAAACTCAGACTCAAAATGGACCAAGCACAAAGTAAAATCTGTAAATGGACTATTTGGTATGTTTAAAAGAGTATTATTTTACATACAGAAAATGTGCCAATAATTTTGATCCTATTCCCTATAATTTTGAGTCAAGTTTCTTACTTTTTACCTAGATTTAAATAATTTAATTGCTTTTTAAATAAATAGTTTGCAACCCTCTTTCTTTATAAATTATTTGCATGATTTATCTTTTTTAATTCTTATCCAATTTTTCTTGCTTTCTCCCCGTGTGAAAAAATTTCGTGGCGCTGTACTGTTTCTGTCTAGTCCGCCTTGGGTCGACACTGGCGCGCTGCAGACTGACTGTCCAGTGGCTAGACTGGGATGTAACGTTCAGATCGACTAGTTTCTAGACAGATCGTCTAATTTGATAAAAAAATTAATAATAAAATAATATAATTATTTTTTATTACCTAAATGTTTAATATAGCGATTTTCCAGATAATTAAAAATATAAAAAAGTTTGTATACACAAATAAACGAAATCATGAGTTTCCGCAAGACTTGTACATATGTCGAGAGTCGAACTTTTGACGTATAGTTTCATATTATTTTGCTGTATCTTTGCCACTCAGCCTTAACACACTCAGCCATCTAAAACTTAAAAAAATAGTAATTTTTGTCGGATATGAATTGCCATTCATTACATCGTAATATTTATTTCAGTAAAACATAAACAATTTTCAACATTCAAAGTGCTTTATAAGTAAATAAATCATTTAAAATAATGAGGTATTTTTCATTATACTTGCGATTCGGTTACAAAATAATTATTGCTTATTATTTTCAAAAATTAATTCGTTAGGGTTAATTTTCATTTAAACAATCAAAAAATAATGACAATAAATTATTTATGTTGAAATTTGGTTTTCTAGAACATTATAAATATAATGCGTAGCATTATACAATAATTATTGCCTATCACCTTAAATATGTAATAGTGTCCAGTTAATTATTACTTGAGCATTCATGCAATTATGTATTGTAATTTTCTAAATCTTTCATTTAAAAATTATTACTTTTTTAATTTACTCTTGTAATTTTTTTACAGTTCAAACCGTGATTCTATCTAAAACTACCTAAAATCTGAATGTATTAAATTCGTAACCAACTCCTAAATAGCGCCAAGACTGGGACTAGAAGTAAAAACGTTAGAATCAAACTCATTAAAAAACTATACAGCGCCAGTGTAGCGCCCATCTAGTACTGTGTGAATAGACACGCTTGAAAGAAACTTTACTGGAATTAGCATGATTCAAGACTGCAATGAAATTTTTCCACACGGATCTTGTTTACGAAATCAAAACTTACTTTCTCATTAATCTAAACAATCTTTTTAGGCAAAACTCCATGAATTTTGCATTCAATCAAAAATTATTTCTGTAATACAGCTTATCTCGGTGGTTACTTAGTTCAGAAATTTTGTAATTTGCACAAAACCATTTTTTGATTTAAGTTAAATGCTCAGTTTTTTGGAAAGCACTATTGTGCTTTCAGGAAAAAATTGTTTTTTTTTTGCGTTTAATATGTTCAAGTATCGCAAAAATTCAAAAACACAAAATCCCTGAAGCAGTGAAAAAAAAGTTTTCAGAAAAAGTGCGAAATTATATGATTATTGGACATTAAATAGGATGTTAAATTTGATTTTAATCTAATTCAAATTTTTTACATCTAAATTTTCTATTATTTTTCATTAGCTAAAATGATAAATGAATAGCTTGACAGTAGTAAATGTGAAAATAAAATTGAGCCTCCCGTGATCAAAACGGGACACCCTTGAAATGCCTTGGTTTCAGTTAGCCTCTTGCTTATTCTCGTTCTTTATTTTTTTAAGTCGGATTTTCAATTTCTTTGAATTAAGGTATGCTTAAAAAAATTGAAAATCCGACTTGAAAAAATCAAGAACGAGAATATCCAAGAGGCTAACTGAAACCAAGGCATTTCGAGCTTGTCCCGTTTCAATCGCGTTAGGCTCAATTATGGCAGACATCACAGAAAATAATTTGACCCTAACTTAATTCAGAATACTATTCATAAAAGTGAAAATCCACACACTATAGAGAGTTGAAAATTTATCATGTGCTTTTTTCATATACCTTAGATATTTTAGGCCATAAATAGATAAAAATAACATTTTAAAAGTTGAAACGTGTGCCAGTAACAGATAACTACTATTAAACACTCCATTTTTGGGCTTTTAAACGACGCTTCATAAAAAATGGTAGAATACCGTCTTTTTTCGAAAAGTGAATAAGTATTATACTAAAATTCGAAAAGTGGGGCTTTGCAAAAACGAGAACTCTTTTTAAATTTTCAGAGGTGATTTTGTTTTCTAATTTTAAGTTGTGATGCCAATACATTTAAAAACCTAACTATCTAAAGAGTTTAATCCAAAAATAATCCACATATAACTTTATATTCTTCACAGAGGGTAGTTACTTTATTCTCATAGTAGTATCCTAGTTTCTACCAGTTTGCATGAGGTAATATTACTTTTTAATAAGTGTCTGTCTTATTTTCTAACATCCTAGTAAAACAGTTAAGCAACTTTTCTCTAAAAGACGGTATTTTCCAATTTTTTTCTATCAGGCCCAAAAATGACCCAAAAACATAATTATTTTTAAATTATTAAAAAAAGATATGAAATATTTGAACAATATTTCCTAAGTGATCCTAGAACTTTTCTTATAAGTAACTATGTAAACTATTGTGAAAGAAGCCAAAAAAGGTATTTTTTAGAAGTTTAAGGGTATTTTTCTATCGCTGGTTCACATTTAAACTTTTAAAAAGTAATGTTTAATCATTCAAGGCCTAAAATATATAAGGCATATAAAAATAATTTTACAAATTTTCAATCCCCTCTATAGAGGCTGATTTTTTCATTTTAGGGGTAGTATTTGAAATAAAATTAGGTTAAAATAATTTTTTACGTTTAAAAGCGTTGAACCTAATGTTTTGCATTTTTATAATTAACACAGAATCGAAAATTCATTTTTAAACACAATGAAAGAAAATAGGAAAGTGAAAAATAGGATCTGTATCATGTCACATGCGGAAAGTCTCTCTGCCGGACGTCACACCTGCGGCATGTCAAATCTGTGGCATGTTACATCTGCGGCATGTCTCTTCTACGGTATGTCACATCTGTGGCATGTCACATCTTCGGCTTGTCACATCTACGGAATGTCTCATCTGCGGTATGTCACAACTGCGGAATGTCACATCTGTGGCATGTCACATCTGCGACATGTTACATCTACGACATGCCTCATATGCGGCATGTCACAACTGTGGCATCTCTACCTAGCGGTTTCTCTGCCGCGCGGAATTTCTCACCTGAAAATTGACATTTTTGCGGCATCTCTCCCCAGTGACAATTCTCCCAGTGGCATCTCACCCTTAAAAAAAATGGTTAATGTCCAATTAAAAATGGCTCAACTGAGGCAACTCTCCCTGGACTAATTGTCTTCCCGGTGGCATTTCTTATCCAGAAAAAATTTTCGAGTGTATATTAAAATCTAAAAATTGCGGCAAGCCTCCCAGGACTAATTGTTACATCTGCGGCATCTCCCACCCCCGAAAAGTCTCCTTAGTGGCATCTATCATCCGTAGAAAAGTGTTCAAGTCCACATCAAAGTGACAAAAGTGTGGCAAGTCTCTCAGGACTGATTGTCACATCTGTAGCGTCTCTTGCACGCGGCAAGACTCCCCAGAGGGATGTCTCATTCGAGAATCATTGTCCAGTCTACATCAAAGTGGAAAAAATGCGGCAAGCCTTCCAGAAATCATTTTCATATCCGCGGCATCTCTTATCAGCGGCAAGTCTTCCTAGCGGCATCTCTCCCCCAAGGAAAATTTTTAAGCACTTCAAAAGATGGCAAAATTTCAGCAAGTCTCTCTAGCGGCATCTCTCCCCCAAGAAAATTGTCTAATTAATTTCAAAGAATGCAAAGCTGCGACAAATCTCCCCAATGGCATCTCTTCCCCAAAATTTTCTTTAAAATACTTCTAAAGATGGCAAAACTTGCCGCAAGTCTCTCAAGCGGCAACCCGCTCCTAAGAAATTTCTAAAAGTTTTTCCAAAGGTCGCAAAACTGCGGTAAGTCGCCCAAGCGACATCTCTTTCCCAAGAAAATTTTCTAAGTAATTCCAAAGATGGTAATACAATCTTCGTAAGCACCCCGTTGTGACACCGCAATCCAGCGCCGCGCCGCAAGTAACCGAGAGCGTTTCATCACATAACCTCGTACCACCAGACGTTTGTGGAATCATCGACACTGGGTTCGTGTGATTTTTTTTGCATTTGTCTGGATTTTTTGGTTGGTTTGGTGTATTATGTGAGAAACATTTAAAAGCATTTAAAATTAAAGAAAAAATCTGTAAAAGAGCAAATTGAGGGTCAGAGGGATCCATTTTAGAGGCGAAAAATATTTGACTGTGAAATCACGACGAGAAACCCGTTCATTTGATAGTAAGCTCTGATTGGCTGCCTCAGCAGCACCACTTGCAACCACTGTAGAGGCTATTCCTTGCGTTACGATGCCGCATCGCATCATCGAGTTTTGCAGCGGCGCAACGAGGTATTTGCGGCGGTTGTAGACCAGGCTTTAAATATTTCTAAGGGTCTTTAAAGATCTCAGTGAGTAGCGACACTGCCTAGTTGAGCCGGTGCACTCGTGCCATCAGTTAAATTTATTTAATTTGATCAGGCCAGGATCATCCGAGATCGATCTCTGATTTTCAGAGCAAAGGCCGGACCCTGTTCCTGTACGAGTACTATGGGAGGGCAGGTAGCCCTTGGTCGATTCGTGCTGTCGACCACCTGCCCAAGTTGGGAAGGTCTCGTAGTGGCATGTGGTTTGGGGAGGTTGTTGCAACTTTTCTGAACTGTAGACGGGGTCATGCGCGCATGAGCCTGAAAGGGAGCGATGTTAGGCCAATATCGATCTCCCGCGATCAACACAGGTGTCTGCCCGCTGTGTATGACGTGTGATCGTAGTGTCGCTTTGCACTTAATCAGAGTAGTTTTGAGGGAGTGAACAATTTAAACGGTCTACCCTGCTCGTGGGGTGTTTTGAAAAGTTCCTCTCTTTCAGGTATTTCTAAGGATGACAAAATGCCGCAAGTCTCTCTAGCGGCGTCTCTCTCTTAAGAACACTTTTTCAGTACTTCTTAAGGTGGCCAAATTGCGGCAAGTCTCCTCAGCGGCATGTCTCCCCAAGAAAATTTGTCAAGTACCTACAAAGATGGCAAAACTACAGAAAGTGTCTCCAGTGGCATCTCCCCAAGGAATTTTTCTAAGTACTTTCAAAGATGGCTAAACTGCGGCAAGTCTCCCCAGCGGCATCTCTCCATAAAAAAAATTCTATTAAATTCCACAGATGGCAAAACTACGGCAAGTCTCCTTAGCTACATGTCTCCCCCAAGAAAATTTTCTAATAAGTTCTAAGGATGGTAAAACTTCGGAAAGTCTCCCCAGCGGCATGTCTCTCCCAAGACAAAATTTTTAAGTGTTTCTAAAGATGACAAAATGCGGCAATTTTCTCCAACGGCATCTCTCTCTTAAGAACATTTTTCAAGTATTTCCGAAGGTAGAAAAACTGCGGCAAGTCTCCCCAGCGGCATCTCTCTCCCAAGAAATTTCTAAAAGTATTTCCAAAGGTCGCGAAACTGCGGTAAGTCTCCCAAGCGGCATCTCTCCCGCAAGAAATTTTTCTAAGTAATTCCAAAGATGGTAAATGTGCGGTAAGTTTCCACAGCGGCATTTCTCCCCCAAGATATTTTTTTTTAATTTCTAAAGATGAGAAAATGCGGTAAGTTTCTCTAGCGGCATCTCTCTCTTAAGACCATTTTTCAAGTATTTCCAAAGGTAGCAAAACTGCGGCAAGCCTCCCCAGCGGCATCTCTCTCCCAAGAAAATTTTTTAAATACTTCTGAAGATGGCAAAATTGTCTTAGTCTCTCCAGCGGCAATTCTCTCCTAAGAAATTTTTAAAAATATTTCCAAAGGTTGCAAAACTGCGGTAAGTCTCCTAAGCGGCATCTCTCTCCCAAGACAATTTTTTAAGTATTTCTAAGGATAACAAAATGCGGTACCATTGTCAATCATAAAATTTCCGAAGAATCATAAGCCGCTTCTCTATCAAGATGGTAAAAAAAACCTTAAAAATTTTTATCTTATTCCTTTCACAGTTTCGTGAAGAATAACCCTTTTCAAATTGCGAAAAGAAAGTGTACTAAATTCTCATTATTAATAACTCAGTTATTCATCATTCATATTTTCTTATCTTTGACTCTTGACATTTTTAGAAATTTTGATCTTATTTGCTTCTAAACATTTTCTAAATTGTTATAGAAGTCAAAAAATTTACAATATTTGAAATTATACAATTTTGTTGTTTATTTCCTCACAAGTGTTCAAAATCTAAAATAAAATTTAAAATATACATTTAAAACTTTTAAAAATGTTTATTAGGGTGGATCGAGAATAAAAACTTGGTTACCCAAACTCGAAACAAAGGTTAAAAAAATTTTTTACTTACAAAAATTTGAAATTTTCTTATGTTTCAATTTTTCCTTGCATACCTGGAGGTCAGAAAATTCATCTCGATTTTTTGTAGATTGCAATAAACAATTTTTGTGACAGCTGATTTCTGTTTATTTTAACCTTGTAGGACCAAGGACACCCTCTTACAATTTTAGGAGATTTTAATGGGAAAAATAGGTTAAGAATCAGCGAGAACATATCCAGAAGGAGGAGAGGATTGGGAAAGACACTCGGAAGAGAGTAATTACTGAAATATTGTGAAGATTATGGTTGGACGGTCATGAATGGAAAACTGAAGTGAGATGAAAAAGGAAAACTAACGCGCATTGGAACAAACAGTTGGTCGGTTCTAGATTACCTTATCGTAAAGGATGAAGAAGGCCCAATAATTGAATGCAGATAGATGAAAGAGAAGAATCGGATCATATGCCTCTAATTGCAACGACAAAATGGAATTTACAAACGTAGCAGGAGGATAGTATTCTAGATGAATGCTGGAAATGGAGAGTAGATAAAAAGGAAAAGTCCAGAGAAGCAATACTAAAAAACTGGAAAGAATCGGAAGGAAAACCAAAGACAACACAGGAAAGGCTCGAAAACCTTAAGAGAATATTCACGGAAGCGGCAGAAAAATCTGGAATGAAGAAACAAGGAAAGAAGAAGGATGAAGATTGGTTTGATAAAGAATGTAGGGAAAAAAGGAAGGAAACCAGAAGAAATCTAGCCAAGTTCAGAAGATCAAAAAAGAAAGCTGATAGGGTGAAATACAATAAATCCAAGAAAGAACTGAAAAAACTTTACAAGGACAAAAAACAAGGCGAAGATGAAAGGAAGTGGAGAAAAGTGGAGAAGAGCAAAATCTTAAGAGAATTCTGGGCACCAGTGAGACCCTACAGAGCAAGGAAAAGGGGACTTTTGAATGCCAGCATAAATGTAGGACAATGGATTGAACATTTCAAAGAATTATGAGAAGGGACAGAAGAAGGACCGAAATTGGATGAAACGAAGAAGAGGCCGGAAGAGATAGAAGCAGATGCAGAGGCGTATAGAACGGAGCAGAAGAATAAGGGATGAGAAGAAGATGAATTAGGAGAATTCAATGAAGATATTTCGAAAGAAGAGGTAGAAGAACAGATCCGGAAAATGAAGAAAGGAAAAGCACCAGGATAAGATGGGATAATAAATCAATTTCTTAAAGCACTACCCCAAAGACTAATAGAAGAGTTGACAGGGACTCTCAACCAATTATGGACTGAAGGAGAAATAGGGGATGGATCGGAGAGAGGGCAGATCTATCCAATTCACAAAGGAAGAGATGAGAGCAACACGAATAATTATAGAGGAATAACGCTACTCAATACTACATACAATACGCTAGCAGGAATTATGGCAAAAAGACTCAGGACATGGCTGGAGAAAAATAAAATATTAGGAGAGAGTCAAGCAGGTTTTCGACCAGGGTACTCGACGAGAGAACATATATTTGTCCTGAACTCACTGATATAGAACAGACTAAAACAGGAAAAAGGAAAACTTTACGCGTTCTTCATAGACTTTAGGGCAGATTTTGATAAAGTTAGCAGGACGTTATTGATGCAGAAACTCGAGAAAATTGGAATTACTGGAAGAATGCTGCAAATGATAAAAATTATGTACAACGACGCAAAAAACACGATAAAGACAAAAAAAACCAACAGATGCTTCTGGACTAAAAAAGGAGTCAGACAAGGATGTCCATTGAGTCTGGTGTTATTCAACATTCACGTAAATGACTTAGAAGATGACTGGGAAAGAAAGAAAATTGGCGAAGCGGTGATAGGAAAGACAAAAATACACTGTTTAAAATGTGCAGACGACGTGATAATAATAGCAGTGGACAGAGGTGAGCTTAAAGAAATGATGAAAAGCCTGAAAAAATACACAACCAGAAATAAATTAGAACTTAATACATCTAAGTCAAAGATCATGATCTTTAAAAAGGCAGGGAAAATATCAAAAGAAGATAAATTTTAATTTGGAGAACAAATTCACTTATAAGCTCAGTAATAATGTATGGCGCAGAAGTGTGGGACTGGTCTGAGAAAAAGGTCATAGAAAAGGTGCAAGGTCGTTTCATAAAAATGGCTTTAGGATTGAGCAAAAATACGACAGACTACATCTCGAGGCTGGAAACAGGCAGGACGAAAATATGCTCATTACCTCTAAAAAGAGTAGCAAGCTTCACTTTATAGGTGTATCAAATAGAAGATACAAGGTGGTCTAAACAGTGTCTAAAAGAAATATTGAGAGGACTAAGAAACAACAACGCCACACAATGGGGCAAAGAATTGAAGAAAGCATGAGAAGAGTTAGGGAGTCTGGATATTTTAAAACTGCTCAGTATGGAAGAAAACGATTATGATCTAGGATACAAATTTCAAGAGATGGTAAAAATCAGAACAGAGCAAGAAGCACAGAAAAGTCGGAGCAAGATCGATAAGTCTACTTACTGTGAATATTATAAAGATATCAAAGAAACAGTGAACGAAGAAAAATACTTGTCTGACAAAGTATTACAAGAGTGGGCGAGAATAGAGTGGGCGAGAATGAGATGCAGCGATTTGAACAGAGCTGGGAAAAAAGAATGGAGGGAGATATATCAATGTAGGATCTGCAGAAAGGAAGAGGAAGGTTTCAAACATATATGGAACTGTAAAGACTTGAGAGGAAAACTGAAAGAAGAAGGAAGAAACTGGTTGGAGGCAACTGACAAAAAGTACAGAAGAGACGATTGGATGCTTGAAATAAAGGATCAGTGAGACAAGTATGGAGATATTTACAGGACAATGAACACTGAATGGAACTAACGAAATTTGAACAAAAACATCGAGAACTAATGACTAGTGTTCGCATAACCCGAAGAAAAATTATTTGGAATGTAATTCTGACATTTCAATGGAGATGAGAAAAGGAATAATAAAACTATTTGATTTTATTTTATTTAAATTTTATTATTTTTAAAATATTTTTTTTTTATATTTTTATTTTATTTTATATTATTAATTTTTGTGCCTTGATAAGGGTGCTGTATGAGTGCCGAAATGTTGGTGATTATTCTTTATATATGTTTTTCATTGTGATTTTATAATGGTAGGAATAAAAAGGACGAAAGTAATAAAAAACAGAAGGAAGGGGATTTGGTTGCTTGCCTTCTCATTTTTCTTTCCTCCTTTTAATATCTTTTTTCCCAAATTGAAAAGGAATCATTTTCTTTTTTTCATCATCTTTTTTAGGGGGAGGAGAGTGGGGAAGGATGTTCCTTTTTTTACAGATTGCAGAGGGAACATTTTGTGGTGGTTGTCCAAATTTGGTCGATGGATTCTTGATTCCATTTTCAGGAGTTATCATCATCAATTTGATTATTGGACGTTAAAAAAGGGTTTTAAGTTGGATCTTAATTTTATTTAAATATCCTAAATTTTAATGAACCAGCGACGTCGATCGTTCTAGGGTTAAACATTTTTTAACATTGTTTTTATTTTTTTTTCCTCAATATATTTTTTTGCGACTATTTTCGCAAATTTGTTTTCGTTGAATATTTAGTTTTTTCGCGCTTTAGATCATTTTACAACTTTTGATAATGACATAAAATGTCATTTTTAATGAGCATTTAAAATTTGTATCCAATGAACTTAGATATTTCATCGGGTACTGCGACAATTCTTTTAATAACCATTTTTTTAAACTTTCGTGTAACTTTTTGCATTTTATGTGTTTTGAAACAGTTTACAACGATTAAGAATTACATCAAATGTAATTTTTAAGAAAAAAAATTGATTTGCTATAGTGTCCCAGATCTGAGCCAGACTAGAATGTCAAGAAAATAAGAAAAAAATTTGATTTTTAAGTGTTAATTTCTTATTTTGTATAATTTTAAACACCCTGACAATGTTTCAAAAAGGGTTGTAAAAATTTAGCTGATGGACACTTAACAATTTTTCTGAAATCGATTGCTGACCAGTCCTAGATCTGAGCAGGAGTGGACTGTCAAGACTAGGCGGTCCAGCCGTCGCGTGATCTGGGCCTGACCTGACATTAGACGGCCAGATTTTTGTATGAAACTACTTTTATAGACTCTATACGCTTATGTAGGATAAGATTTCTTGCCTCTGAAAATAATGCACACACAATGAAACATCGAAAGAGATACATAATAAATATTTATTTTTCGGATTCCAGAAAATTTAATCCATTCTGGACAAGTTATCCAGACTCAAATGCTTAGCACTCAAAAAACGTAAAAGTCTATTCTGCCTTGTACTAAAAACAACGCAGATAAGGAAAATATCGCAAATTATATTCTCAAGTCAAAAATTCTCCTCTCAATACGCGCAGAAAACGAAAGAAAAACAAAGGAACTCATCAAAAGGTTCATCAGTATGAGAATGAAAAGCGTGTTGATCGAAGCCTTTTCAATTTCAAAGGACAAAACATTGCAAGGTATGACGTACATATTTTTAAATGAGGAAAATTTTAAATTATCATACTACTTTATTAGCTTGACCTTGCAACAATATAAATGATTTATTATTTTAAATGAAAATCCAGTTAATGGCAAGCGTGATGATGATAAGCTTCATTCAGCTAAGGATTCAAAAAGCCACTTCAATACTAAAAAAAGCGACATTCATAAGCGCAGCAGTGGGGAAAAGTCTAGGGATGACAAGTGTCATGACCAGCACTCTAGGCGTTTTTCAATCTCACATAGTTCTATCCACGACAACGAGAAAAAATATGAAAAGCCTCAACTAGTCGGCGTGGAAAATTTAGGAAGCAAAAATATGATCATGATAAACATTATTTAGCTAATGATTCGAAAAGTCACGTCAATGACGAACGAAGCGATATTCCTCCTTGGCGGACTGAAGGAACCGAATGGAGCCTCTACAAAGTACCCGTAAAGACCCCGTTGAGGTCCCATTCGGTTCCCTTTTTAAAAAATTAAAAAAAAAAACAGCAAAATAAACTTTTAAATTGTTGCAATTTGGATTGTACGTTAAAATTTGCATTAGAAACTCACGGAGTAATCGCAATACTTTTTCTTGCAGCGTTAAAAACTTTAAAAAATAAAATACCTGTCATTTACATGGGCCGAAGGCGCCTTGAAGTGCATCTTAATTTAGAAGCAGTTAATAAGCGTTCCATCGGTAACTTTAAGAATTTTGTCTGGATGCTAGTGCCATGCAGTGGAAACATCAGACAACAACGCTGCGTTGCAAGTGAGAGAGAATTTTATTTTTAAACTTTTCGATCAACATACTACTCGAGCTATTATGGATGCGCTTGAAGTCACCTTCAGCAGAAGTTAAGGGCATTTTTAAACAATTTTTAACGCTGCAAAAAAAGTGTTGCGATTACTCCGTGAGTTTCTAATAGAAAATCTAACGTAGAATCCGAATTTCAACCGTTTAAACGTGTATCTTGCTGTTTTTTTAGTTTTTTAAAAAGGAACCGAATGGGGACCCAAAATGGTCTTTACGGGTACTTTGTAGAGGCACCATTCGGTTTCTTCTGTCCGCCAGGGATATAGGAGCCGAAATTTTTCAAAAAAATAAAAAAATCTCAATTTTCCCTAGAAAACCCTTAAATTAGGTCGCATACAGCCTGCTTCACGAACTGATTTTTTTTTGAACTTACTTGATATGCAAATTTGTGTATATTGAATTCAAAATCCTTCAAGCTACAAAATAAAGAAGTACATTTGCAGTGTTCGCACCTTTGGATTAATGTCATTTCAAACAAACCGTGTTCACCGCAATTTGAATCTGGATTGCTTAAAAAATATTTTATTTTAAAATAAGTTAAATTCAAATTCTTTTAAATTTCATAATTATTCAGGTAAGATACTCAAATTTTTGAGAAATTTTCCAATGTAAACTATCAGTACCTAAAATAAGAAAGAAAAAAACGTAGGATTTTCTTTCATTTGATTTCTTTATTCCCTGAGTTGTTTTTTCTGCAATAAATCTTTATTGTATGGAACAAAATTCTGTTTTAAGATACTTTTTTATAAATTTAAAAAGATAAATAGCACATTAATAGGCCGCCCCGGCTCGTAAATTTCTTCAATGTTTGGTCCTATTTCTTGTGTCAACATTCATTGTTTTGTTTCGAGCGGCTCTTATGCGATCACGACACCTTCGTAGCCATTCCCGAATTGTAAAAGATATTTGCTCTTCCGTAGCATCTAAATACTTTTGAAGCATTACCTCTGCAATACAATTATTTCTATTATATACTTCGTACAATTCGGCGCCTCCATTCAATATGAGTATCTGTCCGCAACGCCTTGTATGAAACTATGCGCTCGATATAAGCATTGTGAATAGTCTCATACAAGACGCTGTCAGCAGATAGATTCATATTAAATGAAGGCGTCGAATTGTAAGAAATATGTTTTACTTTAGTTACTTTTACATTTTTAAATATTTACAAATTAGCACACAATTATTATTTACAAATCATAAATTATAAAGTTCTGAGAATTAAAAAAAAACTTAGTTTGTAATTCTGCATTGTTTAGCAAGCATCAATGATGTAATCCAATAACTTAAGATAACCAAATTTTGTTAGTCGACAAAAATAATATTCTACTTATGACTAGAGAGCGTAAAAGCGCCACTGTAAACTTAACTGTTGAGCGCCGTTCGATTCTCACACGCTAAGAACCCCGGATAGACCACTATTTGTTCCTTATAATTTCAAATTGTAAGAGTTTGAAATTTGAAAAAAATGTATGAAATGATTTTGAATTGAAAACGTTCCAATTTAAAGTATTTTAGATTAAGTAATGAATTTTGTAAATAACAATATTTCGGATAAAATAAAAAGGAATAAAACTTGTATCATTTCTGAATAAAAGAGTTTCAAATTTGATAATTTTAAATTAAAGTATTTAAAAATAGATGATTTCAAAATTTAAAAATTAAAAATCTAAAATTTTTTAATTTGTACAATTTTATTAGAAAGGAGTTGAAATCGTACTATTTCTAATTCAAAGCGTTAAAAATGAAACGATTTTATTTTGAATTCAAGAATATTGAAATTGAATGATTTCAGATTCAAATGTCAAAAATAGGACAATTTAAAAAGTTTTGGAAATTGGATATTTTCCGATTAGAGTATTGAAAAATAGATCATTTAAAATGCAAAGGAATGAAAATCGTATACTTCTAATTAAAGACATTTAAAATCGAATAATAGAACATTTTAAACTTTTTATTCTTAACGGATTTAAAAATTGGAAACATTTAAAGTTTAAAACCTTTAAAATTAAACCATTCTAAAAATATGTGTGAAATAAAAACTCATTTGAAATAAAAATACATTTTAATGAAAAAATGTATACTACAGAACCTTGAAACTTCCGAACTTTATTTAAGACTTTAAAAAAATTTAATCGCGAAGAATTGTGATATTAAACATTTAATTAATAATAAAAAAACACAAATTTAATTTAATAATTAAAATAAAATTTTAATGTTCAATGACTGGTTCTAAAAATCTGCTTATTTTTAAGATTTCAACAATTTGAGAAATTATTGCACTAATTTGTCATTGTTTTGAATTTATTCCGGATTCATTTGATTAAAAATTGTTTAATTACAAATCCTCTAAGCTAAAAAGTGTGCAACTATCAAGTTTTTCAAATTGTTACTCTGCAATTTCTAAGAATTCAAGAACATAGGAAGTTTTGTAAGTTTAAAATTGAAACCATACAATTTAAAGTATTTAAATCTGAAATCGATCAATTTTAGGCTGGGGAAAATTAAAACCAAACCATTCACAATATTTAAATTTAAAATTATTACAATAAAAAGTCACTAATAAGTTTTTTAATACAAAATTTCGCAAATTTGTAAATATTTCAGAATGAGCTCATCCTGACATTTTTATAATTATATGTATTTAAAACTACAACACGTTGAAAATCTAAACCTCTGAAAATTTGAACAAAATATTTTCTAATTTGAATATTTAAAGCAGAAATAAATTTAATTTTAAATTAAAATTATAGATATTTTTAAGATGATAATTATATTATTAATATGTATCATATTATTTAGCAGCATGTGACTTTCAAAGTGATTGAATAGATTTTTTTATTTAAAAAAGCTATTTCTGTACAAACAATCAACATCACGTCGCTACGGCCTATCCAATAGATCTCCGCATCTGACAGCCGAGCGGCGCTCGCCAGCTAACTTTGGACTGAAGCTAATCCCTACTATGTTATTTAGTTTCACTAATTAATAAGAGTAGCAGCTATGTTTTTAATCTTGAATACAAAATTACCTTTCTGCTCGTGCCAAGAGTACTCACGACACAACGTGTCAGTCATAACTACCTGCATTGCATTTCGTATTTCTTTTTCAATAGTTCTGCCACTTCGTTTTTTATTCTATTTTTCTGAAAGTAAACATATTCTAAATACATAATTCCAAAATTTACTTTATCAGAAAATAAACATTATTATTTTATTCTCTCACGACATGAATAATGGAAAAAACAAGCAAGGCAAATATTTTTAATACTTAATGGAACTTGGTATTTTAAATCATGAGTCTTCAGCCAAACAAATTAATTTTTATCGAAATAGTTCAACTTTCAACGAAGCTGCCGACTGTTTTGCTAAAAAATTGAATCCCTAAAAAACAGTTTTTTAACCAGATATGTACACTTTTAACAACAAAGATTAAATTTTTAACAATCATGACAAATTTTCAACAAAATACATGAATTTTCAACTGATAAAAATACATTTTCAAACAAAAATGAAATAAATAAATTTTCTAAGAAAATTAATTTTCAACCAAAATAGATAAATGTTTAACCAAATAGTTTAGTTTTCATTCATGAAGAGGAATTTTTTAACAATCATATTAATTTTATATCAAAATAAACGAACTGTCCCCTAAATTCATTAAGTTTCTATGAAATATTTCAATTTTTAAATGAAAAAAAAAAATAAATTTTTAAGCAAATATTTGAATTTTTAATTACTGGAATGGAAGCTTCTAATGTGTCCCCTAAGGGTTTACATTTTTCTTGCACCTTCTTCTCTATTCCTTTACACCCCCCCCCCCCCACACACACACACTTCTTTGGTGTTGGAAGGGGGACCTACAGTTTAATGTGGATTTCGAACCAGCAAGAGCAACAGCTTTAAGTACTTAGAGAAAACCTTTCTCTCTAGAGGTAACGGTCCCAAGACTCTCCTGAGATGAACAACTCCCTTTCTAGGCTAGTGCAGTGATCCCAGATCTGAAACGAGACGTGGTCCAATACCATGACACGTCTATGTCCGTGTGAATAAGGTAGGAGACCATATAAATGCTTGGGTTGCGCGCGCAACCCATTACTCCTCTTCTGAATTTGAAAACTCAAAGGTGCACGATTGCCGGTCGGAACACTTCGGCGGTTGTATTTATATCTCTATCTGCTTTGAAATAAAATGAAGAGATTAGGATTTTAATATTTCCAGATTTCGATGCTGGGCTGGCGATTCTCATGATTTGAATACTTC
>NC_046658.1:16976247-16977983 GCF_010883055.1 Belonocnema kinseyi
TGATAAATAGTCTTCTGATTCCTATTTTCATTCTAGCCCACAGTAGTCTGAGAGACACGAAACTATGGTCTCCGAGATGCTGCTTTGCTCTTTCATTCAAAACCAGACCCACTCCTTGTTTACCATGTGATTCACAGTCTACTCCTGACCATATTTCAAATCCGCCTTTCAACACGCCGTTTTTTATGTCTTTAATTTCGCATCCCTTTTTCTTTGTTTCGGGCACGCATAAAATATCTTGTTTCTTCACGTCCATAGTTTCACGCAGTTCTTTTACCTTGAGATCATTTACTCCCCTAGCATTCCAAACACCCAGTCTCCATTCGTCGCCTGAAACATGACCTTTAGTTTTTCCGTGTGCATGCCTTTTGTCATTAAAAGTTCCAGTCCTTTCCGAGGCTATTTTGTAGTTTGTATTATTCATTTTTTAGATTATACGCCCAACTAACACCTTTATGCAATAAGTTTATTTTCTGAGTCGAAATCATGTCAAAGTTAAGTATCAAATCGTCATATGGTGGAACCGAGAGAGTCGTCTTGGGTTTGTGTGAACAAGGAAAAAAACGATCTTTCAATAAAATTGTTAAATTTTTGAAGGAAAAGGTGATTTTTGGAACATGAAGATTAATGTTCTATGAAAAAAAAAACGATTTTCAAACTTAACCAATATATACGATTAATTTTTAATCAATCCTATAATAGTTACATTTTCAGATAAAGATAAGTAATTTTTAACGGAAAAAATTTATTTTCAATAAACTTGTTGAATTGTCAACCAATCAGATGAATTTTCGAACAAGAAAATTAATGATCTACAAAAAAAGACAAATTTTAAACAAAATACATGAATTTTTAACGAAATGATTTGATTTTAAAGTCAAAAAGACGAATTATCTACAAAAAGTTGAATTTCTTAAACGAAAAATATGAGTTTTCAATCAAAAAGTTAAACTTTTAAGCAAATAGTTAAATTTTCTACCATAATTATAAAACCTTGTTAAAAAAACCTATTTTTTTACAAAGTAATTCAACACTTAGTGAAATAATCGACTTTTAAACCCAAGAAGATATACAGTTCATATTTTAACCGAAAAATTTCATTTTTGAACAAAAATGATACATTTTCAACCGAAAAGATTAAATTTCTACTAAAAAAGGTCAATTTAATTTTAATAAATTTTTAAATTTTAAAGTCAAAAATAAAGAATTAATTTTTTTACTAAGTAGTTCAACTTTAAGTGAATAATCGAATTTTCCACTCAAAAATTATGATTTTCATTTTTAATAATATGGTTGAATTTACAACGAAACGACTTTGCAACCAAAAAATATTTACAGTTACTAATTCAACCGAAAAATTTAATTTTTAATCAAAAAATATAAACTTTCCATAAAGCAATTTAATTTCTACAAAGAAAGACGAATTGTTAACAAAATACATGATTTTTTAACCAAAAATGGTACAGATTAATTCTCAGTTTCAAAAATATATTTTCAACGAAAGAGATGAACCTTCAAATAAAAGAAATAAAAATTTTAACAAAGTAGTTGAATTTTTGATAGAAAACAGGACTTTTTTTACAAAATAGTTATATTTGCAACAAAATAATTAATTTTTCAATCAAATAATTGAGCTTTTATCCAAACAAGATGAATTCCAAAATCACCAATTTCTTTAATTTCTTTCAAATGCGGATCAAGATTTAAATAAGACTATTATAATATAACATAATTAT
>NC_046658.1:16978083-16980611 GCF_010883055.1 Belonocnema kinseyi
AATTATGTTATATTATAACAGCCTTATTTAAATCTTGATCCGCATTTGAAAGAAATTAAAGAAATTGGTGATTTTGGAATTTATCTCGTTTGGATAAAAACTCAATGGTTTGATTGAAAAATTAATTACTTTATTGAAAATGTAACTATTTTGTAAAAAAAGTCCTCTTTTCTATCAAAAATTCAACTACTTTGTTAAAATTTTTATTTCTTTTATTTGAAGGTTTATCTCTTTCGTTGAAAATATATTTTAATGAAACAGATAATTAATCGATACCATTTTTGGTTAAAAAATCATATATTTTGTTAATAATTCGTCTTTCTTTGTAGAAATTAAATTGCTTTATGGAAAATTTATACTTTTTGATTAAAAATTACATTTTTCGGTTGAATTATCAACTGTAAATATTTTTTGGTTGCAAAATTAAATTAATTTTCTATCAAATAATTGGAGTTTTAACTAATACAATGTACTGGATAAAGCTTCAACCAAAAATTGAATAGTCCAATTTCCAGATAAGAACGATTAATATTTAATTAATCGTAGAATAGTTACATTTTCAGATAAAAAAAATTTTTAATCGAAAAAATAAATTTTCAATAAAGTTGTTAAATTCTCAACCAATAACATGAATTTTCGACCGAGAAAATTAATGATATACAAAAAAAGACAAATTTCAAACAAAATACACGAGTTTTCAACGAAATTATTCAATTTTAAAGTAAAAAAAAATGAATTATCTATAAAAAGTTGATTTTTTTCGGCGAACAATATGAGATTTAAATCGAAGAGTTAAACTTTCACCAAATAGTTAAATTTTTAACCATAATTATAAAACCTTGTTGAAAAAACAGTATTTTTTTACAAAGTAAATCAACTTTTAGTAAAATAATCGACTTTTAAGCCCAAGAAGATGTACAGTTCATATTTCAACTAAACAATTGCATTTTTCATTAAAAATGATACATTTTTAACGAAAAAGATTAAAATTCTACCAAACAAGGTCAATTTCGAACAAAATATATGAACTTTCAACAAAATTATTTAATTTTACAGTCAAAAAGAGTATTATCTACAAAAAAGCTGAATTTTTAACCCAAAAATATGATTTTTCAACAAAAATTTTAATTGTCGACCACATAGTTTAACTTTCACTTACAGTTGAAGTACTTAGTTGAAAAATTAATTTTTTCTTATTAAGGATTCTTAATTTTAGTCGAAAATTCAACTTTTCACTTTGTATTTTTTTTTATTTTTACTTTGTAAAAAAAATACTGTTATTTTCAACAAGGTTTTATAATTATGGTTAAAAATTTAGCTATTTGTGTGAAAGTTTAACTCTTTGATTGAAAACTCATATTTTTCGCTGAAAAAATCAACTTTTTGTAGATAATTCGCTTCATTGACTTTAAAATTAAATAATTTCGTTGAAAATTCATGTATTTTGTTTGAAATTGGTTTTTTTTCTGTAGATCATTAATTTTCTTGGTCGAAAATTCATGTTATTGGTTGAGAAATTAACAACTTTACTGAAAATTAATTTTTTTTATTAAAAATTATTTTTCTTATCTGAAAATGTAACTATTCTAGGATTGATTAAAAATTAATCGTTTTTATCTGGAAATTGAACTATTCATTTTTTGGTTGAAACTTTATCCTGTACATTGTATTAGTTAAAACACCAATTTTTTGATAGAAAATTAATTTAATTTGTTAAAAAGTAAACTTTTGGGTTGAAAATTTATATGATTTGTTAATTAGATTTTTTCCTAAAATTAAAAAAATGCAAAATAAAAAAATTTCCTAAAAATCTTCCGGATTCTTTTTTTTTTAATTTTTAAAATGTTTTCAAATACTCACTTAAAATTTATTTGTCAAAATAAAAAATCATTTTCAATCACAACAATTTTTGTTATTCTTTTTAAATACTGTACAATTCTCAAAAAGCTTTTTTTTTAAATCTGCAAAAGTCTAAATCGTGTTTCAAATTATTGGAAATAATTTCAAGTTTTAAATTAATTCTGAATCTTTTTTTTAATTACAAGTGTAGCGTTTAAACTTAAGATTGAGCTCATTACAAATTTAACAATTCAAGGCGTTCTATTTCGAAACATTCTGTTCAAATTTGTGTAGTTTTTAACAATTGTTTGTAATGGATTGTTTTAAATGAATGGTCAAATATTGCTGATAATTAACGAAATTTTCTTTTTTTAATTAAAAAATTTCAAATTGAATGGGTTCAAAATAAAAAATTTTTATACTGAAATAATATTTCAAGTCATAATCGAAAACAAATAAATTAATTTTCTAACAAATAATTGGTGTTTTAACTAATACAATTTACAGGATAAAGTTTAACCAAAAATGGAATAGTTCAATTTCCAGATAAAAGCTGTGATAAAAAATTCAATTATTATTATTATTACTATTATTACATCATTAAGCCATTTCCCTTTCGGGGTAGGCGTGACTCACTCGGCAGGGGAAAGGAGTAGTGTGTGGAAGGGATAGAGATTTTTCAGATTGAT
>NC_046658.1:16980711-16986146 GCF_010883055.1 Belonocnema kinseyi
GTATTAATATCTACATAATGTATATTTTATACTCGAAGTAACGTAACCTCAAAAGACACGCATTAAAGAGGCGCGCGAAGTATTCAAATCATGAGAATCGCCAGCCCAGCATCGAAATCTGGAAATATTAAAATCCCAATCTCTTCATTTTATTTGAAAGCAGATAGAGATATAAATAGAACCACCGAAGTGTTTCGACCGGCAATCGTGCACCTTCGAGTTTTCAAATTCAGAAGATGAGAAATGGGTTGCGCGCGCAATCCAGGCATTTATATGGTCTCCTACCATATTCACACGGACGTAGACGTGTCATAGTATTGGACCATGTCTCGTTTCAGATCTGGGATCACTGGGCTAGTGTTCACCGCATGGGCCGCCGAGACTCTTCCAGAGTGCGAGGCGGGAATCGAACCCGCAAGCCGACGGAGTGGGTCCAAAGCCAACGCTTTAGTCCCCACGACCATCGTACCACTAATTTTTAAATAATAAAGACGATTTTCCAACAAAATTCTGTGTTTATTATTAATTTAATAATGTGAATGTGGATCTTTCCTTAAACATAATGTTATTTGTTTAATATAACCGATTTTCAGTGTAAATTGCCAAAATAACCTAAAGCTGTTAAAATGTTTTAAACGTTCTTTGATTTCTTTTTTCCCTATTTTTTTCACTTAAACGATTTTCTGTGCAATACAGGATCATAAGCTGAAACTGATTAAAAATTAAAAACATTTTTTTTTACTTTAAAATGTAGGGGAGAGTAGGGTGAAATCGGGTAATTTTTTTTTATGGCATCTTGTGAAACAGCGGAATGTTAAAAAGCTTTTATTTAAAGTGAAACGTCTTCTGTGACTCCTGAGCTACAAGAAACTGAGGTCCGTCGTGAAAACATTTTTTTTTGTTATTTAAAAAAATGTTTTAAAAAAAGGCAAAATTCCCGGTTTGGCCTCGCGGGTAGTGTAAAACCGGGTACCTACAAAAAGGATTTTGAAACACATGGTAATTAGAAAAAAATGATATTTAATGTAATAAAATATTATAAGCTTTGGTATACTGAGTACTTTGGGTGCTCTTGCAAAAGATTTGATATCATGGAACCGCCCTTTGAATATACAAGCTAAAAAAAAATTTTAATTTAAAATTTAAAAAATGTCTAATTTAACTAAAATACTTCCAAACAAACATAGAGTTTTTACATCTTCAGTTGAAAGTACTAAGTTTTAACAACAAAAACGATTAAATTTTATTAAAAATTTTAGTTTTTCCACAAAAGGTAATACTTGCAACAATTAATTTCGTAACAAAATAGTTCAACTTTTATCTGAGTAGCTTATTTTGTTACAAAAAAAGATCAAATTTTAAAGAAATAGTTCAATTCTCCTTTAGGAATATTAATGTTCTAGCAAAAAACTCAATTTTATAACAAAATACATGTATTAAAAAAAAAAGAAATTGTCAAGGTAAAACAACGAATTATCTTTAAAATGTTTGAATTTTTAACCCAGAAAGACGATTTTTTTAACAGAAAATGACACTTATTATATGAAAAATATGCATCTTGAACAAAAAAGTTCATTTTCAGTGAAAGTTTTACGCAAAGTGGACACCGAACTAGACAAGACTAGACTAAACAGCGTAACTTAATATCGTAACTAAATACCGTAAAGCGAAACCCTTAGATGCCTTCCCCGCTGCACCGCACACACGCAGCAGCCCTAGCCCCCAACGAAGATGAAGCCTCTTCTTACGATAGCCTCCCGTATACAATATTGCAGCGAAAGCAAATAAACTCAGCAAAGAAATACGTCTGCGGCATATTTCTGTTACCTTGAGCCTTGGCAGGCTAAGATTTTCATATACAGAGGGCTTTCACCTTTTATTTAGTTTTTGTTTTATCGCGTTCCTTAGCATACGCTGAAAGTTACCTATAATCACGCCCGTCAGGCCCGTCTGTCAAGGGTTTTTGAGCAGGTGCAGGGTGGCAGTCACACATTTTCTGAAAGCACTAATTGCCCCCTACAATGTGGTTCAGATTTCATTGCGTTCAGACATACCAGGTGATTATTGAATAAATTTGCCGATAAAAGTCTAATTTTATCACACCTATGACCGACTTGGAACTGGCAGGCGGGCAGTTTCTTAATCGCCTATATATCAGCTTTCATTTACACTGACTTTTATCACGATCAATTCTCACCTTCGAAAAAACGCAGTGGGATCTCGGACTATGACGAATGCATTCAAATCGAACCTTAAAATAGTCTCAAACTGGCCAGGTTTTTTCCACTGAGAATACTCTGAGATTTCTATCGGCAGGGTGCGTGCGCATGCCGGCGAATTTCAATTTGCGCATCTCATCCTAGTCGCACAACAGAGCTGCCAGATCGAGCCTGGAATTTACCCCCATCATACCTACCGTTTGGGAGCCGTAAAACAGAAGGTGCATGATTACCACTGTGACTTCGTGTGTAAGCCGAAAATGCACGATTCGACTTTCTGAAAAAAAATTGAATCAGAAGATGAATTTTCTTGTAGTTAAAAGAAATTAATTTTTAAACCAAAACAAACAAACCAAATTCTGCAAAATAGTTAAATTTTCAGAAAAGAAGTTTTTCAACTAATTTGATAAATTGTCAACCAAAAAAAAAAACAACTAAATCTTTAACAAAGCAGTTCCACTTTCAACCAGAAAAATTGAAAAAAATAGTTGGAATTCTTTGAAAGTGCTTTAAATTACTGAAATTAATTGAAAATTTCTTGAAATGTTTTAAAACATCCTAAAATATCTAAAATCCTTTAAAATCTCTTAAAATTGTGCAAAGCTCTTGAAAATTCCTTGCAAATTTTAAAAATACCTTAAAATATTTTAAATCCTTTAAAATCACATACTAAATAATTGAAATCAATTGAAAATTCCTTAGAATTTAGTAAAATTTCCTAAGAGGTATCAAATTCTTTAAAATCTCATATTAAATTACTGTAATAAATTGAAAATTCCTTAAAAACTTTAAAAATACTCTCAAATGTTTCGAAACCTTCAAAATATTTTGAAAAATCTTGACATCTTTTATAGATTTTTAAGGTAATTTGGAGTTTTTTGAACAACCTTGATATAATTATTAAAATTCTTTGAAATTCCTTTAATTTTTAAAAGTGGATTAAAAATTCAGTGAAATCTTTTTAAGCATCCTCAAATATTCAAAATCCTTAAAAATTGGTTGAAATCTCTTGAATTTTTTTAAAGCTCTTGAAAATTCCTTAAAATTTAGAAAATACCCTGAAATATTTTAAATCCTTTAAAATCTCATATTAAATTACTGTGATCAATTAAAAAATTTTTTGAACGTTCTTAAATACTCTCAAGTATTTGGAAATCTTCAAAATCTTTTCAAACACCTTCACACCTTTTAAAGATTTCTAAAGTTCTTTGGAATTTTTTAAAATAACTCTGCTAAAATTGTTAAAATTCTTTAAAATTCCTTGAAATTATAAAAATAAATTGAAAATTACTTGACATCTTTTAAAACATTCATAAATATGAAAAATCTTTTGAAATTTCTTGACATTTTTTCAAGCTTTTGAAAATTCCTTGAAATTTTGAAAATTCCCTGAAACATTTCAAATCCTTTAAAATATCATATTGAATTACTGTAATCAATGAAAATTCCTTGGAATCTTTTTAAAGTCTCTCAAGTATTTTAAAACCTTCAAAATCTTTTGAAATGCCTCGGACTTTTTTTAGGATTTCTAAATTACTTTGGAATTATTAAAAATAAGCCTTCTAAAAATTTTTTAATTCTTTGAAATTCCTGTAAATAGTACAAATAAATTGAAAATTCTTTGACATCTTTTAAAACATCCTTAAATATTTAAAATCCTTGAAAATCTTTTGAAATTTTGTAAAGCTTCAGATTGAAATTAAAAAAAAGAAGAGTTTCAAAACGTTAAATATTAAAATGTTTGTAGATTAGAGGTTTGAAGATGGAATCAATAAAAATTCAAAGCTTTCGAAATTTTATTTTTAAAAATTTTCAACTATTCCATAAGAATAATTATCAACTCGATGGGATACAAGAGTTCACATTTAAAATTGTAAACTTGGAAGTTTAGTTATAAAAACTTAATAATAATAATAAATTAATTAAATGCGTTCAAAATTTAAATGTATGTTTTTCAATTGGACAATCTCTAAATAAAATTATTTCAGACTGATATTTAGAAAATTTTTGAACATTAAAAATTTAACTGTTTGTAGATTAGTTAAACTATTAAATCAAAGTTTTAATAGAAATTACTCGAGTTAAAATTTAACTATTTCTAAAACGATTTTTGTATATAATTATAAAATTATATATATTTTTTTTGCTTAGGTTATTTTTAAATTTTCAAGGGATTTTCAACAGATTTCAAAAGATTTTAAAGGATTTTAAATATTTTAGAATGTTTAAAAATATTTCAATGAATTTTCAATTCATTTTTATAATTTAAAGGAATTTCAACGAATTAAAAAAATTGTAGAAGGGTTGTTTAAAAAAACTCCAAAGTACCTTAATAATATTTAAAAGATGTCGAGGGTTCTCAAAAGATTTCAAAGGATTTTCGATATTTTAGGGTCTTTTAAAACATTACAAGGAATTTACAAATAATTTTAACAATTTAATAATTCCCTTGAGAATGTTTAGATTAATAGTAATATGAAGGAGGTCCTGTCAATTCCCTTCTTACTAAACCTAAGTAGGAAAACTCAGAAACTTCAAATTTCTGACATTTTATAATCATAATTTTGAATTTGGATCAAAGATTCTAAAGCGTAAAGTTCTATAAATTTCAATCTTAAGTTTTAAAAAATTTTAAGATTTGTACGGATTTTAAATATTTGAGGAAGTTTTAAAAGATGCCGAAGAATTTGCAATTTATTACAGAAATTTAATATGAGATTTTAGAGGATTTGATATATTTTAGGTTTTTTTAATAGGCTTAAAGTAATTTTTAAATGATTTTAATAATTTAGTATGAGATTTTATAGGATTTGAAGAAACAGAAAATTTGAAAAAAATAGCTGAAATTATTTGAAATTGCATTGAATTATTAAAATTATTTGTAAATTCCTTGTAATGTTTTAAAAGACCCTAAAATATTGAAAATCCTTTGAAATCTTTTGAGAACCCTCGACATCTTTTAAATATTATTACGGTACTTTGGAGTTTTATTTTTAAACATTCTACAATATTTAAAATCCTTTAAAATATTTTGAAATCTGTTGAAATTCCTTGAAAATTTAAAAATACCTTAAACAAAAAAATATATACATACATACATACATACCTACATACATATATAATTAAAAATTTGCCATAAGGACAACCGCAGGATTTCGCCGGGAGCGGGTGCTAATCTGAAAAATTGCACCCGCTTCCAGCGAAATCGCGGTAAAA
>NC_046658.1:16986246-16999635 GCF_010883055.1 Belonocnema kinseyi
ACCTTTTACGGAGTAATTCAGCATGGTTTCGCAGACGTTGCTGCGAAAAGTGCGATAGCTCCGGGTGTTTCTCGCACCACAGAGCATGCAGCCGTGCCATGTTTTTTTTGTTTGTTTTGGTTTAAAAATTAATTTCTTTTAACTACAAGAAAATTCATTTTCTTATTCAAATTTTTTTCAGAAAACTAATTGTTTTAGTTAAAAGTTTAAGTATTTCTATTAAAAGTTAGTCAACTATTAATTAAAATTAATGTTATATTTTATAATTATAATATTGACATTAATAATATACGAGGTGTGTTCAAAAAGTAAAGTGACTTTTCAATTTTCGCGGGCTACGTACATTCAAGTTTTAAATTTTTGGTTTTGTTTTTGTTGGTGCACTTGTCACGATCATATGTTCACAGTTTTGACTCTATAGCTCGTGTTGTTTTTCTGGCAGAGGCGTAAAAGGTTAGAAGGGTTTGGTGTGCTCGGCGATTTTCTTTTTTCGAAAAAAATGGAGCAAAGAGTTTGCGTTAAATTTTGTGTGAAATATGGAATCCAATGCTCTAAAACTCTTGAAATGTTGACAGTTGCATACGGTGAGTCTACTCTGAGTAAGAAAAATGTGTATAAGTGGTACAAGCTGTTCCAAGAAGGCCGAGAGGATGTCGAAGACGAACTTCGCCCCGGACGTCCCAGCACGTCAACAACAGATAAAAACGTTCAAACAATGGAAGAAATGGTGTTGAAAAATCACCGAATTACCATCAGAGAAGTTGCTGAAGATGTTGGCATATCGGTTGGCTCATGCCATGCTATCTTTTCGGACGTTTTGGGCATGAGACGTGTGTCAGCGAAATTTGTTCCAAAACTGCTTAATTTTGATCAAAAGATCTGACCAAAAACAGCACCACAGTGATGCCTCAGCCTCCATATTCACCGGATTTGACCCTCAGTGACTTTTTTCTTTTCCCAAAACTGAAGAGACCCATGAAAGGACATCGATTTTCAACGATTGAGGAGATCAAAACTGCATCGCTGAAGGAACTCAAGGCTATACCACAAAATGAACACACCTCGTATATAGTAGTAATAATATTCATACTATATAACCTGAAAAACATAACGGAAAAATCGACTCATGCATGAAATGAAGAATCACGAGAAACATTAAATTCGCCAATTTCTTTCAAATGGGGATCGAGATATAAATAGAAGACCACTGAAGTCTTCCGAAGCCTTCAGATCGACAATCATCGTACAGCAGGGAACCGAAGTCGAATCATGCATTTTCGGCTTACAAACGAAGTCACAGTGGCGTTCTGTTTTGCGGCTCCCGAACGGTAGATATGGTGGGGGTAAATATCAGGCTCGATCTGGCAGCTCTGTCGCACAACGACTTTTCGTCAGTGTTGCTCGTTGCTTCCCAGGCTGTGGTCACTAATATAGGCAACTGTGAAGACACATACTTTGATCCTGTTTTGCGGGCTCGTTAGATGGCTCTGTAGTACTTTCCCCCGCTACACGTCACTCCGGGGCCAAAGTTTGATCTCTCTTACTCCCTTCGTTGTTTTCAGAAAGTCAACACATGTGAAACCTAACCCATTAAGAACTGTTTGAGAGCTGATATCTAATTTGTTGTCATCATTTCCGACCTGGGGATTATCGTTGCAGTACACAACTGAACGCTAAAAGAGGGACTGCATTGTTACCATAAAAACTAAGTAATATTTTGAGAAAAGAACCTGCCAACAAGAAAATTGATGTCGAAAATGATTACAAAATTAAAATTAAAACTGCTTTCAAACATACTTCCATCATCTTTCGTTTTTCCTTAGAACACGTTTTTTTGAAAAAAAGCAATAGAAAAAGAAGCAGAAATATATCAATAATTATTCCGGTAATTATTTATGTACTTTTATTTGTTTTTCTATTAGTTTTTTCAATTTATTAAGTTTTTTAATTACATTATCTACAAATCATCTGGATATAACCTCATGCATCTATTATATTATCTTAACAACCTGCGGGCTCGTTTGATGGCACCACCACGTTTTAGACCCCATGAGTTCTATAAACATGTTTTTACGAATGTGTCTGCCCGTCCATGGATGGTTTTTTTTTGTTCGTACGATAACTTTCGTAAGAATTGGCTGATTGGATTTCCTTTGGTAAATTCTTTTAATATCTCAAAATGAAGGCCAAGCTCGTTAGACAGCCATTTTGGATAGAAATTCACAAAGTGAGCGTATTTTGAACATTTTTGAGACCACTTTTTCAAAATCCAATAATTTTCTGTACGGATATTCATATTCCCTGGTATATGATATATTCATATATTCTATACAGACACCTTCATAAAAATAGTTTTTTCTGACTCAAGGAGTCTCAAAACGTGGAGATTTGATGAAAACCGACCATGTCCGATTTTACACAAAACCAATACAATAATATTGTCACCCCCATTTAAAATTCGTTTACACACACCGTGATCCTTTATACCATTATGAGGACGCCCGTAGATTGTCCTACGGACGTAATTCGCTCTCTAAGTGCGACCGCAGCTAAGCTGGTTGTAGGCAGATGTCATATATACTTATGACGTTTCTTAGACCTACATTTGGGGCACAATGCCATGTATCTGTAGCGGATGAATTTTCTCTGCACTACATGTAATCAAACGAATGATATGCACATACCTGACGCTGCACGTCAGATGCAAAAAACGTACAGATGCAAAGGATTTATTATGATGATTTATCGTCTTGGGCATGACTTACGCGAACTTGTATCAAAACGTAAAAAGGCAGGAAATCATGAATAATTCCCGTTTAATAACGAATGACGTAACCTGGTGCAACTAACGTGCTAAGAGCTGTTTTTTTTTCTGGGCTGAACACATCGTCTGTATCGACCAACCGGCTTCTCTCATCGTAAAAGTGTGGGGGCCATCGTTTGTTGGAGTGTCGTAAAATATCATAATTGTCTTATAATTATTCCTATAGTACCGAGCAAATGTTAGGAACTTTATTATAGGTCTATAATGATTTTCTCACCATACTTCTTCGTGAGGGAAGCTACCGTTAGTGCAGACGCCAACTTCATTTTCGTCGGATCAACGAGATCCATTCAATTTTTCTTCACGATTCTTATGTAAAATGATCTGCAGAATCCAAAACTGTACAGCGACCCTGGCAGACCGAAGATACCGAATGAATCCTCTACAAAGTACCCGTAAAGACCCCATTGGGTCCCCATTCGGTTCCTTTTTAAAAAACTCAATAAAACAGCAAGATGAACATTGAAACTGTTGAAATTCGGATTCCACTTTAAATTTTATATTGGAAACTCACGGAGTAATCTTAATACTTTTTTTGCAGCTGTAAAAAGTTTTAAAAAATACATGAGATCTATAACGCCTGTTGACTGCTACTTACAGATGATGCGTTTGAAGTGTAGCAGTCAACAGGCCCCGGTAAGAAGGTTCGAATTGGTTGCAATGGAAACGGTTCCATTGGTTTTCTATCGTATATTTGAATATATTATTTCCATGCTTAAAAACGTCGAAACGTGATAACGAGAGCGATTGGAATGAGTACAGCGCCAGCGAAACCATTCGAATGCGATTAAAGTGTAGTCAAAGAAGGGACTAAACGAAACGGAATCGAGCAGAATTGTTTTGTGTACAAAATATGTATCTCGCCAACTGAAACGAAATTGAATTGTCAACGTTTTTTTAACCCATAAAAATGTGAATTTGAAGATTCCTGTACATTTTTCTATGAGCATGTCTCATACGGAAACGATGAAAACTGCTTGATTTACAAGTATTTCTTTATAGACACCTGTTTTGAATACATACATTCTTTCTTTTAGAGAGATACATATATACATATCTATATACTGTACATAATATATAGCAGAGAATAGTGGTCAATATCTGAACGGTAGGTATCCAATTCCTCTAAAATCCACTTCAACGAAATGTCATTTCACCTAAAAAGGTGTAGATTGTGCACAGTGGTAAAATGCGTTCGAAAGATGGTCGTGCGTCTATCAAAAAGCTAGAGAATGATGCCAGAAGTGTTCAATTGGCGGCGTAACCATACTAAACCTATTTATTGCGGCGTAAAGCTTAAAATTATAAATGAATTGTAATAAATACGTCGAATTTAATTGTTTATTGTCAAATTTCGGACTTAAGAGAAGTTGAAGAATAATTTGTTTATTAATGAAACAAAAGTGTAGTGAACGTTTGAGTTGCATTTGTGAATTGTGAAGAAGTGGAGAAATAAGTATGTGTTTATGTTGAAACACCATGAACATTAATAATTTTATAGGAATTAATGTATATTTTTTTTATGAAAACATTCCGGAAATAATTTTTCTTACTAATGATAAGTGTTGAGTCACGGATGGTAAGGTTATGAGTGTATACCTTGGCGGACCGAAGAAACCGAATGGAGCCTCTACAAAGTACCCGTAAGGACCCTATTGGGTCCCCATTCGGTTGCTCTTTTAAAAAACTAAAAAAAAAAAGCAAAATCAACTTTTAAATTATTGGAATGCGGATTCTATGTTAAAATTCCCTGTAGAAGGTCAGGGAATAATCGCAACAGTTTTTTTCAACGGTAAAAAGTTTCAAAAATTTAAGACGTATAACGCCTGTTGACTGCTGCACTTCAAACGCATCATCTATAAAAAGCAGTCAACAAGCGTTATATATCTTATATATTTTTGTAAACTTTTTACCGTTGCAAAAAAAAGTATTGCGCTTACTCCGTGAGTTTTCAATAGAAAATTTAACGTAGAATCCGAATTTCAACAGTTTAAAAGTTGATCTTGTTGTTTTTTTTTTAACCGTAAAGACCGTAAAGACCCAATGCGGTCTTTACGGGTACTTTGAAGAGGCTCCATTCGGTTTCTTCGGTCTGCCAGTGTACTTACAATTTGACAGGTTGCTCATTGTTTTGAAGGTTATTTTTCAGAAATAGAGTGAATAAAAAAGAAAAATATTGTTTGTAGACAAATGAAAAATAGAAATGTTCACTGAAAAGCCATTAAAGAATAGATTGTTTATTTATGCAAATGTAGCGAATTAAAACTTTTAATTGACTGAATTTGACAAGTCTGCATCCGTAAATATTGAAGCCATTGTTCGAGAAAAATTTGTTCATGTTTAAATTTCATGCATATTATTCATTTTCTTAGAAGAAATGTACATTTTTTCCTGAAAATATTCAGAAAATCATTTTTCTTTATAGTTACACGTTTTGAGGACGTAAAATTGTAAGGTTATGAGTGTATAAATAAAAGTTGAGAGGGTGCTCATTGTTTTCGAGATAACAAGTACTGTTATTGTCTTTGATAGTTACGTATGAGTAGGTTGCGGTTTTGAAATTAAATACTCTTACAAAAAAGATACTTACCTTATCATTCTAATTCTGATTTATTGTTAAACAATTGTCTTCCCTGTTTGTTATTTCTTTTCGGGCCTTTTAGCGAAAGGTTTATTTTCAATAAATACAGTTTAGTCTGCCGGTGCCGGCAACGGAAAAATATTTCCGGCGATGGAGCAATTTTGCCGTCGCTGACAACGGAACAATCTTGTCGGTGCCGGCAACATTGCTCATTGACGGCTTTTTCTCTGCCGGGTGTGCGGTTCCAAAAAGCGTGTAGTGATGTATTTTTTATTCATTGCTTACGAATATGGTCATGAAATTTGGAGAAAAAAAATTTTTGACGAGAAAAGAGAGACATGCGTGCAAGGCAAGGCGCAGCAAGGAAGGTTAGGCTATAGAAGTGAGCGTGGTTTAAAATGGGTTTCACGGCTACCAATAGTGTTTACACGTTTTAAAAAACCTACAGTTTGAAAATTTAACATTGGAAATGATGTTTTCAGGTATTTCCATGTCCATTGTTCATAATAAACGCATCGAAATACACCAGTATCAGTGCGTTAGTAACGTTGTTTTTTTTTAAGATTTGTCCTTCAAAATATTTATTTTTCCATTTTACATGACCATATTCGTAAGCAGTGAATGAAAAATACATCACTACAAGCTTTTCGGAACTTTACATCCGGCGAAAAAAAAACAGCAACGAACAATGTTGCCGGCACCAACAATATTGTTCCGTTACCGGCGCCAGCAAAATCGTTCCGTTGCCGGCACCGGCATTATTTTTCCATTGACGGCACCGGCAAGATTGTTCCGTTGCCGGCGCAGGCAGACTAAACTGTATTTATTGAAAATAAACCTTTCGCTGAGAGGCCAAAAAAATAACATACAATTAAGACAATTGTTTGACAATGAATCATAATTAGAGTGATGAGGTAAGTATCGTCTCTGTAAGAGTATTTACTTTCATAACCACAATCTACTTATGCATAACTGTCACAGACAATAGCAGTACTTGTAATCTTGAAAACAATGCGCACCCTCTCAACTTTTACTTTCGCTCATGACCTTACCATTTTTCATCATCAAAACCTGTAAGGTAATGAAAAATTATTTCCCGAATATTTTCAAGAAAAAAATGTACATTCCTTCTAAGACAATTAATAATATTCATGACATTTAAAAATGAACACATTTTTTTCAAACAATGGCTTCAATATTCACACATGCAGAGTAGCCAAAATGCAATCAATTAAAACCTTTATTTCGCTTCATTTGCATAAATAAACAATTTATTCTTCAATTGCTTTTCAGTGAACATTTCTATTTTTCATTTGTCTACAAACAATATTTTTTTTACTTATTCACTCTCCTTCTGAAAAATAACCTCCAAATCCTGGCGGACCGAAGGAACCGAATGGAGCCTCTACAAAGTACCCGTAAAGACCCCATTGGTTTCCCATTCGGTACCTTTTTAAAAAACTCGAAAAAACAGCAAAATCCACTTTTAAATTGTTGCTACTTACAGACGATGCATTCTAAGTGTAGCAGTCAACAGGCGTTATACGTCCTATATTTTTTTAAGCTTTTACCGTTGCAAAAACAAAACATTGCGATTATTCTGTGACCTTATATAGGGAATTTTAACTTAGAATCCGAATTTTAACAGTTTAAAAGTTGATCTTGCTGTTTTTTCGAGTTTTTGAAAAAGGAGCCGAATGGGGACTCAATGGGGTCTTTACGGGTACTTTGTAGAGACTCCATTCCGTACCTTTGTTCTGCCAGGAAAACAATGAGCAACCTGTCAAATTGTAAGTATAGACACATAAACTTACCATCCGTGACCTTCAACACTTATCATCAGTAAGAAAAATTATTTTCAGAATATTTTCAGGAAAAAAATTGATATTAATTCTGATAAAATTATTAATGTTCATGGTGTTTCAACATAAACACATAATTATTTCTCCACTTCTTCACAATCCAGAAATGCAACTCAAACGTTCACTTCACTTCTGTTTCAGTAATCAACGAATTATTCTTCTACTAGGGTGAGTGACCCAGTGGCTGAACAGTCATCAGTGAATGAACACTAATGCGAGAAATATAGAAATGTAACCTTTCAAAGTTAAAGTATTTATGAATTTCTATATATTTGAAATCTTGAACCCACAAGGTTTATTCACAAAAAGTACGTTTTTTTTATTAATAAATGAGTGTTCACTTACTGGACCTTTAAATTGCCCGTATTCCAGTGAACGAACGCTGTGTTCATTTATTGGAGCAAAACTGTCACCCCGCAGGTCTAGTGAATGAACAGCAGGTGACGGAGACCTAGCTGTTGTTTCGTTACGTATAAATAAGTTTGTTTCAATTAATGTGACTATAAATATCGAAGCTATAAATATAAATATAAACTATAAATAGTTATAGCTTACATGCACATTTTTGTGGTTAGAACATCAAAAAAGTACGCACGAACTAAATTAAAGGTAAGGCAGCTTTGAGGTTAGAAATTTAATACTTTTTGCATGTTGAAAACGTTGTTTAACTTTAAAAGATATTAATTCGTGCTAGGTACTACTGCGTACTAGTCAATATATATTTATAAATGTTTAAAGAATCTCCATTTTTACAACACTGAGATTTATAATTTTCTGTTGTAGTCACTAAATAAAAGTTATCTATTTTTAAATGAAAAGTTGTATTTTTTGTAAGGTTAAAAGAACTGATGGAAATGTTTTAAAAATAAATATTGCAATAAAAAATTAGGAAAAGTTAACCTAGTTCTGTGTTCAAATTTTTTATTCCCTCCTTTCTTTATGTCTAAATGTCTTGTGATTTTTATTGAAATAATATATTTAAAGAATTTCGCAACGGTTTATAATATTTTACATTATTTAATTGCTCATTTTGTAGTGTACCTATGTAGTTTTATACCCAAATCCTAATTCTAATTTGTAGTGATTGTAGTGATCATTCACTGGTGCTCTACTGTTCATTCATTGGCTCACAGTGTTCATTCACTGTTGTTTTCGTTAATTTTGCACTATTTAATTCTTTTTTATAAAGCTTTTTGGTAAAAACAACATTTTTTTATCGGATTAGAAAATTTGAACCCTTAAGAATCTATTTTCAAAAGTTTCGTAACAATAATCAATTATTATAACGTGAAATGGACTAGTTGTAATCAGTGATTTTCTTAAGTGTTCATTCACTGGGTCACTCATCTTACTCTTAAGGTAGTTGTGCCGAAACGGGACCCTACTTACGGATTGTCCAAAATTTTCAGAATATGTAGCAAATAGTGTTATCTAACGATTCATAACATATTTAGCTGATTCGACCGTTTCAAAAGTCAAATACGACGAATTATGTTTTGTGCTTTTAAAAGATGTAATGTTTTAAAGAATAATGTTTCTGTTCTCGCGTGGCGCATTGTGGGGGTAGGCAGTGACTATGTATTAATACTGACACTAAGTATTTCTAAGACCACAGTTCCATAGAGAATGCCCTACCGAAAGAAATCTCTGAGTTTTCTTTAGCGAAATAGCCTGGCCCATTTGAGTTTATAAACAAAGTCGATTTGAAACAAAATAGTCTCAGAGATAGTTTGAGAGATTTGGGTCCCTTTCAAGATCCTTTTAGTGGTCCTTTTAAGAGTGGTGCGACGGTAATATAATGTTCCTTTTGTATTCGTCACGTACCGGGCGGGCCTTTTTATGTTTACCTTTTTATGTGAAAAAATGTATTTATTTTTATTTAATTATTATTTGATTATGATTCTAACAATTATTTCAATAAATCTACAAACAAACATGACTGTTAAGTAGAATATATACAGTTCGAATTGTAACTGGCAACGTTTCACTCATCAGAACGTATTAAATTGTCATCAAATTTTGATACAATTCAATATGATTGGTTTTATAAACATAATATTTCCGCAAAAGCAATTCAATTGGCTTCATTTACCGAATTTTGTGTGCGCAATTAATTGCTATTTATCTGTTCGTAAATTATAGTCGGCAGATAGCATTCAAATAACTGCAACTTTCGAGGTCAGCTGATGCAATTCAATGGCATTGCTTTGTTCCCAATCTTCACACGCTGGAGAGAATTAAATTGTCTCCAATGTTTGCGTTTGCCTCACGGTATTCAACACTATTAAGTTGACTTCAAACTTAATCGTCCAGATCATTATTGAAATGTATACACTTTTTAGTTGAAATTTTGATCACATTAAACAGAATTGAAATGGGACACAATCCTTTCCCGAAGAAAGGTATTAAAACGTATATTTCAAACATGATTGATCATGCATTCAAAACTGTTCAAATTCTACGATATGTGTATACATATTTATTCAATTCAATTCGTTCGTTCTTACCGGGGCGTTATACGTCTTATATTTTTATTAAATTTTGACCGTTGCAAAAAAAAAGTATTGCGATTATTCTGTGACCTTCTATAAGAAATTTTAAGAAGAATCCAAATTTCAACAATTTAAAAGTTGATTTTGCTGTTTTTTTTTAGTTTTTTAAAAGGGAATCGAATGGGGACACAATGGGGTCTTACGGGTACTTTTTAGAGGCTCCATTCGGTTCCTACGGTGCGCCAGGGGAAGCTCTGGCAAATGTGCCCACCATGAGATATTCGCAATTAAGTATTTTGTTATGAATGTAACATTAAACATTCAAAATTTAACATTTTTGGAATATTTATGTTAATTTTTTCAGACAAGCTCATGAGAAACAACAGTTGTTTCCGCATTTTTTCGCTCCGACAACAATATTATATAGATGAGAAAAAAGAAACACTCTGTAGAAAGTACCAACTGAAATACAGATTTTTGCAATGAACACTGATCCCCTACAGTTGATAATTTGCAACATAACAGAGCTTTTGTTAGAAGTCATATTATCGCGTCATTTAAATAAATTATAGAGAAAAACATCCTGCATGAAAGTATACTTTCCTACTTCAAAAATATAAGCAATACAACAAATTAAATAAGAAATATGTAACTTTATAAAAAGTTCCCTAGCGGACCGAAGGAACCGAATGGAGCCTCTACAAAGTACCCGTAAAGGACCCATTGGATCCCCATTCGGTTCCTTTCTAAAGAACTAAAAAAACAGCAAATATCGTTCCGAAATTTAGTAATTTGTGGCATCGTATATTATAGTTTCTCTGAAAATCTTGTGACATAGCATATTTAAATTTATCCCATAGTTCCTCAGGATTGATAGGTTGACAGTATATTAAAATACGAACAAGTAAACATCTTAATTGTTGGGGCATAATCCAAACTTCTTCATCTGCCATAGCACGACCCCACTCTGCATCATATTGGATGAGATCTAATGCTAATAGTCTAAGAGCCGAGGCCGTTTTTGGCGAGTTATTAGGTAACGATTCTGCCACTATTTTCCTGATTGTTGAGAATATACTGATCACCAAATGTGGCTTTTCCAGGGGTAGTCCCGGGGAAAAGGTGCTTAATTACTCATTCGATGTTGTAAAAAAAATGATTAAAGTAAGTCATAGGGTAACGGCCTAATCTTTCTGTGTTGAATGTAAAGATTATTAGACAATGTTCCGTGCAATTGGTAGAACAATGGGCCGGTGCGGAAGGGGGGGGGCAGAACCATCTATAGGTGTAAAAGAATATGTTATTTTAAACTTATTTTCTAAAACACAAATTTTTTATATAACATTCTACTCATTATTCAAAACATATATTCGAAATGACAGAACAAAATCTCGTGGATAACATCCTGGCAGAACATCGCGAACTGCCCGGTTTTGACATTGGTCATTGTGCGTCGGTTGACGGCCCTGATACTGTGAGCCGAGTGGCGTAAACTATGTCTCTAGTTACGCTACTGATCGTCTTCGGAGCACAAGTGACCACTCTGCTCGCAGTGTGAGGACCGTAAACCGACGCACAATGACCTATGTCAAAACCGGGCAGTTTGCGATATTCTGCCAGGATGTTATCTTCGAGATTTTGTTCTGCCTCTTCAAATATGTTTTGAATAATGAGTAGAATGTTATATAAAAAATTTGAGTGTTAGAAAATAACTTTAAAATGACTTATTCTTTTACACCTCTGGATCGTTCTGCCCCCCTTCCGTACCGGCCTATTGTTCTGTCAATTGCACGAAGCATTGTCTAATTGTCTCCACATTCAAAGCAAAAAGATTCAGCCGTTACCCTTTGACTTATTTTATTCATTTTTTTTTACAACTTCGAATGAGTAAATAAACACCTTCTCCCCGGGACTACCCCTGGATAAGCCACATTTCGTGATCAGTATATTCTCAACAATCAGAAAAATAGTGGCAGAATCGTTACCTAATAATTCGCCAAAAACGGCCTCGGCTCTCCGACTATAAACATGTTCTTTGAAAAGTACCATAAGTTTGTTTATCAACAGTTCTGAGATCTTGGAAATTTATAGCCCCTGTTATTGTTATAAGTAATACGTATATCGTTTGGCATCAGTTTCACGTCCATTTAAATGAAAACAATTGATCAGCATGGTTTCTTTTTCCAATCCGTTTCTTATAGCATCTTCACTTTCAGCATTGCCAATAGTAACACTTTGTTGATTACGCAAATATACTGGCAACCTAATAACAGCATGACTTTCATTTTACAACGATCTATATGCGATCACATATTTCAACAGGACTAACGTATCGAATATCTGTGACATTTTTTATTTCATCATGATGAATAACATTTTCACTGTTATTGCTATCAGTAACTACGACGGAAGCAGCATCATGTTCTTTTAAATATATTTGTATAAATATTTTACTGACTTTACGCCAGAAACTACTTCCACATTAATATGCGAGTTAAACAACTTTAATAATCTCTGTAGTAAGTTACTTCGTTTTCATCCATTCTTATCTCGTCTTGAAACTTTTTTGGAAAATGCTTACTACATTTACCTTCATCATCTTTACACCAATCTCCGCAGGGACCGTGAATTATGTTTTTCATAACAATATTATGAAGTTCATGCTCTGTATCTGGATTTGAAATTTCTGCCGAAATATATTCATCTACAATATCAGGAGTGGTTATTTTACTATTTTGTATTAACGTTAATAACAAATGAACATGTAATACATGTTTTTGATACTCAACAACATAATCGTATTCTTGTACTTCGCCGAAGAATGGTTGTTTTACTATAATGTTGATGTTATAAATAATTCTGCTTACCGAATTTTCTTACAATTGCCATTGCATATTGATAGTGCTGTAGCATCGACAACCCACTGTTGAAATAGTCGTCCACCCATAAAAAATACATTATTATCTCTAGTTGTGATTCTATATTTTATATATGCAGATCGTGATACTTCCCCCCGTCTATTAACACATGGTATGCTATCATTCCAACCTTGTGTGCCATAAGGATAAAATAATGGATAAATCCAAGGTTCAACGTTCAGATCCATAGATCTGACAAATTAAAGGAAAAAATTATTAGAAAAATTGTTTTTCTTAAAATTGCAAAAATTTGCTTTATATGCAATTTCAAGAATTTTAAATTCGATATCGCGTTTTGTCTGAACGTAATTTGTGTTTCAAACAAATGTAAAAGAAATTTTTGTAGCTTACGGTCACATGGCCTCAATATTCGCGCTTTTTGAGCCCTATTAAAGTTAAGTCTTAAATGAGGTATGATTACATATTTCGTCGTCCTAAAGGTCAGTGGTCTCCACGTTCTCGTCTAAATGCTTAGTTTGTAATAAAATTTGTCATAATTACAATGGTTATAACAGCATTAGAAAAGTTCTATATGAATAAAACATAAATTGCTTGAGTATAAAATAATTGTAACATCATTTGGTATCAAGATAAGTAGCATGAAGGACGATAAAGTATGTACAGTCTGTCAAGTTAAAGCGTGGGTGGCTTTACTCGCAGTCGGTAAGGTGTATCGACATGATTTTGGTGTCAAAATATTAAGAAGAGCTCC
>NC_046658.1:16999735-17003689 GCF_010883055.1 Belonocnema kinseyi
ATGAAAGAGGGAGCTCTCCTTAATATTTTGACACCAAAATCATGTCGATACACCTTACCGACTGCGAGTAAAGCCACCCACGCTTTAACTTGACAGACTGTAAGCACATCTCATATCCCTTTTAATAATAGCGCGGCGGTTGTGCGGCCAACATTCGTCATACAATTTGGCAAACCTGCAAGACGGTTGCTTAGCCCTTCAAGAAAAAGCCGACCTTTGTTTTTGTAAAGGCTCTTTTATGCCTTATCTAGACGGCTTGGGCTGGGAGCCGCGATCATATTATTATGTTTTTATTAAATGTTTACTTGGCTTATTGACAATTTTGTAAAAATAAATATACAGGTAGACTTTCTAGATTAACCCTCTCTTTCTACGCCCTATTTCAATTCTGATGGCCGTATAGTTAGCTCGATTTCTTGTACAAAGTCTAAATTTGAACGGATCTATTTTTCTAACGTTTGGAAATAGAAAGAGAGGTCCGTTCGATTTTCAACTTCGGAGCAGGATCGGAGCCACACTGCAGTAACTATCTGTCGTTGGAATAGCATGTCACTTACCAACCCTGAACAGACATGTCGGTGTCGGTGACATAAACAATTTACCTATTATAATATAAGACAAAAATTAGAAAAATGTACAACGGCAATAAAAACATCAAAAAGATGTAAAACAATACAATTATTATGTTTTTATCAAACAATTACTTGGATAATTGATAATTTTGTAAAATGTCGATTTTCAAAGTTCCCGCTTACTGTGTCTACATTCAAACCAAAATGAGAAGCCAATCAGGAATCAGGGAAAGGCGTTACGACTTTCGATATATTTGGAGCTCAACCAGGGGCGTCGGAACCCCTGAGTTCGACTCATTCATCTTCTTCTTATAATAGGATTGAACGAATAGGAGTTTCAGCAGGAACCAAAAGAAGACTTCGAATTATTGAAAATTGGAATTATCGGTGCACAGTGGGAGGAATCGGGAATGTACTGTTCATAATTCACTACAGCCTACAATTATTGACCAATTTTGATTTTTTTTTGTTGCAAATGCTCAGAATTAAGTTCTTCAGAACGTCATTTGGCCGATTATTTAATTTAAGTTTGTGAAATTTATTATCTAAACAAATACAACGTCAAAATTGGATATTTTAAGAATATTTTCGTTGTATCCGAAGAAAAAACTTAAGAGAAGTCGCTATCTATCAGAATTATTGCAGATATATTTAAGAAATATGAACATTAGGTTTAAGATTTAGGTCGATTGTTATAAACAATTTCTATAAACAATTTTTTTAATACGGTGCTCAACCACAACAAAAAACTTTATCTTGTTTAAAAATTCCTAAATATCTCATAGAAGTATATTAAGGATGAAGAATAACCATGATTTAACAATTATTATTATTATACATATTCTAATAAACAAATTGTAATTTTTAATTTTTGCAAAGTATTATTTTTCTCATCAACCAACTTTCAAATTAATTATAAATTAAAATAAATAGGAGTCAATCACAAAATACGTGATTCGTTTAGAGAGGGGGGGGGGGAGTCGGCCGAAGTATCATTCTCCATAGTATGACCAATGGAAAGAGTATCGTGCAAGAGGGGGGGGGGGGGGGGGGGGGGGGGGGGGGGGGGGAATCTCAAGTTCCTGGAAAATGTATCACGTATTTTGTGAATGGTCCCATAGCTGTAGGAAAATTGAAATGTTAAATAATTCTATTTTTAATAACAATATTATAAATATAAAAAGAAAATTTAGCGTTTCACATAGGAAACATTTTTTTTGCTCCATTGTGTTGCGGCTTTTTAATTGGTTATAATTCAATAACAAAGTGTGGCAATAACTCGTTATTGTTGTTATTATTAACAATATTTTAAATAGACAGTCATTTGTAGCAAGTTCGCGCCTGCATACGCGGTTTTTTCATAATAATTATTCTAATGCATCTCGATAGTAGTGCCCAATTATTGAGTAACTTTCTGAGTAATTCTGAATTAAAATGATATTAAATAATAATTTCGATTCAGAATTACTGAGAAAGTTAATTAATTAGGCACTACTATCGAGATCCATTAAAATAATCATTACGAAAAAACCGCTTATTCAGACGAAAACGTGCTACAGATGACTTTTTGTTTAAAATATTATTAATAATAACAACAATAACGAGTTATTGCCACATTTTCTTGAGGAAAACTGCAACATGACTGAGCAGAAAGAATATTTTTTCGCGATGGAAAACGCTAAATTTCGGAATTTGTTGATAATATTGTTATTAACAATATAAATATTTAACATTTTTATTTTCCTACAAATATTTATAATAATTTTGAATCAATTTGAAAGTTGGCAGATGATAAAAACAATACTTTGAAACAATTTTAATTAAATATTACAATTTGTTTACTATAATATTTATAATAATTAAAATTGTTAAATTATGGTTGTTTTCATCCTTAATACTACTTTTACATGATATTTAGGCGTTTTTAATCAAGATACATTTTTTTATTATGGTCGAGCACCATATGAAAATAATTTTTTATATAAATTGTTTATAACAATTAAACTAAATCTTCAACCTAATGTCCATATTCTTTAAGTATATCTGCAATAATTCTAGTAGATAGCGACTTCTCTTAAATCCTGTCTTCGGAGAACAAAAAAAATATTCTTAAAATGTACAATTTTGACGTGGTATTTTTTTAAATGGTAAGTTCCACAAAGTATAGATGGAAAATCGGGCCGAATTACGTTCTGCAGACTTTAATTTTGAGCACTTTCAAAAATAAAAACATCAAAATTGGTCAAGAATTGTATGCTGTAGTGGAATATGAACAGTAAAATTCCTATTCCTCCCACTGTGCGGCGGTTAAAATTATGGAACTTTCACTGTATTTTTATAAACAGTATGGAACATTTTATGTTAAAGTGAAAAGATATATTTTTTTAAAAAATGTTTTCATAGAAATATAAAAAATAAATGCGAGACTGCTGTATTTTAAGAAAAATTCCGATCGTTTCATGTTACACTAAATGATATATTCTTTGTTTTCTTATTCTTCCGTAGAAGTATAGAAAATTAAATAAAAACTATACTTCCTTCATTTATTTCTTTGAATTTAAATATTATTTTATTTATAATCAAATTTCCAGTAAGACTTCTGTATGCACTGAAAGTACGACGCAGTAACTATAGCTTAAAAAGTACGCAAAAGTCCCCAGATTATGAAAATCAAGGTAACTTTTTCGAAATTTGATGCGACAATTTTGGAAACCATTTTTTTTTAAATTACATTATTTTTTATGTTAAAATTTTGGTACAATTATTTTCGGAAAGTTCATAGAGAAACAAAACATGTATATCGTAACAAATTTTTCATGAAACGACTCGTTTCCAAGTATTTCGGTAGACCGACAACTTTTGTTGATATATTATTATTATTATTATTACACCATTAAAACATTTCCCTTTCGGGGTAGGCGTGACTCACTCGGTTGGGGAAAGGAGTAGTGTGTGGAAGGGATAGCGATTTTTCAGATTGATCCAGAATTCTCGTGCTATTTAAATAAATAACACGTTCGTTCCGCAACACTGCTCCGACCTAGATTGCAGATCAAGGTGTCTAGCAATCACCCCAAGCGAAGAACCTCACGAAGTCGTTATGTAAGGTTCCCCACTTGGGTCCATTTGTAGACAAGGTCTTTGTTTCAGGCGTCATTCACTCTAGTGATACTCTTTTTATTAACCATTTGCCGCCATAATTTCCAGTCCTGGCATACTTCTCTAGCTTCTTTTATGTCCATGCATTTTTTCATGCAGGCTCTCGTGTTTCTGTAACTTTTTATGTCTCTTCTAAGTAGGGTCTCATTCACACAATCTAACCATTCTTTCCGCGGTCTACCTCTGGGCACGTTGCCATTTACTTTACCTTGATACACTTGTT
>NC_046658.1:17003789-17005906 GCF_010883055.1 Belonocnema kinseyi
CTAGTTTATTCAACATTCTTTGTAGGTCTTCGATAGACTCTGCCATAACAACCTTATCATCTGCGAACGCTAACCCACGTACACTTACTGTTTCGAGATCCACACCCTCTTCGTCAAAGAGAGTCATTCTTAAACACTTGTCCATAAATAATATAAATAACCATGAAGACATAACGCATCCTTGTCTAACTCCTTGAATAATATCGAAACAGTCACTCAGGTTCCCATTCACTCTCACACTCGCTTTGCTACCTGTATATATTGTTTTTATAGCTTGTAGGGTCCATCCATTGACTCCATACTCTTGTAGGACTTCCCAAAGTTTACTTCTGTCTACCTTGTCAAAAGCTTTTTCTAGGTCAACAAATGCACAGAAAACTTTTTTTCCTACTCTCAAACTTTTTTCTGCTATGTGCCTTATTTTCATTACCCTACGAATAAATATTTTTGAATATATTTTACTTACGGTGCTTAATAAGCTAATCCCTCTGAAATTATTGCACTCGCTTTTATCTCCCTTTCTCTTGTATATTGGTATGATAATCGCTTCTTTCTAATCGTCTGGGACGTCTCCCATCTCGAAACATAAATTTATCAATTCGCACAGTCTATGTGGTATGTAGGCGCCACCGTGTTTAAGCATTTCAGCGTTAATACCGTCTGCCCCGGCAGCCTTACTGTTTTTCAAGTTATAAATTATATCCCTAACCTCAGTGACACAGACTTTTTCAATTGATTTTTCAATCGCATCGTGTTCAACATCGCAGTTGTGGTGTTCTATAGCTTCATCTCCGAATTTTCTCCTAAAATAGTCTCTGAAAGCCTCTAGTATTCCGTCTGCATCATATACCATTTCCCTCCTACTATTTCTCATGTTGACAATTTCTGTACTTTTGTTTCCTTTCATTTTTTTATAAAGTAGTTTCCTGCTTCCTTCAAAGTCGTTTTGTATTTTTATCTCTTCTTCTGCTCTAATTGTATCTTTACTTTCTTTAACTAATCATTCAAGTGCCCTGTTTTCGCGTCTATAATCATTTCTACGTCTATTTCTTTCCTCATTGCTAAGACCTACGATGTACAAAGTTCTCTTGTACGATTCTCTTTTTGCTTTTCGGGCAGCCTGAATTTCATCATTCACCCACGCATCACCAGAAATTCTTCCTACAACTGCCGTACCACACACTTCGATCGTACATCTAACAAAGATATCCCGTAACATTGTCCAGGCACCCTCTATATCTTTGTTTTTATACGGTCCTCTCATGTTGCCCTATCTATGCTTTCGATTATCTTATTTTGGAAATCTATTCGCACATCCGGTTTCTGTAGGTTCTCAATTTTGATTCAAGTTTGTTTTGCTTTCTTGGTTCTCTTTTTTCTCCATCCCCGACCTGAGTTAATTTTTGAGATCAGAAGGTAATGATCAGTATTGCATTCAGGACCCCTCATGACTCTTGTATCTTTGACTAACTCTCTTAGTCTTTCATCCGCAACAACAAAGTCAATTATACTGCGGCTATTTCCATTAGACCAGGTGTACATGTGGATCATTTTATGCCTAAACCAAGTATTTGTGATAAACAGACCCCTTTCTAAGCATAGACCAATTAATTTATCTCCGTTATAGTTTGTTCTTGGATCCCCAAAATTACCTAATACTCTTTCTGTATCCTGATTTTGGATGCCCACCCAACCGTTCATGTCTCCTAGTAGAATTATTCTTTCCCCATGTTCGCAAATCCTTATTGTGTCATTTAAAGTGTCCCAGAAGGCGTCTTTTACTTCTCTAGGATCACTATCAACCGGTGCGTAGCATGCTATGATAAATAGTCTTCTGATTTCTACTTTCATATGAGACACGAAACCATGGTCTCCGAGATGCTGCTTTGCTCTTTCATTCAAAATCAGATCTACTCCTTGTTGACCATGTGATTCACAGTCTACTCCTGACCATATTTCAAATCCGCCTTTCAACACGCCGTTTTTTATGTCTTTAGTTTCGCATCCATTTTTCATTGTTTCGGGCACACATAAAATATCTAGTTTCTTCACGTCCATAGTTTCACGCAAATCTTTTACCTTGAGATCATTTACTCCCCTAGCATTCCAAACACCCA
>NC_046658.1:17006006-17011432 GCF_010883055.1 Belonocnema kinseyi
ATATGGTGGAGATTGTAGTTCTAACGTCAGTCCCACCAAAAACTTCAGTTAATAAGGGAGGGTTGGGAGAGGGGGGAGGTAGAACTGGAACCGAGAGAGTCGCCTTGGGTTTGTGTTAAAAATGGTCTTTTTTTAACAACTGCGTATACATGTTTTTTTATTCTTCATAAAAGACTTTGTACACATTCTACAAGGTCGGTGCTATAACTTGTGTCAAAAATCCCGCAAAAATCCTAATAGCGTTTTTGTATATAACAATTTTTCTAAACAATCACGGATATTTTATATTGCTTTAGTTTTCAAACATGTTTTTAAGATTAAATACGAAACAAACAGTTGGACTCATATATTTTCTTTTAATTCAAATCATTTGTTAACTATGGCCTTATAAACAAGTAATTGAAAAATAATGTTTGGTCTGTCCTAGGTGCAATTGTTCAGTTAAGATTTTCGATGTTTTAAAGTTATGTACCTTATGGATTCCTTATAATCTTTCTCTGTCACCACTCTAAAAATATCCTTCTTTTGTCTATAACAATTGTTATCAAATAAATCCTAGATGTATATAATCTGCTCTTTTCATTCGCATTCCTTGAATCAGATGCAGAGAGAACTGTTATCTCTGCTATATTTGATCCTGATGCTAAAAATTTGTTAATTACGTCCTTATAAACAATTAACTGCAAAATAGGACAGAATAAAGATTATGTTGCAGTTAATTATTTATAAAGCCGTAATGAAGAAATTGTTTGAGTTAAAAGCAAATTTAAGGGAGAAAAATGTTTTTCATTGTGACTGATGCAGCAACGCGAATAAGAAATCAGTTTCGGTATTATAATTCAATCGTCAACGTTGATAATTGACAATTGACATTCACATTGTCAAAATTGACAATGTTGACAATTGTTATTAATAAAAGAACGATAATTTAAGAGTGTTGGCAGACATTATTTTGCAGTTAATTGTTGATAAGGCCAAAGTTAAAAAGCAATTTGTAAAAAAATCTATAAGAGACATAGTTTTTGTTTAATATCTTATTTTAAACCACATTTAAATACAAAAGCTGTATGAAATATCCCTATTTGTTTATAAAAACGGTTATTAACCAAAAAACAATTGAGATTTTTGCAGAATAACAAAAGAATTTGTAATGAAGATAACTTCCCCAAGATTTCCTTAAAAAAGATATAGCATCCAGCGTGTACAATGTAAACGAAGTGTTTTGTTAAGAAGTTCAAAAAATTGCTCTCGTAGTTGTTAAAAAAGGAGTGGAGCAAGTGACCTGAAAAATTATTTGAATTTTCTGTGAAAATTTTCGGTCCAATAGTTTCTGAGATATGTAGCCAAAATATGGTATGTCAATTGTAGTGGAAATTCAATTTTTTATAACGCTCTATCTTGAAGAGGGGTCGTTACATAAAACATTTGTTAAGGCATAAAAGTCTTCTTTCTCCATGAACTTTTCGAAAATAATTTAAGAACATTTCTATTATAAAAATAGTGTAACTGTTTAAGAAAGTTGTTGCATCAGATTAAAAAAAGTAACCTTGATATTAATAATCAGGAGACTTTTACTGCGTCGCAACTTTAGTGCAAACAGAAGTCATAATGGCTGCTGGATTATTAGTTAATCCTGTGAAGAATTAATTAACTACTTAATTAAAATTAATCATTTGTTATTGTAATAGAGTTACTGTTGTTAATAAATTACTTATTTGTACACTGTCGTTGTTTTCACTTCCTTTTCTATTCAATAAATTATTCACCCCAGTGAAGCGCAAAGGCATAGGTTTTGCATAGGCAAAATTAGTTAGAAATTAGTTTAATTAATATTATTCGTAATGAAAATCTGTTTTAAATTATTTTACAACTCCACAAACAAAATTTAACTTATAATTATACCAAATGTTATTAATAAATTCCAAACTTGTCTATCAAAATTATATGAAGTATTTTTGCAAAAAATAAATTTGAAAAAAATTAAAGAATCAATCTAAAATTACGTAATCAATTTTGCACTATCTTTATGTAATTATATATGATAAAAAATATATTATTAGTTACTCCCATGTTTTTTTCAAATTTATTTTTTGCAAAAATTCATTATATAACTTTAATAGACAAGCTAAGAATGTAATAATAAAATTTGGTATAATTATAAGTTTAATTTTTTTTCTGGGATTGAAAATGATTTGAAAACCGATTGTCATTACAAATAACATCAATGAAGTTAATTTCAATATAATTTTGCCTATGCTTGTCATGTTAAAATTGGCTGTAGAGACTACCAGCGCCATCTGCGCTCTACGCTAGTGAATTAACGATAACGTACAGTCGCTGCAGGGGACTGGTTATTCCCGAAATATGGTAGCTAGCGCCATCTATTAATTTTCGCAGAACAACGATCCCTGCACTCTGCTCAGTCGATAATGCAGCACGCTGACGTATCACCTGTAAAGGGGTCGGTGCATCATCATATTGCACCCATGTTGCATCAATATTTCGTGCAATATTGCGGATGTTGCAGGAAATATGGATGCAATATTGATGCAATATTCTGTGCTAATAGGAAAGTCTCATTTTCCTTTCCGTACAGACGGCAAAGGGGACTTTCTTCAAGCCCTATCTTATGTATATGATACCGGAGGTTTCCATGTCCTATTAACATTTCTGTTAGGACTTTGACTTCATTCCTCCCGAGCTTGAGTATTTTCTTCGCTCAATGAGGGTTTACCCAGTAGGCACAAAACTATGAGAATCCCAAGAACGTCCTTGGGACGTTCTTTGGACATGCTATGTCAGGCCAATCAACGTCTCTAAGACTTTCAATGTCCTAAAGATGACCAAAAGAGACCAAACCCCACTCATTCTGCTGTTCCTCGGTCAGCCAACTGTTAATATCTTCAGTGACTAGCCTACTGGAGATGCCCACAACTGGCTCAGGTCCAGTAAAATTTTCCTTTGCTGCTACCTTTGCTAGCCCGTCCGATATCTCATTGCCCCTGGTGCCACTATGACCAGGCATCCAGAGCAGAGTGACTCGGTTTTCGATCGCAAGCTTATTCAGTGCCTCAAAGCACTCCCATACTAGCAGCGACGTGGTCGTTGTTCCATTCAGGGTCATGATAGCAGCCCTGCTGTCTGAGTAGATGCGAATGTTTCTTTTATTGCCATATTTCATTGCCTTATAGGCGTACTGAAGCAAGGCCATAATCTCAAATTGTAGGACTGTTGCGTGGGATCCCACCGCAATTGTGAAGCCCATTCCGTTCCTTCTACGATATACACCTGCTCCAGCTTCTTCTTGTTCTTGGAGCCATCAGTTAACCAGCTGTCTCGAACACTGGGCTCTCCTCTTCCGTGGTCAGGCTAACTTGGTACTTCTTGTCGAAAAGGTAGCGACGAGTGAACATTTTGTCCCTGAGCATGCTCAATGTCGGCCTCCTCGCGATGTCGATTGGTAGCCGCATAACTGTCGAGATACTGCTATCATTTACCATATTTAATCTCCAGGCCGCCTTCACAGCCAAGGCCTTTATGGTCAGATGGAGGGGCTCCCAACCTATTAGTGCCCCCAGGGCCTAACTGCGCTTACCTCCTCAGTCTCCTTTTTAGGGAACCTTTGATGCGTTTCTTCTTATTGGGGGACTGATTGGCCGCTTCCCAATCCCTTTCCCCCCACCGCCAACTCCCTTTCTCCTTCTTCTTTTGGAATTAAGTTTGCGTGATCCATTTTGGTTTCTACAAGTAGCTGGGGAAACAAAAGGTCCGCCCCTGCAGAACTCCGCATGCAAGGGTAAGACTAATTACTCGCGGAGGTCGTCTGTTATCCCCGAGAGGCCGCTAGGACACCTTCGTAACCCCTAGGTGCCAAAGTTCCATGGGCACGATCACTCTACACCCATGGCTTAGGGGGGTTGTCGCATTGACCTCGACCCAGGGTTCAAGAAGGCCCGTGTTAGCTAGGCTCTTTAACCCTTCTATCATACTACAATCATGCATACCAGCTAGGCTCTTCAACCCTTCTATCATACTACAATCATGCATACCAGGAGAGCCCGTTTATAGGGATCCTTCTCAAAACACCCAGGAGAGCCCGTTTATAGGGGCCCTTTCATGCATATCCATACGCATGCAGGCCGAGGTCCGTTTCACCCCTATGTTCCATAAGCTTAAGCCTCTCCACCAACTACAAGGTCTTAATCCCCAAGGGGAGGTTCATTGCAGTAAATAGTGCAAAAATGTATCGAGGTAGTAGGCCTGAAGGAAAAATGTTGAACCGATTGTCCTACAAACTCATAAAAGTCGAGAAGGGAAAAATGCTACTTTGTGCATCATTTGTGATAGTGTAATTCACAATACTGGAGAATCTAGAATTCTGGATAAATTTTCAGAGTTTTATGTTTATCGATTTGTGTTATATTATTTATTTTACTCCTGTAATAAATCTCGAGCCAAATTCCATTATGTAAAAACTCTTTAAACTTGAATAAATGTTCAAGTAGTGTGAGGTTATAATAAGAGAAACCCTGCATAATTACATATATAATATTATCCCAGTGGGCACAAAAATTAAGGATGTCCTAGAGATGTCTTTGGGACATCCCTAATACGTCTTTTATAACATGTCTTTTGGTCATCCTAGGGATGCTCTTAAAACGTCCAATGACAATACGAAAGATGTCCCGAGAAGGTCCATGTCTTGAAGATGTCTTTAGGTCATCTTTAGGGCATTACACGTCTTAGAGACGTTCATTGGCCTGACATAAGACGTCCTAGGAACGTCCGAAGAACATTCTTGGGATTCTCATAGTTTTCTGCCCACTGAGATGCTTATAATGTAGATTATTTCTTCTCAATGCAGGCATAATTATTATTTTTAATACTATAAGGCAATCTACAGAATTATTAATAATTATTATATTTCAAAAATTGGGTTATGTACTTTTCAACACTGATGACACTGACTTTGCGAGTCGTCCAACTTGAAAACGTAACTTACATAAGTTTTCTACTGTTTTCGACGTATATCACGCGAAAAACGTAATATACGTAGAAAATACTCGAGGAACACGTAACTCACCATCCCTGAATAGTTCACTGCCCGACACATATAGCGTTAGTTCAGTTTTGACATCGGGTTGCGGGGTGCAGAGGGAGCAATGGCCACATACAGTAGAATCACTGACCTCAACTTTGGCATGTAGAGTCACTGCGCTTGCGCTAACTATGCGTTCCCATTGGGCACAAAATTTGGCGACGTCTTTACGACATCGTTACCGACATCTTTACGACAACTTTATGACGTCCTATGAGAGGACGTCAAAAAAGGGAGAGGGAAAGACAATTAGTAGAAAGATTAGCGGGCGATTGAGCAATCATGATACAATAAATGGTATAAGATGATAAGAAAGGAAGGGGTGCCA
>NC_046658.1:17011532-17027922 GCF_010883055.1 Belonocnema kinseyi
TGGCACCCCTTCCTTTCTTATCATCTTATACCATTTATTGTATCATGATTGCTCAATCGCCCGCTAATCTTTCTACTAATTGTCTTTCCCTCTCCCTTTTTTCCAATCCTTCATAGTTTACTCCAGTCCCGTCTTCTATTTCTCTATCATGAGAGAACTCCCTCCTTTCTTCTTCCCATCTCGTTAATTCGATCGCCCTTCCTCTTCTTTCTTCTACCTCCATCAAACACTTTCTCGCCAGCTCCCCTCCCTTCCCCTCCCTCAGCTTCGTCTCGAATTTCCATGCCCTTTTCCCGCTCTGAAAGTTAACTTATTTCTTTGCGTTTCTTCTCTCACCATATATCCTGGCGTCCTCCAGTCTGCCCTAGTGTCCAACTTATATACATTTCTTTTAAACTCTCAATATCTTTCCTTTCTTTCAATCCCCATGTCTCTGCTGCATAACCTAATACCGGCCATACCAGCGTATCAAATAACCACATTCTCCTTCTCCAATTCTTTTTGAACCTTCTTTTTCCTATTCCCCATATCTGTTTCATTGCCCCTTCTGATTTGTTTATCCTCTCTCTTATATGAGCTGTATGATCTCCATTAGTTTACAAGATATATCCCAAAAACTTATACTCTTTGACTTCTTCTAAATTTATTGCTTTCCACCTTCCTGTCCATTCTTTCTTCATTCCCCCTCCTTTTCTAAACCTCATTATCTTTGTCTTTTCTACATTTACATTCAGATTTTTCCCATCTACGTATTTTTCTAACCCTGTAATTAATCCTGCCATCCCTTCTTCATCCTCTGCCAGCAACACTATGTCGTCTGCGTATGCCAGTGTATATATATATTTTCCTTCCCATACTAACTCCTCCCCAACCCTTTCTCCTCATTTCTTCTACCAAGTCTGATATTAATAAACTAAATAGAAGTGGGCTCAGAGCACACCATTGTCTCACACCTCTCACCAACCAGAAGCTATCTCCTACTTGCTCTCCTACCTTTACCCTGCTATCATTGCCCCTTTTTCCCTTTTAATTCTCTTATCTACTAGATAGTTTAGTTTAGTTTTCTTCAACTTCTATCTTCAATCTCTCCGACAAAATAGTTACATATACTTTATACAGTGTTGGCATCAACGTCACCCCCTATAATCTTTAACCTCCTCGCCCTTGCTTTTCTTTATTATTGATATAACTACTCCTTCTTTCCATAACTCTGGCCACCCCTCTCCTCTCCATACTCTATTACACATTATGCATGCCCATTCCTCTAGTTCCTCTCCTACATATTTCCATACTTCATTTGGAATCTTATCTATACAAGGTGCCTTTCCATCCTTCATTTTTCCTAAAAACCTTAACTATTTCTTCCTTCGAAATGTCCTCTTCCTCATCTCTTTCTCTACCATATTTTCCTCCCTTTACAACTTTTCTCTCTACTCCTCCTAGAAAATCCAAAAAATATTTCTTCCATTCTATCATTTCAATATTTTGGTTTTCTCTTTTTCTTCTTTTTCTTTCACTATTTACTACCTTCCATACCTCTTCTTCCGTCCTAGCCTTCTGCGCCTCTTCCTCAAACCTTTTATTCTCTTCTTCTTTCTCTTGATAACACAAATAAGTATACTCTTACTTTTTTTTTCTTATATTCTTGCCCATTACTTTTTTCTTTTCTCCACTTTCTCAATTCCTTTCTCACCTCCTTTTTTTCTCTTTGCAGTCCACATCCCACCCACTTCTATTCCCCCCTTTACTAACTTCATTTTTGCTTGTGCACTCTAATCCTATTTTTGTTTCTCCTATAATTTTTCCCATCTCCTCGTCCACATTTCCCTCCCCAATTTTGATATTTCTCATTTTTTCTCTAAACTGTTCTTTTCCTTCCCTTGACCAATCACCTTATCCTACACTTTTTACATTTGCCCCCCCCCCCCTTTTACTCATATTGCTATTTCTTTTTTGTCCCTCTAATGTCACTATTAAGGGAAAGTGATCCGAATTAATATATTCACCTACTTCTAGTTTCTTAACCTTCTCTTTTACCTCATCATCCACTATCACATAATCAATTACCGTTCCCCTTTCATTTCCTGAGCGTGTATATTCTCCTGTTTCATCCCCTTCTACATTTCCGTTTAAGATATACCATCCCAACTCCTCCAAGCCATTTAACAACTTTTTTCCCTCCCCACTTAGTACCTTATCTTTGGATTTTCTTCTCTCTCTCTTCACGCCATTCCCTTCCTCCTCTGTCTCCTGTTCACGCATTGAAATCCCCACCTATTATCAGCCTTATCTCTTCTTTATTTTCTTCAATCATTTCTTTAATCTCCTCTGCTTTCTCCTGCATATCACTGTTCAAATAAATCCCCACTACCTTCCACTTCTCTCCTCTCATCATTTCATCTTCTACTATTACTCCTTCTTTATGTTCATTCCTGTCTTTCTTATCTTTCCCTGTTATATATTCATTCCTTACTTCCATCATCATTCCTTCTATTGCCCTGCCCTTTTTATTCTTCCTCTTTGCATTTTGCACTTGCCATTTGTAACCTTTTGGTAACCTTCCCCTAACTCTTTCACATCCCTTTTCATCTAGCCACGTCTCCATCGTTATGATGACATCCCATTGTGTCAAATTTCTCAAAAACTCCCTATCCTTTCTCTCCAATCCTGCTATATTCCAGTAACAAATCTTCCATTCTTCCCTACTTTCGTTTCTCATCTTTTTTCCTTCTTACTATTTCTTATTTTCTTCCCATACTTAACCCATTTTCTCTTTCCTTTTTTTCTTTCCTCTTCCGCTATTTTCCTTAACTTATACTGCATCTTCCTTTCTACCCATGTCGAATCATCCTCTATTTTCTTTGGTCTACCATATAATAACTTCTTCTTTGTCATCACCTCCCTCTTATGTTCCCATTTCTTTAGTTTCACCAGTACCATTATCTCCCCTCTTCGCACTTCCTTTCCTACATTTCGCATTTCCCCTATCTCTACCTTAGCATCAATCCTTTTTAGTACTTCGTCCACCCCTTTCTTCAGTTCCTTCCCCTCTAATCTTATACCCTTTATCACTATGTTTAATTTTCTTTCTTCCCTCTTTTTCCTTACTATTCTTTGTTCTATTTTTCTCAGCCTTTCCATCTTCTTATTCCCACTCTCGCCCCCACCACATCTCGAAATCTCTTTCATCGAAACTTCAGTTTCATCTCCGCTACCGCCAGCACGTTTACTATTATCGCTTTTCCCTACCAAAATCTGCTTTTCCGGCGGCGATCTAAACATTTTCTGATATTTCACGCTCGCTCCAATATCTTCCTTCTCTTCACTGCTTTCGCTCTTCCTTTTGATAAATGCTTCTATTAACCCTACGCTTTTGGCTCTTAACCCTTCCTTTTCATATTTTTTTTTATACTTCCCCCTTGCCTTCCTTTCCTTTATCTCTTCTTTGGGCGTACTGAAAACTTCCTGCTTTAACTCTGTTTCTTTCGTGGAGATACTCGCTCCGCTAGCCATGAATCAAATTCAAACTTTCCCGCCTTCTATACTTCCCTGCCTATATCTACCATCGCTGTCTGGTACCTGTCTCGCCTTTCTTTGTCGCTACCCAACCCTGCCACTACCAATCCGTTAACACAGGCCTCCCAGCCTGTCACAAATCTTCAAACAATCTTCCACACAAATGTGTCTTAATCCTCCAAAATATCTACCTCCCCTTTACAATCTCACAATCCCTCAATTAATCTCTCACATCCATACCCTTCTACAACCTTCCACAATCCACTCACCTCAAATTTCACCACAATATCAGAAAAATTTAGCATCAACAATTCCCCCTATTTTACACTTTCATGTCGGAACGGAAGTCAAAAGAATATAATATCAAGGTGAAAATAAAAATATCGTAAATATTTGCTAACAAGTTCTTTTGGAAAAGATTATTTTAAATTTAAATATAATGTTTTTGTTCTATAATTGCGCATAAAAAAAGAACGAAAATTGTAGTGACTAAGATTATGAAATGTTTTTAGGTTTTTATTTGTACTATTTATCAACTAATGCTATAATTTTACAATTTCTAGTTCATAGAATGGAAATTTTTATTTGAGAATTTCGAAAAAACCCGTAATTTATTAGATTTATATTATTAAACAATTTTTAACTCATAATAAATAGAAAAAATACGAATTTTCTAAAAATATTATTATTACAAATCGGTTGAACCTTTTGAAAATTATCGTTATTTTTAAACAGCAACTAAATTGAATAGTATTATCTTGCCAATTTTACATTTTTTTAAATAAATTAATTTGGAAAAAAATGTAGAACACGATGACCTTTAAAAGATGTACGCTTTTTTCAATTCTGAAAATTTTTGTTTTGTAAAATTCATTTACACTTTTGATAGATTATTGCACAAGTATATAACATAAAATACGATGATAATTGTAGAGTTTTACAGATTTCTCTCCTGCTGCAGTAAAAAATTAATAAAGTAAGAAAAGAATCAAGTCGCTAATAGTATTACTTTTGTTACTCTCTTCAGCTTCAAGAATGGTAGGACAAGCTACAGATTCAATAGTTGCATAACAAATTGAAGATTTTGTCTTTTGGTTGTGCCCAAAAACTTTCGTTAAACAAAAATAGCTGTCCTTCTCATGATTTTTTGGTTCCCTTCAGATCATTGGAGAAGCAAATGTCCGCTTCTTTTGTTTACTAAGTTGCGAGGAGCATCTTATGCATATTGTTTTTGGAGTCCAATGACTGACCATTTCACTAATTTCTATCCCAAAAAAGTCCGGGTATCTATTTTTAAGTACATCCGTGAATATCTTTCTAAGTTTACTTACAACATATTCTCCACAAAGAACGCAGAAAGAGTCAACGCAATTGTTGCATGATGTCTTTCTTGTAACATTATAGTCTTCAAGGGCCAAGTTACCCACCAATGTAGAGCGGCGTTCGTTTATGACGACACCTGCGGGCCCGCTTTCTCACCCTGACCAGCCGTCGACACTGGGCTTGCTTCTCCCTGCACCGTACTTTTCTGTGTTAGAAGAAAGACATCACGCAACAATTGCGTAGACTCTTTCTGCGTTCTTTATGGAGAATATGTTGTGAGTAAACTTAGAAAGATATTCTGAGATGTACTTAAAAATAGATACCAGGACTTTTTTGGTATAGAAACTAGTGAAATGATTAACCATTGGACTCTAAAAGCAATATGCATAAGATGCTCCTTGCAACTTAGTACACAAAAGAAGCGGACATTTGCTTCTCCAATGATCTGGAGGGAACAAAAAATCATGAGAAGGATTGCTATTTTTGTTTAACGAAAATTTTTGGGCACAACCGAAAGACAAAATCTTCAATTTGTTAGGCAATTGTTGAATCTGTAACTTGTCCTACCATTCTTGAAGCTGTAGAGAGTAACAAACGTAATAACACTAGCGACGAATATGAAAGTGCAATGGAAATGTCGGATATCGAAGCTGATTACGTCACTGAGAATCTACAGATGAACGATGAAACATCAGAAGAATCAGAAGACCAAACTGATAAAAATCCCAATTGGTTCACTCAAGAACAGCCTAATGACTTGTTCCGAGATGGTGGACTATCAAAAGAAATATCTGAACTAATGCCATCAAGATTAAAAGAGAAAAATTGCCTAGCTCCAGGAACTCGTATAACTTTTTATCGCGAAAGAGATGTCCAATTAAGAAAATATTTTACAGGCGTAAAAAATTTAGTTTACTGTAACAATATTGAAGGACTAATGAATGAGTATAATGTTTCTTATGAAGCTAAGGACTGGCGCCTATTTATAGATTCTTCAACACGTAGTTTAAAAGCCGTCTTGCTACATAATGGACACCATCTTGATTACTCCTAACACAAGTGGAAAATATGTGGAGATTTGAAAATAATGAATATTTGATTAGGTCAACAAAGTGGTTTCAATAAACATCCATGTTTTCTATGTGAATGGGACAGCCGAGCTCGAGCCGAACATTATAACAGAAAGGATTGACCCAGTAGGGAAAATTTAACTCCAGGATCCAAAAATATCATACAACAGAGTCTAATACCATAAGATAAAGTAATCCGTCCACCATTACATATAAAGTTGGGACTTGTAAAACAATTTGTTAAAGCAATAAATACTACGGAAAGCAGAGCTTTTATGTTCATATTTCAAAAGTGTCCTAAACTGTCTGATGCGAAAATAAGAGCAGGAGTTTTTGATGAACCGCAAATTAGAGAACTGTTGAAAGACAATTCCAAAAAAGAATGACTAAGGTGGAGAAAGCAGCTTGACAAAGCTTTAGCGACGTTACGAAAAAATTTCTAGGAAATAGGAAAGATCCTAATTACGAGACTATAGTTGAAAATCTGGTATAACATTTCAAAAAAAGGGGATGTCTAATGAATCTAAAGCTGCACTTTCTTAATTCTCACATTGAGTACTTTCATGAAAATTTAGGCGATTTCACTGAAGAGCAGGGTGAAAGATTCAACCAGGATTTAAAAGATATTGAAAAAAGATATCAGGGTGTTTGGGCAGCCATATGTTGGCAAACAATATTGTAAAGCTCTTTGAGAATTGTGAGAGGCGAGGAGACTCACGTAAATCGAGTACCCCGAATCGTGAGAGGCGAGGGGAGTCACGCACATCAAGCACCACAAAGGGAACAGAAGCCTGCTACGTCCGCCTCGTTCCTGGTAGGTTATTACGGTACAGGAAGACTGGACATTCTTGAGCATTCGAATTTCTGACAGACAAGAATTAAGTCTCGGGCATAAGTTTTGATTGTAGCTTTCTGAGATCACGGGCTTTTGAACACTCGCTTGTAAGTCTTTTTGTTGTTACGGTTATGGGGCTATCAGATTATGGAGTTTCTGGGTTATATGGCTATGAGGTTTTGGGATTTTAGGATTTTGCAGTTTGGAAGTATTAGGCTGTATGAAGTTATGGGAATGTGGAGTTATGAAATTTAATTCTACATGATTCAGAGTCATATTGTGACATGCAATTTTCTTGTGATACACTTCAGGGTTATCGAGTAGTTTATTGGGATTGGAGATTTATGATTTTTGAGGTAATAAATTTTGAGGTTATGGGTTTTAAAGTTATAGGTTATCGACCTCCAGGTTACAGAGTTATGGAGGCATAGGGTTGTATGGCTTATGGGTTGATGTTGCTGGGTTTTATAGTTTGAAGCTGTTTTTTGAGGTTGGAAAAAAGCGCTGACGTGATGAGGTAAAACAGGTTTTGGATTCGGTTTCAGCGAACCAAAAAACATATAATCCACTTGGTCCGGTTTAAGGAATCCTCCACTCATTTTTTGTGGCCTGTGTAATCAGGGACCCCCAAAACCCCCAAGTAAGAAAATTCATCACAAAATAATGACACTAATGTATTATGGCCAGTTTTTTTGGGGGGTTTTGACTACTGTGCGACGGTCGTCCTTGGGTCACTCTGTATCCTCAGAGTGCACGATACTTTTACCATATCGTTGTATGGAGTTCATCGTAGACTGTGATAGCATATTTCATGGTCGTGAGACGTGATTACAACTCTAACCGACATTATTTGCTGCGAGATGAATCTCGACCCGCAAGAGTCTAGATGCCAAGCCATTTCGAGCGCAGATAGCTCTTATTGCATTGCCTTCCTCGCTTCGCCTTGCCTCGCACGCAAACGAGATGTTGCGCTGTACAGCACCATCTATAAAGCGGATCTTGACTACGCGCCCTTGAATGTGTTCTCAGATGAGACCTTGAATATCAGGGCAGAAACCATAAAGGAATTAGAAATACAATCGAGACAGAAAGCTATCAACAGTGAGTACCACAAAACGTTAGATGAACATGAAGTGTATAGAGAGGCATTCAATACTTGGCTGGGAAAGGGTGTTTTGTATCTATAACGGAAGAATTCGTTATTGCGATACAGGACGAGGTTGACAGGACCAGAAATTATCGTAAACACGTGTTACATCAAGACGTGGTTGACCGGTGTCGATTATGTGGAGATACCGACGAATACATCGAGAACATTATTGATGGCTCTGGATACTTTTTTAGAGTTATCAACCTTTGTACAATATTAGGAGGAACTTTGTTGTCGGACCAGATGCAGAGGTCCCAGAAGAACAGCCTTTTGCATATGACTTGCGATCGTCTGCGCCTGATGCTGGCAAGCCGAGATTTTGTTTATTTGGGTCAAAATGCACACGGAATATGCTCATTAAACGCCTATTTAAGAGATCAAGTATCTCTTTTACGCAAAGGGGAATATGAAGCTCATTATCAAGAACAAGAGCAAGATCTTCCAGCAATCATACTACCCGTTCTAGCAAAAACACCTTTGCAGATAGCCGGTAATGCCAACATGAAAACTAGATCAAAAATCCACCAAAAAGTCTTTCTGAGGATGAACAAATTAGCTTAAGCTAATACTGCTTTTCCTAAATTACTTCCTGAAGATGTTGATCTCTGGAGTCTGAACTGTTTAGTTTACTAGAAAGCAAACGCTTAATAAGTGTAAACTGTTTACCATCCAGCAGAACTGGACGCAAAAAATAAGAGCTCTTTCAACCACCAACGAGCGCCTTGAATGCTTCAGAAGCTTCAGATATCTCACTCTTTCGTATGTTTGCCAGAGGCAGAGATTGCATTGTCCAGAGGAGGAGTATTCACTAATTACTGCTGAAGAAATTAAGAAAGTTAGGGATAGCACTAAGAACTTTTCAGCGCCAGGGCCATATAAAATCAACAACTTTTGGTGGAAAAATTTCACTTGTACGCAGCAACATCTAGCTCGTATATTTACTACTTTCTTAAACGGAAAACAACACTTCCCGCAGTGGTTAGTGGAAGGACGCACGGTACTGATCCTTAAGACCAGAAATTTGTCAAATCCAAATAGCTAACGGCCCATAGCTTCTTCAAACACTAGCTACAAGCTATTTGCTGGTATCCTCGAAGAGAGGATATTAACATCTATTAAGCCGGTATAGAGTGCAATAGTTGAACAATGTGGATGCTAGGGAGGACTGGCAGGTTGCAGAGACAACCTGTTAACAGACAGGTGTATTACCCTGGATTCCATCAGGTATCAACGTAATCTGTCCATTTCTTGGATTAACTACCGAAATGCAATTGATAACGCAAACCATGAGCTACTTATCAAGCTCCTTGTGTTCCTGAAGGTGCATCCAAAAACAGTGAGATTTATGAAAGAGCTTATGCTCTTGTGGCGGATAAGATTGCCATTACATCTGACAAAAGACAAGTGACTACTAGCTATGTGACATATAATAGGGAGGTCTTCCAAGGAGACTCTTTAAGTCCGATGCTTTCATGCATCTCCCTCTTGCCTCTATCTATTGTGCTCCGAGGCAAAATGTCTGGATACCTATGTGGCCTGCTGAAAAGAAGAGTATTTAAAGTAAACCAACTTTTATATCTGGACGACCTTAAACTCTTTGCCTTTTTAAAAGAGATCCTTGTGATGGCAGTAAATAGGTACTCTAATCAATTGGCATGAGCCCTTGTAAAAAGGTATCACAAAATTCTAATAAATAATTGGGCTTCCGAATTATGTGGGAAATTTTTTGTATTCAATCGATTCTAAAACTATTTATATATGTATTTAAAAAATCTTAGCTCTAAATTCGAAGTGTTTCGGAAGATATGGCCGGTAGTGAAGGGGCACGCCGACGTTCGGCAAGTCACGCCGCACGCGGCGCATGATGCCATAGCACAGTAACTCCCAGACGTATTATTTATTTGAAGTTGGATATAAATGTTGCAAACAATGGTAAAAACTACAATGATTCAACTGTTTGATTAAAACTGTTTGATTGGTATTTGGTCGCTTTAATTTTTGTGATTATAAAGTTGTATCTTATCGAATTTTTGAGGCCTGTTCTCTCAAAACCATATTTTCGCCAACTGCGAGTACGATTTCACAGAAACTATTCAACCTAATCACTTAATTCAACTCTCATTTTCTACAGTATGGATAAATACTCTATATGAACTATAAAGATAAGTGACTTTCTTCATTTTTAATATTTTTATAAGCACAAATATTTTTTTAATTTCATCAAAAATCGTAGTTTTTGTCAGAACAGTGAAAATACTCATTAAAGTTCGGTTTTCATCATGTTTTTTTTGGGGTAATATAAAGTAAAAAAGTTTACAAATGAACAAAATGACAATTCTGTCCCAGTTGAGAATTTCGGACGCTGCCGTGCTCGCAGTCTTACTACTTCGGCTACATTTTCGTGTGTTTTTTTAACATTGTTCAAAAGTTGATGAAAATAACACTAAAAGATTGAATATCTATGCTGTTTATTTATTTGGGTAAACAATTCGGAAAAGGCACCTTTTTCTGGCTCTATAAGACTGAATCCCTTAAATTAACTTATAACACCCTTATCTCATCAGTCACTTGACTTAGTATGTGGCTAGGATAAAAAACCGTATTCACCCGAGAAAAACTTTATTAATAATAATAATTGATGGTAGTTCCAAGAATGCACCCAGAGGTGACTGTTGTCACCTCCAACGCTTGCGACCGCTGTTGAATTATAACAGCGGTAAAAGACGAACTCCAAACTACATCATGCTTCTAATTTTGTACCTACAACACTATCGAAAAATATTTTAAGCATCGTATTAAATTAACTTATGAAATCCTCATCTCATCTGTCACTTGACTTAGTCCGTGACTATGATGGAAAACCGTGTTCACCCGAGAAAAAGTTTGAGAAAAAAAAATAATTCGCTAAAACAGCGAACTTTCGAAATTCATACCATGGTCCGCTGGATTCTACGCAATAAAAAAAATGTTCTGATACGTGCGGAATTATTCGGACTCAGTTCACACAAGCGCGGGATAAATCAGAAATTTAGCATATAATACGCGTGGAGATGAAAGCAATAGTGGGAACAAAGAAAACGCAGATTTATTATTTCAATGAAAATACATCATATATATTGAGTTTCATCACATTTTTATACAGTAAGATAGGCAGAAAACCCTGAATTATCGAAACACAAAATGGTCTAGCACGGAAAAGTTGCCCTTAGGGATAAAAAATCGTGGCTAGACTAAATTTCTGAAAACGGTACATACGCAACCAAAAACTAACATTAAGGAAATCAAATTGTATGTTACGAAACATGACAACTTTTTGGGAACGGTTTGGGGTGGGGGCAACACACGACATAGTAAGACTGAAAGTCTACCAAATATTGCCAACAAGTTGCAACAATTTACTGTCGCGAATTCAGTAGCGTTGATACTATGTGTATTTAACCCATGCGCATCTAGGTGAAAATCAGCCCGTGAAGCCTTATGTATGCAACAATATTTTACTTTAATTAGAACGCAAAACCTGAGATTGACTACCGTTCACAGACATTGAACATAACCTTACTGATGCAACCCGTTATAACATACTACCCGTTTACGACGCTAGATGGCACCTAAAATAAACTCGGCGAGAAAAATGTTTTGATAAACGGTGAGAGCATCATGCCAACCAGTATTGGTACCCGCTTTTCGATCGACGAAAAAATTCAATGACGAATAAAAAATTCCAGTGGCCGCATGAAAATTGCGGCTTTCCTATGAACGTAGAGTGCGCGCAAAACAGCTGATTGCAGAGCATTTGTAGAGATGCAACCGAGGCACATGCACAGTTTATGGTTCGACGATTCACAATTTGTAATTGGAGGATTTGTATTTATTTTCTGCCGCACGGGAGAAAAATTTATTTTTACGGGAGGATATTAAATTACATCAGAGACGAACTACGAAAACCTCATTTCAATATTTCTGAAACCTTGCAATCCAATATTACAATTGTCGCAACCTCGAACTTTTCAATACATATGTTGTAAAAAGTTATATTTGAACCGTGCGAGAAAGGTGATTTCATGTGAAAATCACTCTTTTTCCCCTCAAGGCATACAATATACTATGTTGCGCATCTTCAAAAAATTTCTACTTCAACTTTTAAAAATTTAAATTCTTATTTTATATTACTTTTTACTAATGAGAACTATACTTACAAAAAATAGGTTAAATACTCCAGACTTTGACCTGCATGTGAGTAAGGGAATTTGTATAACAGTAACTTAAAATAATTATCGAAGAAAATAAATTTAAAAAATGTAAACTTTATTTTTAATTTCGTTTATTCCATCTATTGAAATATTCGTTTTATGGTGTTTAAATATTTATGGGTAAAAAGATTTAAAAATGAAGGTTTTCGGCCCCCCTGATATAAAAACCTAATGTTAATATTATGATTTAATCTAATAATATGAATATTAAGATTTGAAAATATTTGTTTGACCTCGATTTGCCTTCGCCAAAGAGAACTCTCCCGTACTAGAATATTAAGAGTTTTAAAAATTCGGGTTTTTTGGTTCCGCCTATTGCAGAAGGAAAGTAAAATACTGGGTCAGCCCGGAATTATTCAATGAACAATTTTTTTAAATGTAGCATTTGTAGAAAAAAAAAAGAATTGTCCTTAATCTCTACGAAGCCTGAAAAACTTCTTCTATATATTGTTTCTGCTCTTTTTTATTATTACAACCTTCAGAAAATAAAAATTCCTCCATTTTTGTAATACAAATATAAGCCTCTTCAGCAGACACTTTCATCGCATTTGAAATAAACTCATGTATAATTCTAAATTTAATCACCTCCGATGTATACTCATAATTATGTTTCTTACCTGTAACAAGTCCTAAACACTGACAACCAAAATAATGTATCGCAGAAATCAACTGTTGCAAAATTTCAACCAATGAGTTCTTACAAGATATGTTATTTACAGAAGTAAGAAAATTTTGATAAAAATCCGAGTACTGCGAATTTTTAATATGGTGATCAAGTCTCTTAATACTTTGCGTCAAGGAATTATGAATGCTCTCGTAAGTCTTTGTTACGTTCAACTTAAAAATCGACTTAGAAAGCCTTGACAAGCACTTTATCAAAAAAGGAAAAGATTGCGGAGAACTAACGTCAGAGAACTCTAAGCAAAGCAAACAGGCTTCTATAGTAATTCGAACAAATTGATCAAAAGCATCCAACTCGCTCTTCCATCCAAAAATATCCCAGTTAAGTAAAACAATTTCCGTACCATATTTAGCGTATTCTAATTCTGTCGACCTCAAAATCAGATGCCTTAAGAAATCTTCATTCAAAAAACTGAAATCACCTAAACAACTTCTTAGTCTTTCGGAAACTCCTTGATTTTTCACTTCGTTCATCACAATAAAACATCGCCTTTCGTAATCCTCCATTATATCCCGAACATCAATTCCTTGTTTCGTTAAATGCCACAATGAAGAAAAATACGGTCTATCTATTGGTTCGATGTAAACGCTGATACTACTAATAATAGCTATTTTCTTCTCTAAATTAAACCACCTTGACTGATCCCGAATAAAGACTTCAATCACTCTGAACAACAAACATAATATTTCTCCATTTACATATTTTGGAAGGCTCGTATCTTTTCTCAAACACGAGATCCTCTTGGCAATAGCTATCACCATTTTATCAATTTTCAAATTTTCGGTACATTTGTTCTGCATCTTGCGCACGGAGTTAAGAACTGAATTTATGCTGGAGACATTAAAAGACTCAGATTCAAGGTAAGGAATAAAAAGGTCGTTGAAAATTTCGTCCGTTTCGTAATTGTTCTCTTCCATGACTTGCATAAAGTGGGTAAACTTTTTAATATTACATTCAGAATTTTGCAGACACTCTCCTAAAATATTCATTAGGAGTGTCCTTCCATTTTCAGTTTGAATTTTTAAGATTGGAGATAGCAGGAAAACATCACGCGGAGAGATCATCACGTGCTCGTAGTTTGTATGGCCAATCACGATCTTCAAGATGATCGTTAGGATCTTTTTAGGACTTTTAATCACTGAAATTAGGACAAAGCGGAGGTTTTTCGCCGATAAAAATGTAGTATTGTGGGTGATGAAATTCTTAAAGTTTTCTATCGTTTTAGAGAATTCCAAAATCTTGCAACCATCGTGATTTAAAAGGTACTCAATAGTGATCGCATATAAATCAGTAATGCTCTGGTTGAGAAGCACTTTAGTTACAAAACTATATACTCTCACTTTATAAGCTTCCATATCTGATTGCAGAATTATGGAAAGAAGATATTCCAAAAGATATAAACAATCGTCCTTATCTAAAAGAGACTCGTTTTGCTCAATGCAATCAAAGATTGATTCGTTCCAGTCTTTATATCTCTTCAACAACTCTTTGATGTACTCCGGATGTCCCTCAGATTTTCTACATAATTCCTCTAAATGGAATTCGGAAAGAGGAGTTCCTGCATTTGGTTTTGAAGCTAGTTGGTCTAAACACTTTATTAAATGTTCGAATTTCGTTATCTGATCCTGTTTCTTTAAGGCATCCGCAAAATAAAAGCAGTCGATTCCAATCGATCGTTGGAGAGAGATGGAACCGTTATCATAATTGAGTTCCGCCCAACCAAGATAAATATTACAATCTATCTCTTTGATTTTTCTTAAAAGAAGATTGATCAGTTCTTGGTTGAGTTCCTCTAAAAAAAGCTGCATAACTTCTTCGCAGCCGGAAACGGGAGATTGATTACCAAATGTAATTTTGTAGAGTTTTTCCTTTTCTGCAGAAAGATTAATGCTGCGGCTTTCCAATAAGTCTCGAACCATTTTGAGAATTTTTTTCAGTATTATTCCGTATCTCTCATGCTTCTTTAAATTTGATACTTCATCAAATCTAATTATTTTTTCGTTGAAGATGAGGGAAATCAATTCTTGAATGATATTCACAAGTCTTTCTGTGAAGTCTTCGAAACATGATGTTTGTGACCCTAATTCCTTCACAATCAAGAACTTTTTATACGCGTTTGAGATTAGAGCTATTAGAGTATTTAGAGCGCGATCAAACTCTGCATATTTAAAGCACCTTCGTGAAATTTCTAAAATTTCAACGCAGAGATCCAGTGGAAAGTAGAGGATAGATTCAGCTAGAATCTCTTCGTATTGTATATATTGAAGAACTTCGAGGAATAAATAGGGCGAAAGAGGTGGACACATGTCCGCGAGATGTCCATTGGTAATATCCTCTAGTAAATAAGTTTGGGATTTGAAGGCGGTGTTGAGTACAAGATACTTAAAGACCAGGATACAGTCGTTGGTGTCTTTTAAATTTCGACCTTTTGTAGAGATTTTAAAGGTTCCGAGAAAGCCTGAAATTGACGTACATACATCCTCAATATGTTTTATGCTTTCTTCAGTGGTCCGGGAGGTGAGGAATTGCAAACGGCCACATTCTTGATCCTTTTTCTGAAGGTAGACCTGAATTTTGTAGAACAGATTATCCATTTTTGTTTGCTGAAGTTTCCAGAAATCTGTTAAACAAAAAATTATGTTTCATTATTTTAAATAGTATGTTTTGCGCTAAGGAGCCACCCATATACCACGTATACCATAACAGAATTCACGTGGACGCGTGATCATCTGTATCTGCGAACTTCTTTTCAGAAAACAATATATGAAGTAAGTCCACGTGAAGGCGAGCCATTTTTGTGACGTGAAATAGGGGCCCCAACTCGGCTTTTAACGCGGGCATGGGTAAATAAATATTGAACAATTTAAGTTAAATAAGAAAGGAATTACATTTTTTATTTGTTTATTTGCATTTAAGATAATAACTTATTTTTAATTTCTAGGGGTTCCTATTGCAGTTTAATTTATAAGTATTGATTGCTTTCTCATTTGCGTATTATGTATACATAAAGAATAAAGATAGACTAAGTAGATCTTTAATGTCCAAGAAAACCAATGCAGGAAGATGAAAAAAAACAACTAAGTTGTTAGCAACACTATCGAAAATGTTTTATTATAATTTTCAAAATAAATCAAATATAACCCAGAATAATATATATATATAATTAAAAATTTGTCATAAGGACAACCGCAGGATTTTGCCGGGATCGGTGGCTAATCTGAAAAATTGCACCCGCTTCCAGCGAAATCGCGGTAAAATTTCAGCAATAACCACGTCTCACAACCGTGAGATAGGTGGTTACAGTCTGTAAAGGAATCAATACGACGATCCAGCAAAAGCCTCAGGCACCCTAAGAACACGGAGTGGCCCAAGGACAACCGCCTTCTGCATTTCTCCCGCAAATGTTCTAGCATATTGTTGACACGCAGGGATGCTTCTTAGGCTATTAGCAAGTGAAAGCTTGCACCTCCAAGAGCGCCGATGATATGGACGATCAGTTTAACAGAATATTCCGGGTACAATCGTTGCAACTCCCTTATAAGGTCTCGATACCTCTCTTTCTTT
>NC_046658.1:17028022-17031523 GCF_010883055.1 Belonocnema kinseyi
ACTTTGAATAAAATATTTGTTATCATTCTCTTGAAATAAATGTGTTTTTTTCTTGAAAAAATACCGGTTTCATATGTATACACCTGGTATATATATTCGGTTCGGTTTTGATTCCTCTAGAATCAAACCAAAGCGCCTATGACAAAGACACCGAACGCGTCCTCGGGTTGCGGATAGAGGGTCCCTATACCAAGGGTTTCTGCTGAATATGGTTACAAAAATAAATAGGCAGTCACGGACAATTGTCCAGGGGTGGGCCCGAAGGAATTAACCCCCAAGCGGAGGTGTGAAAACCGTGCCGAAAGCTGAATGGCACCTGGGTGAGGTGTCTAGAACGGTGACTCTGGGATACCGGGCCACCTCTCAGAGTACGCAGCCTTATCCTTGCATGCGGGGCTCTACAAGGATGGACGAACCCCTTTCCCTAACTTCTCGTTGGAACAACAATGACAACATCAAACATATTTGTAGTAAGTTCGGTTCAAAACAACAGAACGCGCAGGGCTCCCGACAATGGGTCGGCCAACAATGCCGATCAATCTAGAGCTGGGGAAGCCAATGAAAAGGGATTCAATGCGACGGATCGGCGGGATCTCGCGACCTTTGGGTGGACGGAGCGACTGAATCACGACTTGCTAGAGTGCTACGATGCGAGTGGGGCCCCTGAACGGGGTTACATGGCACGGCTGCATGCTCTGTGGTGCGAGAAACACCCGGAGCTATCGCACTTTTCGCAGCAACGTCTGCGAAACCATGCTGAACTACTCCTTAAAAGGGGCTATGTATGCGGAACGCCTACTCTACCACAGCCAGAACAAGCCGGCAACAGAGAAAGAGAGGCGACACTAAGACCAACCGCGGGCAGGCATGCAATAGATGAAGAGCGATGCTTTACGACCCGAAGAAACATCAACACCAAGGTTTCTTTCAAGCATAAAGATCTGGCTGAAATGGATGACGAGCTTCGTGGACATTTTTCCGGAGAATCCGACCTCTGGGATATCAATTATTGTGTGTATAATGCAGCGAGAGCTTTGGCCGATGCGAACCGTAAAACAAAACCAACGGTTGATCATAAGATGAAAAGACGAATGCATCAACTTGCCATAAAGATAGGCTGAGCAAGACAGTACGCGTCCCGCATTCAGTATGTGATTGACTACATCACATCTGGCAGGAATTTTACCGCCAAGGTTCGAAAGTTCGCGCGAGAACTCCGGACCCGTTATCACACACTAAGCAAGTCAAAGCTGCTGACCATCAGGCAGCATATTGTTGAGAGAATACGGATACTATCTGACGCTAAGAGAAGTCTAGAGCGGTGGGGGAGGTGGATCAGAGAAAATGAACAGTTTCTCTCTGACTCTTCTCGAATCTTCCAAGACCCTCCAGTTACTGCCGAACACCTACCCAAACCAGAGGAGGTCGAAGTATTTTGGAGAGAAGTCTACGAAGTTCAGCATAGACTGAACGAAGACTCAGAAAATATAAATAGCTTCAAGGAGTTATGTGTTGCCCTCATAACACCTGATAAAGAATGCCCACCCATCACTACCGAGGAGGTGAAAAAAGTATTAAGAGGGATGAAGAACTATTCTGCCCCAGGACCAGTTTGTATCAAAACCTTCTGGTGGAAGATGTTTCCTTCAACTCATCAGCATTTGGCCCGTATTTTCACCTCATATTTGAAGTCGGAAGAGACGACTCCAGAGTGGTTGGTGGTAGGGCGCATAATACATCTGCCGAAAATAGGCAACTTAGCTGACCCGAAGAATTACAGGCCAATAACTTCTCTGAACACACTTTATAAGATATTCACAGCTATCCTAAATGATAGGATTGTTCGGGCAATTAAACCTGTGTGGCAAGACATGTATGAACAACGAGGCTCAAAGAAAGGCGTAGCCGGATGTCGGGAGAACCTGCTCATCGATAGATGTGTCTGCCAAGATGCAGCATTCTACCAGCGTGACCTATCGATGACCTGCATTGATTATCGGAAAGCTTTCGATTCGACCTCCCATAGACTTATCATCTGTCTTTTGGAAATATTAAAGGTTCATCCGCAAATAGTTGGGTGCATAGAGAGATTGATTCCGCGTTGGAAAACCAGATTTACTATCTCATCTGGAAAAAATCGTGTGACAACTAACAAGGTCACCTTTCAGAGAGGTGTCTTTCAGGGCGACACCATTAGCCCACTCCTCTTTTGCCTTACGTTATTGCCACTATATTTAGCACTTCGCCATTCCGACGGGTACTTGTGCGGCAAACCTGCAGATCGAAAGTACAAGGTCACTCTTACATGGACGATCTTAAGACCTATGTTAAAAACAGAGAGCAACTGCATCTAGCTCTGGGGATTGTCGAACGATATACTAAGGAAATTGGAATGGAATTTGGGTTAGAAAAATGCACCAAGGTTTATTTGAAGCGAGGAAAACTTAATGGCATCCCTGAAGATCCTGAGCTCGTTGATAGTAGCGCCATACGACACCTTTGCGCTGCAGAGACTTATACATACATACCTGGGCGTCCCGGTAGTACTCTATTCATTTGGAGTAATTCGATGGACGAAGAACGAGCTCAGATCCCTTGGTATCGGGACAAGAAAGGTTATGCACATGAACAAAAGCATGCATCTTAAGTCTTCCGTTCCGCGACTGTACATCTGACGACGTCAAGGGGGTCGCGGAATATTGAGTCTTCAATGTCTTCACAACAGGATTATACTGGGTACAGCACATAGAGTTGCAAATGGAAGAGACCTTCTTTTTAAAATGGTCAGAAATCACGAAGAAGTGGGCAAAGGAGCGTTTCTGTACAAAGCAGCGGAGGAGGCTGCTGAAACACTCGGATTTGATTTCAGTATTAGGGGTGAGCAAAATGCATCAAATCTTATCTATCTCGAGTACTCACTTCTGAAAGCCCGGATTAAGAAAGCACAAGAGAAAAACTTTCGTGAACAGCTCCTCGATGAGAGGATGCACGGTATCTTCGACAGAAATGTGAAGGATCAGTCAATGTCTTACGACATTAACCTCAATATCGTTCCTCTAAATGCTCCTAGGGAAATTGAGTCAATTGTCGAGAATGGGAAGTGCCGCATATACTGGAACTTTATATTCTAGACAATTGTTTCTGTTGCTCACTCGAGGCTTGACATGGTTCTTCTTGACTTCGAGAAGCGAACCATGTTCGTTATCGAATTTTCGGCACCAGCTTACAAAAACATCATAACCAAGGAGAATGAAAAGAAAGAGAGGTATCGAGGCCTTATAAGGGAGTTGCAACGATTGTACCCGGAATATTCTGCTAAACTAATCGTCCTTATCATCGGCGCTCTGGGAGGTGCCAAGCTTTCACTTGCTAATGGCCTAAAAAGCATCCCTGCGTGGAAACAATATGCTAGAACACTTGCGGGAAAAATGCAGAAGGCGGTTGTCCTTGGGTTACTCCGTGTTCTTAGGGTGCACGAGGCTTTTGCTGGATCGTCGTATT
>NC_046658.1:17031623-17046223 GCF_010883055.1 Belonocnema kinseyi
TAAATACTCATTTGTTTGCGTAAAAAAATTGATTGTTAGTTACAACGGTTTGTTCAGCTACCGTATATGTTTAAGCCTACATCGGGGGCGGGGAGTTGGTGGTAATCAGACCACACCTCTTAATGCCATGCGCGGCGTAAAGACCGCCCATCATCATAGTTTAAAGTTTATGCATGGATGGGGTTGACAGTAAACACAACATATTTTCATAAAATTTGTTGAAAATGAAGTAAAACAATATCTTTTAGCAAATATAATGACAAATTATGTGATAAAATTTTTAAATCAGAGGACTATAAAAGACTTAGTTACTTGCCATTTAATTGAAGGTATCTCTTTAACCTGTGAAAAGGGACTTGTTCAACAAATTTTTCGAAGAGTTTTTTTCGAGATTTTTAATAGTTAAAATGAAAAATCGCATCTTCTGAAAAATGCGCAGTACGATTTTTTTCATTCTTGGCTTAAAATAACTGAGGGCAACCTCGAAATATGCACGAAACAGAAACTGTTATTGCTTTTGGGTTCAAAATGATTCGCGTTGAAGAAAAAATAAATTGGATATTATTTAGAGGTCGCTCATCACGAATTTGTCAGTGTTTACAGAAGAATGATTTGTTTTCGATGACGGTAGATCGTTGTGCAAAATTGTACAGAATGTAGAAAATGGGACTCATTGAAACTAGTTTTTTTATCATAAGTTTTTTTTTCAATTTTTGAATGCTTATTGGGTTGTCTTTAATACACATTTAAATTATTTTTATGTTTTTAAAAAAGAATTTATATAAACATGTAAAATTACTATTCTGAAAAATTAGTTTATATTAATTGTTTTCTTAAGAACATACAAATAATTTAAATATATATTAAAGAGCTTTCAAAAAGTGGAATAGACGTTGAATGACGCTTCTTACTATAAATGATTTATTTTTCCTTCCTCGTGGTTCATTTTTAACCCAAAAGTAGGGATGTAAGCCATGAAACGTTTCATTAAAGCTGTAAAACTTTTCACGTGAAACGTGAAAACGTTTTATGTTTAAATTTTCATATTTTTTCTGAAACATTGGGATGAGGGGGAGAAAATTTATTTTGCGTATGCGCGTATCGGTTTTGCCTCTAAGGTCAGCACAGGATTGCTTTTATTTTATCAGTATGAATTTTTCCGCCGCCATATTTAATACATTGAAATGTCTCACGGGACCCCCAATATTTCATTAAACTTTTCATCAGGCCAAACTTTCATGAAATTTTACATCCCTACCCAAACCAAAAGGAAAAAAAATAGGAAACGCAAGCTGAGATTCAAATTTGCTTTTTTTGCACCCTTAAGACCATGTGACGAGTGGGTCACGTGACCAGATTCCTACCTTCGAGACACTTTTTTAATTTCCTGTCTTATTTTAACACGAAGCGCCACATCGAGTTGAAAATTTAGGATAATAAATAAGACGCACTAAGAAAGGTGGGTCTAGTCCTTTTTTAATGTTACATAACATAACTGTAGAGAGGGAGGAGTCGAAGATGTTACGGTATTCTAAGGGCGGGAGGGTTACAAAAGGTCGAAAATAACTTTACGTAGTATGTGGATGCTCCCAAAAAAATTAGATAACAAATGTGAAGGAGTACATGACACGCAAATAAATATTACTGTAAAAATTTAGTTTTTGAGCCAATTTCCTGAAAAGAACAATTGAGCCAAAGGTTTTAGTATTGTTCATTCAAAGTTCGGTCGTTAATCAAATGCTCTACAATGTGTAGTCAGTTTCCTAATCAATTAGAGTAACGTTTTTAAATATTTTCTGACCTTTAATGAAAAATGCCATTAGGACAATTTTCCGGTCTCTTTATCTTGCACCAGAAAGTTTGACGATATTTGCGAGTATTCTTTTTAAATTTTTTTGCAAAATTAGGTAATGCTCGAAATTTTTTAATTTTTGTCGGAAACATCTGCTTAAGGGCCTGCTCTTCGACGACAACGTGACCAAACCAGTCCCCGGATAAACATTTTTTCTTTGCGCTCACCATGTCTAAAGGCACTGATATATCACCCTTAAAGTTTGGAATTTAGGAAATGAGACAATAAATTGCATTTGTATATTTAGTTTGAGTAATAATTTTGAAAAAATTATCCGAGAGAAAGTAAATATGCAAAATTATTTTCATTCTTTTTTGTGCTCTCTGTGTCCACACGGATTTAGATATTGTGTTTAAAAGTTTAGAGATTAAATAAAAAGCACTAAAGAACGTTTTTACACATTAATATTTTTATAATTTATAGAAAGTTTATTTATAAATTGATAAAATATGGTATTACTATTCGGGTTGTAGCAATTTGCAGATAATTTTTGGTTTGATGCACTTCAAATTTTTTTTTTCGCGCATATTAAGCACTGACACAAATTTTAGACATTCTGTATATCTTTCTAATTCCTGAACACGAGATTTCAAACCGTGTGGGCATAGTGGGACCAAAAAATGAAAATCATTCTATAAAAAAATTTCATGAGCGAACTTAGTCACGTGATCTCGGCTTTATCGACCTTTAAAGTTTCTTTTTTCTCCGCTAGAAATCGCTAAAAACGATTCAAAAATAATGATAGGTTACGTATGTGCAGATACTTATTCGTTGATTTGCAACGAATGTGCAAATCTGATTGATTATATTATATTTTTTAAATGTTTAGACGATTCAGTCCAAAATTTGTGTCAGAGCGCAATATACGCGAATCAAAAAATCTGAAACGCATCAAAACAAAAATTATCTGCAAAGTGCTACAACTCGAATGGTAATGTCCTATTTTATCTACAAATAAATTTTATTTGAAAGTATAAGCATATTCATGTATAAAAACGTTCTTTAGTACTTTTTATTTAATCTGTGAAATTTCAAACACGATATCTCAATCCGTGTCAACACAGTGAGCACAAAAAAAATGAAAATAATTTTGCATATTTACTTTCTCTCAGATAATTTTTTCAAAATTATTACTCGCACTAAATATACAAACGCAATTTATTGTACTATTTCCTAAATTCCAAACTTTCAGAACGATATATCATTGTCTTTGGACATGGTGAATACCAACAACAAAAATATTCATAACCAGGGACTGGTTTGGTCACGTGGTCACTGAAGAGCATGCTCTTAACGAACTTGATCTTCATTTTGGGGCCCGTCGAAAGTGTATTGAAGGCCGACTCAATAGGAAAAATCTTTGCAAACTAAGAGCGCCTACGACATGAGTGCCGAAACATACACTGAATTTTTTTTTAGGTATATTACCTAGAATTCTTGCTATCCCAGCTAGAAAGTATCGCTGGATTTCATCTTCCTAAAAAGTTAGCTGTATTGAACAAATTTTCTTGGAGGCAAAATATAGGTGCAGTATCTAGAAAATTTAGCTGTAATGTCTATATTTCTATTGCTAAACAAGTATAGGTGTCACACCTAACCAGGTTCAGCTAGATATTCTAGGTGAAAAATATAGCTTAACTTGACAGCCTATCTAGCTACGTTTTCTGGCGGAAGTGCCTATAATTTTTTCTAGCTAATAGGCCGATATATCTTTAGGTATAATGACGCAAAAATATATACCATATAAATACGCAAATCTTTATTATGTATTAGATACATACATGACTTAAATATTAAAAATCTCCAATTGAAAACAGTTAGTTATAATAGGGCGTATCGAAAAAAAAATTGTAAACGAAGATTTTTTGAGGTTATACGCGCCCTGATAAAAGAATACTCACTTTCCTGTGAGAGCTTCAATATAATTCTGGGGGTTACAGCTAATCAAAAAATCTCTTATTTCCGTAATCGGTTCCATCATTGTCGTTGCATTACTGTATATATTACTCATTTTTTAACTCTCACAAGCCACACGACACGAGACACGAGCTTCTTGTATTTGCAGAAAAAATGGGTGTTAGTGTTGTGCAAACTAATGCAAGGCGATACTTTTTTTAAATGCATTTCAATTTGTAGGTCTAAAACTGATGTTACAATTATTTTAGGTTCGAATTTTTAACTGTACGAGCAAACTAATCATAGGAAATATGCTGTTTGATCATTACTGCTAGAATGGTTAGCAAATAATGATAGAATTATCTCCCACATTTTCTGTCTGCAGGAGACAGACAGTTTCTATATCTTAGCTATCTAGTTTGCAGTTCTGCCTAAACTTTATTGCACATTCAGCTATATCTCCCCAGCAATATATTTCTAGCTATAACAGCTATACCATTCTTTTAGTGTATAGATCCGTTAAGAAATAAAAATAAAATATGTGACTGCTGCACGGGCACATTCTCATCGCGCGCTGTGCTCCGCTATGCTCACGGTGTTGGTACTCGGGCTTCGCGCTCGATAATATATCTGTCTCGCGCTTCGTGCTCGATAATGTATTTACCTCACATTTGTGCACTGGCTTTCTAAAATTAAAGGTCAAAGCATAGACAAATGTAACATCGCGTATCTCGTGCTTCGTAGTCGATTTTTTTCGAAAATGCGAACTTCTCCACATTATGTTCAACTATATTATATTAAATGTATATTGTATTTATTTCTGTACCTCGGCCTGAGGCTGCTTATTCAGACATTGCAAAATAAAGTACAAATTTTATTTTTGAGGATTAATTTCATATTTGGTTCTTATTTCGCATTAAATTTTTTTCTTAGCTACCCTGAAAAATGTATATCATTTTAATAAATTTATATTGTTGCAATTGATTATATGCATTGGTATTGAAACAAAAGTATTTATATTGTCTCATTTTTATAATTAAAAAACAGTGCGCATCCTATTAAAAGAAAACTGTTACTAAACATTGTGTTTTTACAACTTGTATTGTTTTTCCACAAATCTAATTTGTTCATTTTGAATTTAATTTTTTACAATTTAAACTAAAAATACGCGTCATACCGTCAGGTGGATCCAAGAAAATTCTTAAATATTTTAGGCGAGAAATTTTGGTAAATAAAATTTTATTGTACTTTGCGTCCTTTTTTCAAAAAGTTAATTTTTGTATTATTAATATATGTTTATAGCAAGAGATTACAACAAATTTGTAGATATTGTTTGGTTAAACAATTTTTGTCTTTTTAATCCGTTTCATCTGTTATGTCGTTTTTTCAAAAACTTTATTTTTTATTTATAATGTAATTTTTTACGATGAAAAGAAAATATATTCCTCCTATATAGAAATGATTAACAACAAATTTGTAGATCGTTCTTGGACGAACAACTATTGTCTATTAATTCTTTTCGTACCTTGTATCGTTTTTGAAAAAATTTAATTTTTTTATTTTTAATGTTATTTCATACGATCAAAACAGAAGGTACGCTTGCCATCAAAAAATTATTCATGACAGATGTGGATGAGTTTTCTCTCTTTTTTGGAAGAGCAACATTTTTCTATCCATTTCTTCATACCAAAAACTATACACCCTATCAAAAAATGACTATTAAGACATTTGTAGCTCTTTTTTAGACAAAACAACTGTTCTTTCATTATTCTTTTTTTGTAGATTGTGTCATTTGTTCAAAAATTTAATTTTCTCATTTTTAATGTTGCTTTTTACGAATAAAACAAAAACTACGTGTCCAACAAAAAAGGGCATCATAACAAATTTGTAGATCTTTGTTGGGTGCATAAATATCGTTAATTCATTATTTTTCGCATCTTGCATACTTTTATCGGAAAATGGAATTTTATATTTTTCATTATTTGTTGCGCGATCTAGATTAGAATTTTGTATTTCTCGAAAAAATTTCAAAAGTTATGATAATCTTGTAGAGCTTTCAAAAATCAACGTTTTTCTTCTGGTGACTTGTTTCATTTCGTGCGTTTTTGGGCTCAAAGTTTTCATTTTTTTTAAATTTTGCAAATGCTATAACTTTGGTAATTCTTTTCTGTCAAAAAAAGTTATTGGGATAAATTGTTTGTCTTTTTAAGTACTACAAACAGGCGTGCATACAATTTCTAAATATGGAAAAAAGTTGTCTCAAAATTTTCGAAAAAGGTCCAACTTTTTGAATTTTTATCCAAAATAGCTGGCTAACGAAATTGACCTTCAATTTTTGACACTCAAAGAGTGTACTGAAGGCCAACCTGCTACACTAGTTTTGTTTAAAGCATCGTGTTCACACATAGGCAGACGTACATACATCCATACATACATACATTTCAGAAATATTATGTAACAATTGTACACGGAGAAATGTACCAAAATTTCAATATTTGCAGACTTTGGTGAAGTTTGCCTGGAGTAAAATTTTTACAGAGCATACTTTAAGCCCTTGACAGTAAATTTGGAAAAGAACAACTTAAATGGTCAAAGCTTTATATTAAACAAAGGGGTTTGAAAAATGGGCAAAAACTGATAATTTAATTTTAACTCTAGTTTCACCGGTAGGCGACACAGGTGAAGCGTTTATGGGGAGTTTAATAAACGGCCGAGTCGAACCTATTCTATTAGAAATTCGAAATACAAATTGACCCTAAAGGGAATGGCACACGGTAAACACGGTTAACCGGATAAAGGTACGAGCACACCATAAAACCATAATTTTTTAATTTTTCAGGATTTAAAAAACTTTTGGGTAAAATTAATTTCGCAGGGTGTCAAGAAATAAAAGAAATTATCTTAAGATTTATGGGAAAATGGTAAATGATTGTTTTGTAATGAATTCTAAGAGAAAATTGAAAAAGATTATAAAATATTTTGAATTATTTCCTAAAATTTGGAAAATAGTGTAAATGATCTTAAAGCAAAATTTAGCAGTTTTGCCATATTAAATAATTTTAGAAAAAATTCCAATCACATGAAAGGGATAAGTTTCGAACCTGAAGGATACATTTTTAACCAAGAAGGTTAATTTTCTACCAAAAAAATACTAATTTATAATAAAATTTTCCAAATGATAAAGAAATATTTAAAATTTCAAGGGAACTTTCAACCTAATAGTTACATTTTCGAAAAAACAATATTAATTCTACACCAAAAAAGTTTAATTTTCAAGAAAAAAGAGGAATTTTCAACCAAACATTGAATAATGAAATTTTCTGTCGAAAAAATTAATTTTCACCAAAAAAAGTTCAGCAAAATAGTTAGAATAGGTAGAACCAGGCGTTCTACCAAAAAGTAATCGCTACCGAATTTCTACATCTTTTTTGAACGCACACTTTTAATTGATTCATTTTTTTTCGTACGCTGCGTCGTTTTGCCAACAATTTCTTTTTTACATTCTCATCATTTATGATATAGAAAGTATTAGAATTGTCGGAAATTTGACATCACACTTTTTCAACGGATCTCCACGTTTCGAGACCCCCTGAATCCGAAAATCAGGTTTTCACGATGGCGTCTGTCTGTCTGTCCGTCCGTCTGTCCACCCGTCCGTCCGGCCGTCCGTCCATAAACACGATAACTCTCGAAAAAATGACCGAATCAAATCCATCTTTGGCACACTTTTTCTAGGTCCTAAAAGAAAGGACGAGTTCGTTAACCAGCCATTTTTGATAAAAATTCAAAAAGTGAGCGAATTTTGAAAATTTTTGAGACCACTTTTTTCTAAATTTGAAAATTCTATGTACGGATATTTATAGTATTGAAAAGAATAAACAATTTATCCTAATTACTTTTTTCGATAAAAAGAAAATTCTCAGAGTTATAGCGTTTTCAAAATTTTTTTAATCAACCGAAAATCAAATTTTGAAGCCGAAAAACGCACGATATAAAAAAAAGTCAAGAGAAGAAAAACATTTCTTTTTGAAATCCCTACAAGATTATCATAACCAATTTTTGGATTTTCTTCAAAAATCGAAAATTTTAATTTTGATAACACAAAAAATAATGGAAAATAAAAAATTCCATTTTGTGGACAAATTATGTAGGATACAAAAAAAGATGAATTAACAAAAATGGTTGTCCCAAAAAAGATCTACAATTTCGTTAAGAATCACTTCTTGATAGGACGCGTACTTTTTGTTTTATTCGTGAAAAATAACGTTAAAAAAAGTAAAATAAAAAAAAATGTGTGGAAAAATGACGAAAGTTACGAGAAAAAAATCCAACAAAACCTGTCTACAAATATCTGTCGGAAATTGAGTGCGCAGCGCGACTGTCACGATGAGAATGTATACCTCAAAGCCTACAGAGCTTTGAGAAACTTAATCTTTGACTATACTTAATTAATTTTTTTTAATTAATTCAGAATATGAAGACGCATATAAATACTGCCATCTAAAAGAGATCTTTTTGATAAAGTTTTTTTCAAGCATTCCAAATGAAAAGAATAAATATCCGAGCGCGAGGTGTAATTACGTTCGAGCGCGACGCGCGAGGTAACCTATTATCGAGCGCGAAGCGCGAGATTCAACCGTCGCGCGGCCTAGGCGCGCTCAAACTTGCTACACATCCTTTCAAAAAATAATCGAAAACAAATTTGTCGCTCTTTTTTGGGTTAAAAAATTTTGTCTATTAATTTTTTCGTACCTTGTGTGGTTTGTCTAAAAATTTAATTTTTCTATTTTAATTGCAGTTTTTTACGAGTAAGACAAAAAATACGCGTCCCACCGAAAAGTGATTTTTGCGTATCTTGTATAGTTTGTCCGCAAAATGGAATTTTTTATTTTTCATTATTTTTTGTACGGTCGAAATTTCAATTTTTGATTTTTGAAGGAAATTAAAAAAGTTCTTGTAATTATCCTGTAGGGTGGTTTAAATGCGATGTTTTTCTTTTTTTGAATTTTTTCATATCGTGCGTTGTTTGGCGTAAAATATTCATTTTCGTCTGTTTTTGGAGTTTTGTAAATGCTATAACTCCGGTACTTTTTTTTACCATAAAAAGTCATAGGGATAAATTTTTCATCTTTCTGAGTGCTACTAATAACCGTGCATAGAATATTTAAATCTTCAACTTTAAAGCTCGAACTTTTTGAATTTTTATCAAAAACGGCTGGATAACGAACTTCACCTTCAGTTTTCAACACTAAAACAGTGTACTAAAGGCCAATTTAAGAGATTCATTTTTTTATAGTTATCGTGCTCACAAAAACATACAGATGTACATACATGCAACCATACATACATGCAGACACATGCGCAAAAACCTGTTTTTCGGATTCAGGGGGTCTCAAAACGTGAACAATTGACAAAAGGGGGGGGGGGGGGGGGTGGATTTTACACAAATCTAATACCTTGTCTCATGAGAATGTAATATTTGTTTCAAGAATTACAGACCTTAATAATTATGTTAACACTTACGATCAACAGCCATCAGTATGGGTCAATATTAAAGATTTAATTAATTTTATTCACAGTTGTGAATGTTACTCATTTTACATTATTCAATATTTCTGTCAATATGAAGAAATTTTTATTTAATTGTAATTGCAATTAAATATTAATTATTCATAAATTGAACAATTTATTAATATATTATACAGTCACAATCAATTAATAAATTACTGTATTATTGTTTCATTATTAAATAATAGTATTTAGTATGTTTTAAACATGCGTACAATACAATTTGGCATCCGTCAGAAATTTCTAAATTACTATAAAGTAGCTTTTATTCTGATTTTAAACTAAGAAACTCAGATTTTAGAATTGCATTTCATGAACTGAGAGTAAAACTCAAGTGAGCTGAAACTAGGTTTTAAACCTAACGCGTTCGGATTGCATTCTACTCCCTTCGGGATCGTTTGAAATCATCTTCGGTTAAGTTCTTATCAGGAGTGAAACCTTCCGACCGTCTGTAGGTTTAAATCTTCTGAAGATGGAATCCCGGGTACTTTTTTTTTATCAGTACACAAACCGAAGGACCGATCCTCTGTACCTACTCTCCACGGGATTCAAACGCTAACCAGATGCTGCCATAACCCATCCGTTTCTGAGTGATTGAAAAGCAGGCAACGTCCACTCGGGATGGAATCACTTTCTCCCAGCAGTAAGTATTTTCCGATCTTGAGGAGAGTTATACCTCACGAGTCCTTTTTCGTCAGTTCACCGTTTAAAATCCAAACTGATCTGAGCGTTTTACTCTCAGTCCCTGGCCTTAAACAGTATATTGCGATACTTTTTATTAATTTCATGGAAATACCGCGCTTTCTATCCTACTTTAAGCAGTACATTGCTATAGATGTAAAAGATCAAGTATTTTACGAAATTATATTTAAAAACAAATAAATGTATATATAATGATACGAAATGCGTTATAATTATAAATTAAAATAGGGTAGAAAAAGGGTGAAGGGACGGCATGGAAATATTTGCACACGGGCGGCTGAATGTCCAGGAACGGCCCTACTCACAGTATAGCGAAAAGTCTTACCAAATATTTTGGAAGAGAGTCTCAAGCGGTTCGAAACCCGCCACGTTCCAGATTTTTAGTAGCGTTAGGCATACGATTATACGATTAGTGGTCGTTTATGTAGTGGTGCCTGATGGTGTATAAATAAAACTGGTTAAGTAATAATAATATTCAAAACGTAGACTTTTTTTCGTTCGAAAAAAGATTATTTGAAATATTTTCTAAAAATTGAAAAAAGATTGTTCAACTTTTTCAAACATATTTTCTACTGCGAGTTGTGGAAAAACGCCGAACTTTTTTTTTTTTGAAATAGTGGGCTAGTTTAAAATCCTAAAAGTCCGAAATTTTCCTACCACAAATTAAAAAAAATCCGACACCTCGCAGGCTAGCTAATAACCCTAACTTTCGCCAGGTTTTTCCAACCATATTTATGCATTACGAAAATTTCCGAAAAGTTAGGGTTATAAGCTGGCGCACGAATTTCGGAGATTTGGCCTAACAAATTTTCACAGTGTATAACACGTACTAGTACAAGCTAGCGCGCAACACAACCCTTGCAGTTCTCTGCTACATAATTATTCTTAATATTGGAAAAAAAGAGAACTCAATTATTCAATACCTTCTTTTTAAACTTAGACTATCCTTCGTGGGTCCATGTCTCCATTTATATCTTAATATATCCTATTTATATTCCGAGATATCCTGGGGGTATCGTAGGAATATCTACGGAAAATTTTGAATAACCAAAAGTCTATAATCGTCCACTTATCTTGCTGAATCTTTTCTTTTCTTCCCAGGTTAATCATTATTTACCATTTTAAAACATTTTCTCTATCTTTTAGACTAAACTTAGATCGCCGACTTTTCCAATTTTCTCTTTTGACAATTTTGTTCAACATTTATGTCAATATAATAAATTGTATTTTTTTTCTTTAATTCACTTTTTGTAAACCAGCCCATCCCTCGTCTATTTATGCCTGTCTTTTTCTATTCCTTTGTCAATACTGACCGCTTCCACTTCACAACATCTTTTTTATCTCAGCTTATCCTTGTTTATTCACGAAACTTTTCTATATCTTTCTGAAGTAACAAATTTTGTCTATCTTTTCAAGTTCATTTTGTTAACTCTATGTCTTTCCTGAATTCCCTTCTGTGTAACCTCGCCAATTCATGTCTATCTTTTTCAATCCTTTGTCAATGTAACTCTCCTTCTATCGTTCTCAATAACTTATTCTTTTCCAGCCCAGAACATTAACACTTCGTCTATTCATGTCAATCTTTTTCTATATCTTTCCAATTAAAGGTAGTCTATATATTTTTCTTATGACCCACTTTCCAATGTCATTGACGTCAATATTTTTCTATATCTTTCCTAAAATAATTCGACGTGTTCTTTTCAGTCCTCTCTTGTGCAACTCGCTCTATTCATCGTCTGTATACGTCTATCTTTATCTATCCCTTTATCTTTGTAAAACCTCTCCTTTCTATCCCAACTTAATATTGTTTATTCATGCCTATCTTTTTTCTATGCTTATCTTCCAGATTAAATAAATACTCGTCCTATTTTTTTATCTCCTTTTGTGTAACTTACGTCTATAAAGGTTGTCCCCAGTCTATTTACGTCTATCTTTCTTTATTCTTGTGTCAATATAAATCTCTGAATATTTTCCTTAATTCCTGTATTCCTTTCCAACGCACAGACTATTTTCTAAGTCAATTTAATCCTATTATATCATTCTCTTGTTCAAATTAATAATCTAATGCATTGTCATCTAGGAATATAGTTCAAAACCTCTTCCGCACAATCTTTTAAAATAACTTGAAAACCCAATAAAAATTTAAGCAAAAAATGGATTGATAATTGTTTTTTGCACATGTACATTCAAACGCATGTCATACACGTATAATTTTAAACACAGAGGCATAAAACTCTGCGCATTTAATACACTTTAATTTATAATGGCACATGTTATGTCTTTTGCTCGACTAAAATGCCTATTCTGGGACATTTTCGGAAACGTACTCCATTCCGGAACATTTCGCCTTAAACAGAATTCTTCACAACAATACAGGAGAGTGGGTTCCTATTAACAAGGTTTATTCAAAAATAAATATGTGCATTAAAAAAGTTTCCGTAAGATACGAACGTTGATTGTACATAAGATCTGATCACAGACAAGTATACAACTGACCGGTTTCTTGCAGTAACGGTGTTCGCGCATTTTCAGAAGTCGCTTTTTTACATTTGTTCTTCATGATGTTACGTGCAAAACAAATTAAAAATAAGTGCTTCTAAAAATTCAAGGACTCTTTTACAAGAGAAAAAGTATGCAGTTAATCTAAAGAAATATGTATAGACGTATTTTACTTAAAGGTAAATGGCTTGAACTGACTAGTTCGTTAAAAGAGACTCATTCGAGAAATTTTGAGATAATTTTCTATATCTTATATTCCTAGGTGGACGGGTGTTTTCCGCGACCAATTCTTAGGTGGTATGGTTAGTTCCACGCCCGACTCCTATATATGTGTACTTCCCACATGAATGTATACTTTCACGATGCTTATATCAAACATCGTATAAGCTCAGGGTTATATTTACAAAACAAGCCTGGAGGCTTTCAGAAACATTTTTGAATTTTGTTTTTTAAAGATTATGTTTAGGTGTAGCATTTTATTGTGCATCTTTTTCCATTCACGCAAAAAGTTGTAGCTTTTTTAGTTTTATAATTAAATCCAAAAAACTGGCTTTTTTGTAAAAATTAATTTTGATTCGCTTTTCACTTCAACTCGTGCTCAGTCAGTCAGTTTTAAGGATTTTTCAATAAATTTTTCAGGGAATGTAGTTTGAAATGTACTGATAGAGTAAAATACGCCTTCTTAAGTTTTTTTTTGGAAAAAACAATCACTTGTTAGCTATTACTTAATTCTACCAAAATTATCAGGAATATCTTTACAAAATCGCGAAAAGAACAGTCGGAAAGAAACAATCACTTTAAATAAATATTACCAAATATGGATTTTGAACCATTTCTAAATTGAACACGACCATTATCTTCTACAGAGACATGAGTTAATTCAAAATAATTAGTTTATGACAATGAAACGCATTTCCGAAATTAGGCACTCAAGCTTTTATGCCCTGGGAACCTCCAAATATACAATTGACTGTCTGGATGCAATAACGGCGTTCGCGCCTTTTCAGAAGTCACTCGTTTCTCATTTGATTTAATGATTTTATGTACGAAACAAATTAAAAATAAGTACTTCTAAAAATTCAAGGACCTTGTTATTGCAAGCAGCCAACCACTTAATAGTACAAAAAATGTACCTAATCTAAATAAATAGGTATAAAGGAATTTTAGTTAAATGTTAATGGCTTGAACTCATTTGAGGAACTTTGCAATAATTTTTAGTTTCATATATTCTTACATGGAGGGGTGTTTCCGGTAACCAACTCTTATGTGGTACAGTTAGTTCCACGCCCGACTCCTGTTTATAGTGTATACTTCCACGACGTTTATATCAAACATCGTATTATCAATAAGATATTTTGAAGAGAAGACAGAACGTGAAAATTTTTTTTTAAATTCAAGGTTTTCTCAAATTTTGTACTTCGACTTCAACTTTTAGCATGACCTAGGAAAATTGTTGCAAAAATCTGAAAATTATATAACTATATATTATATGATTACATTCATACGCCAAATAAAGCTAATCTATCCTTCAAGCGATATTATAGTTCACACATCTTATGAAGGCCTCTTCTTGTTATAAATTGAAACGAGCGTCGCCTTAACTCTGTCTAATCTACATGTCTAGTACCGAACATAGTTATCATCCCAAGGTCCTGCCAGCACTGCGCCAGTACTGGCGGTCAGTATTGCGCCGACACTGCCAGTAATCAATTTTCCATTAGGTGGTCGTGGAAGTAACCGTACCGCACATAACTGTCGTGGAAAATAGCACTTCATATAAGGATGTATAAAATTAAAAGTAACAGCAAAAATCATCAAGTTAATGCTTTTTAGATACTTTTGAGATTTAAATATTAAAGGAAAAAACTCATTTTTTCTGAGAAATCATGGAAAATGAAAAAAAAAAATGAAAAATTAGGAAAATGAGAGTTAATTCAAACTAATTCATATCAGATTTCATGAAACAATTCTTTACTTTACTTTGTTTATAACTGGGTAAATGAATTTAAGCGTGGTCGTACATCAATAAGTGACGAACCACGTTCAGGAAGGCCCGTAGAAGCAAGTACTCCCGAAATCATCA
>NC_046658.1:17046323-17053122 GCF_010883055.1 Belonocnema kinseyi
AATAATAACACCTGATAAAGAATGCCACCCATCACTACCAAAGAGGTGAAAAAGTATTAAAAAGGATGAAGAACTATTCTGCACCGGGACCAGATTGTATCAAAACCTTCTGGTGGAAGAAGTTTTCTTCAACCCATCAGCATCTGGCCCGTATTTTCACCTCATACTTGAAGTCGGAAGAGCCGATTCCGGAGTGGTTGGTGGAAGGGCGCACAATACTCCTGCCGAAAATAGGAAACTTAGCTGACCCGAAGAATTACAGGCCAATAACTTGTCTGAACACACTTTATAAGATATTCACAGCTATCTTAAATGATAGAATTGTTCGGGCAATTGAACCTGTGTGGCAAGAAATGTATGAACAACGAGGCTCAAAGAAACGCGTAGCCGGATGTCGGGAGAACCTGCTTATCGATAGATGTGTCTGCAAAGATGCAGCATTCTACCAGCGTGACCTATCGATGGCCTGGATTGATTATCGGAAAGCTTTCGACTCAACCTCCCATAGACTTATCATCTGTCTTTTGGAAATCTTAAAGGTTCATCCGCAAATAGTTGGGTGCATAGAGAGATTGAAGCCGCTTTCGAAAACCAGATTTACTATCTCATCTGGAAAAAATCGTGGGACAACTAACAAGGTCACCTTTCAGAGAGTTGTCTTTCAGGGCGACACCATGAGCCCACTCCTCTTTTGCCTTACATTATTGTCACTATCTCTAGCACTTCGCCATTCCGACGGGTACTTGTGCGGCAAACCTGCAGATCGAAAGTACAAGGTCACTCATGTATTTTACATGGACGATCTTAAGATCTATGCTAAAAACAGAGAGCAACTGCATCTAGCTCTGGGGATTGTCGAACGATATACTAAGGAAATTGGAATGGAATTTGGGTTAGACAAATGCGCCAAGGTTTATTTGAAGCGAGGAAAACTTAATGGTATCCCTGAAGATCCTGAGCTCGTTGATAGAAACGCTATACGACACCTTTACGCTGGAGAGACTTATACATACCTGGGCGTGCCACAGAGCCGCATGCAGGATGTGACATCTATAGAGGATACTCTCCGAAGCAGATACAAACGTCTCATCCGACAGATTTGGTCTTCCGAACTGTCGGCGAGGAACAAAGTATCTGCAATGAACATGCTTGCCGTCCCGGAAGTACTCTATTTATTTAGAGTAGTTCCATGGACGAAGAACGAGCGCAGATCCCTTGATATCGGGACAAGAAAGGTTATGCACATGAACAAAAGCACGCATCTTAAGTCTTTCGTTCCGCGACTGTACGTCTCACGCCGTCAAGGGGGTCGCGGAATATTGAGTCTTGAATGTCTTCACAACAGGATTATTCTGGGTACAGCACGTAGAGTTGCAAGTGGAAGAGACCCTCTTTTTAAAATGGTCAGGAATCACGAAGAAGTGGGCAAAGAAGCGTTTATGTACAAAGCAGCGGAGGAGGCTGCTGAAACACTCGGACTTGACTTCAGTATTAGGGGTGAGCAAAATGCATCAAATCTTATCTATCTCGAGTACTCACCCCTGAAATCCCGGATTAAGAAAGCACAAGAGAAAAACTTTCGTGAACAGCTCCTCGATAAGAGGATGCATGGTATCTTTCACAGAAATGTGAAGGATCAGTCAATGTTTTGTGAGCTAACGTTTGCTTTCCTTAAATCGCCTGGATTGAAGTCTGGTACGGAGGGTTTCATTTTTGCATGCCAAGACGGAGTCATTTCCACCTTAACATACCGTCGCCACATTTTTAGCCAAGACATTCCTGATGATAGCTGCAGGGCGTGCCATGCATACCCCGAGCATTTAGCTCACGTACTATCTAGTTGTCCAACTCACGCGGGAATGACCTAAATTCAAAGCCACATTGCGGCACTAAGAGTGCTTTATTACCATCTCTGTCACTCTTACGGCATTAACCTTAATATCGCTCCTCTAAATGCTCCTAGGGAAATCGAGTCAATTGTCGAGAATGGGAAGTGCCGCATATAGTGGAACTTTATATTTTCGACAATTGTTTCTGTTGCTCACTCGAGGCCTGACATGGTTCTTCTTGACTTCGAGTAGCGAACCATGTTCGTTATCGAATTTTCGGTACCAGCTGACAAAAACATCATAACCAAGGAGAATAAAAAGAAAGAGAGGTATCGAGACCTTATAAGGGAGTTGCAACGATTGTACCCGGAATATTCTGTTAAACTAATCGTCCTTATCATCGGCGGTCTTGGAGGTGCCAAGCTTTCACTTGCTAATAGCCTAAAAAGCGTTCTTAGGGTGCACGAGGCTTTTGCTGGATCGTCTTATTGATTCCTTTACAGACTGTAACCACCTATCTCACGGTCGTGAGACGTGGTTGTGGCTAAAATTTTACCGCTATTTCGCTGGGAGCGGGTGCAATTTTCCAGATTAGCACCCGATCCCGGCGAAATCCTGCGGTTGTCGTTATGACAAATCTTTAATTATGTGTGTGTGTGTGTGTGTGTGTGCACAACGGTTACTTCGGCGACCGTTTCATAGTTCCTGCAGTGGTTTCAGCGACATGTGCATAATATGGTATGTTCAACGACCGGTAATGGATTCTTTTGCAGCGGTGAGTTTCGCGGCTGTACACGCCCACTATCACGCCTCTCTCGGGGAAAACACCTTTTATCATATGTTTCATGAAAATTAAATTTTCTTTAGGGATTCTGAGTTTTTAAACCAAAATCTGAATAGCTTAAGTTACTTTTTCAAAATCGCATTGCTCTAGAATCTCTGTTGAGTGCTTTAAGTGTCTAAAATTCGTTTTACTTAAGAAATTTATAGTTTTAGACCAAAGTTCACAAATCTGAGTTATAGAGCAAAAATGCGATATTTCCATAAGTCTTTGTCACGGAAAACGCCGTTGCATATAAGAGTATTCATCGTGAAGTCAAATTCATACCAGCTACAGGGAAGCGTGAGTGCAAATGACACACCTACTAGATGGCGTAAGAGCGTCTCATGCTCATTTATGAAAATGACTGTTATGAATTGATGTTTAACGTCTTCTCGTTGTTAGTGAATAATATTTTGTTTTCATTTTCTCATGATAATATTAAATAGGTGCATTTTAATGTGGCAAATAAAGAAGATATAACTCTTGTTCACTAATTTCTTTGTAACAATTTAAATTTGTTAAAGTAATACAGGTAGGCATAAGTTTGAATGATTTTTGCCTCGAAGCGGACCATTCTGTGGTCAAATTTAAACTGTGAATTTTAAAAATTCAACATGTTCAAAATTTTAAAAATGCTAAATTACAATTTTTGCAAGCTTTACGTTTCACAGTTCAAAACTTTTTTATTGCAAATCCATTTCTTTTGGTAGATATCTCATTGCCAATAAATGCACATACGAAAACAGTCATTTCATAGCAAAAATTATTTTAAAAAGATAATTATTATTATACTTCTTCACTGGATCGCAGAAACCTGCTTTAGATATCTCAATTCAAGAAATACTGGCCCCTGGTGAGTAACTTGGGAACACAGGCGAGTCACCCGCTTGCCGCTCTTGCCCCTCGCACGGCGTTTGCTACCGTCCCTACTGACCAAAATTGTTAACGCAATATATAATATGAAAAAACATAACACACATGACGATTCCTTAAGGGGATTTATTAGAGTTCTAAAAAGGAATGTAAGATTCTGTCCTCAATTTTGAATATTCTTGTCTGATTTCTTGTATACGTCATCTAAATATTGGTACCTCGGCGGCGACAGAGCCGGTTTCTGAATGCAATGTTTATATTTTGTTTAACAATAAAATGGGAGAGAACAATGGAAAAAAATTTCAGTGACACTCAGTGTAGCCGTATGTGAATTCTCGAGACACTCTTCATCGACCCGCGTAAAACTCACGAGGCAGTCTCCCTGGAGCACTGTGAATTGCTCGTAAATCATGACCCTTTTATTCTTATGTGATGCAGAACAGTTAAAAAACTGAACTCAGGAAGTTATGGTTTGATTCAGTTTTAATTAGCAGAATTAGTTTATTGGCATAATTTGAAGAAATTGTGAAAAAGTTTCATGAAAATCAGTTAATATTTACAGTGATTAGGGAAACATTTAACTATATACAAAAGTGTACCCTTTGGCGAAAACTTGACATCTACTCCCTCAGTCTGAATAATAAGTATTTAATTAAAAAGTACTGAATAAGAAGTCTTATTAACTTCGAAAAACTTCGATGTTTTGAAAAAAATCAAACAGTTGTTGCGATTATCTTGTGCGGCATAGAAACAGAAACGTTCTTTTTATCGAGAGAAAGTCATAAGGATAAATCGAGCGAGTTTCCCAGTCCAATGTTTTATTCTGTAATATTTAGTGCTGTTTTTTACGAAGGAATCAAAAACTTTGAGTCAGATAAAACAGTGATTAATAACAAACTTGCACATCTTCTGGGAGGGCACAATTGTAGTTTATTAATTTTCTTTTTACTACTCTCAATCTGAATAATCAGTATTCTGTTGAATAGTACTGATTAAGAAGTCTTACTAAATAACTGCGAATAATAAGCCGTAATAAATGTGCGTATTTAATTTAAACAAAAATTGAAGTTCAAGATATTAGTGGTAAATATTTTATTCAAATATAAATGGGCAAAATTATTACAATTGATGTTTGTCAAACATGTAACAGCATTGTTCAATTGCAGATTTTCACACCTTTGTATACTTCCACATACCCTTACATAAAGAATTGTATAGTTTTTAAACCTTTAATAAATATCTTTAATACATTTGTACTTGTTTCAACAATGTGTAATTACTTAAGAAGCTTTTTTTCGATAACTTAAAAGAAAGCAATGTAAACTTGAATGCGTAAAATTATTCTTATGGCTGTATAAGGGTGGATTAAAATTTTTTTTAGAGGACAGCGACCCCCCCCCCTTCCCCATTTCATTCCAAATCCGTAAAAAAAAATTTCCTAATTTTTCATTTTTTTTTATTTTAACAGGTACCGGTTTGAAAAATGTGACGGAAAGTATGGGGATCTATAGAGTGTAGAGCATTATCCAACGAAGAATTTCACGTATCAGACATATGGGTTTGACACCCCTACACACCCCCACGAGTACCTGAAAACTACCCTTGAAACCAAAAATGTTAATTTTTCATGAAATCGACCTTTTGAGCTCTGTATTCTGGCCTTTTTTTACTTAAAATTAGTAATATTCATTCGGTGGAATATTTATCATCATTGCTTAATTAATTTTCAATTATTAAACAAATGGAATTTGTTTCAATAATTTTGTTTTTTATCTAAAAATTATTAGTATTGATCTAGTGATATATGTATTAAGATTATTTAATTAATTTTCAATTATTTAAATAAATGCAATTTGTTCAAATGATTTCAATGTCAAGTTTTCGGCAAAGGGTACACTTTTGTATATAGTTAAATTTTTCCATAATTACTGTAAATATTAACCGATTTTCATGAATCTTTTCCACAATTTCTTCAAATTATACTAATAAACTAATTCTGCTAATTAAAATTAAATCAAACCATAACTTCCTGAGTTTAGTTTTTTAACTGGTCTGCATCTCATAAGAATAAAAGGATCATGATTTACGAGCAATTCACAGTGCTCCAGGGAGACTGCCTCGTGAGTTTTACGGGGGTCGCTGAAGAGTGCCTCGAGAATCCACATACGGCTACACTGAGTGTCACTGAAATTTTTCTCCAATGTTCTCTCCCATTTTATTGTTAAACAAAATATAAACATTGTATTCAAAAACCCGCTCTGTCGCCACCGAGGTACTAATATTTAGATGACGTATGCAAGAAATCAGACAAGAATATTCAAAATTGAGGACAGAATCTTACATTCCTTTTTAGAACTCTAATAAATCCCCTTTAAGATACGAACAAAGCGAGGTTAAACTCTTTTGTCGCCACGCCACACGTCGACGACATTGCTCCGATAAAATTTCGCCTTTTCAATATCTTGGGTTCTAACGATCAATATCACACATCTTATTCGCTCAATATAAACATAAATTTCTCTTTAATATCTTGTATATCAAATAAATGTAGTGTGATGCAAATATACAAATATGTGTAAAACAATGTTAAAAAAATCAATTAAAATGCCTGAAAATAAATAATCTATAAATTAAAGTAGACTATATGTATGCCAGGCTTTTCTCAAAAGTTGCCCATTTAACTATTTTTTAGTAAATAATTTAAACTATTTAAATAAAAAATTTGTTATTCGAATGAATAATTTTTATCGGAACTATTGTTCCTCTATCGGTTAATGCTGATTCATATTCGCTACTGAATGGGTCCGAGGAAAAAATTACGTGGCCGATTAAAAAATCTGATTTTTCATTTGAAACTCACTCTAACCTATGGGTGGCTATCTGGAATTCTAGTGACAGATACACGATTCAGAATGCCTTATTTCCTGGGTAACTCTGTAACCACAGAGGCTGCCTTAAAAGAGCTTCTGGCTAGCGAAACAGGTAGAAAGGGTTCTTTCAGCAAAGTTGCAGTTCAATTTTTAAAAATTTTTAAATTAGAAATTCGAATGTTAAATAATCAGAATCTGTACATTTTTAAATTATAAATATCTAAAATTTACATTGAACAATTGAAAATATATCATATTTTGTATGCATCTCGTAAACTGTACGTAATTTAAATACATATGTGAATATATACGAGGGTAGTTCAATAAGTCCTTAGAATGAAGTATAAAAACAATTTTTTTTGGGTAAATTTTTTTTTATTTTTCAACATAATCTCCTTGGAGCT
>NC_046658.1:17053222-17059247 GCF_010883055.1 Belonocnema kinseyi
ACAACCACGTCTCACGACCGCGAGATAGGTAGTTACAGTCTGTCACGGAATCAATAAAACGATCCAGCAAAAGTTTCGTGCACCCTGAGAAAAGGAGTGATCCAAGGACTACCGCCTTCCGCACTTTTCCCGTAAGTGTTTTAGCATATTGCTGACACGTAGGGATGCTTTTCAGGCTTATTTGGAGCCTGGGTCTCTTTCCTACAAAATAACGTATGCGCCTTTACAAAAATCGAGATGGCGGCATCAACATGGCAGCCAAAAGCTCAGAAATTTCGGGAAAAGAACCAAATTAGTGCAGTCACCAAACTTTGAAACGATGGAAAAGTATGTATGAGGGCTCATTTTGAGACTGGGTCTCTTTCCTACAAAATAACGTATGCTCCTTTACAAAAATCGAGATGGCGGTATCAATATGGCAGCCAAATCTATAAATGAAACAAATTTTCAAACAGTTGCAGTCTCCCTAAACAAATTTCATTCAAATTTCGGACACTTATTCGCCATCTTGGGTGCACCATTTTATGATATAGAATCTTTCACATCAGATTTTAGATGAGTGACATTTCAAATCCGTCAATCTATTTATTTGCAAACATATATGGTGTTCGTAAAAGCATTTACATACATTTCCATCGCTTAAAAATTTGGTAACTGCACTAATTTGGTTAATTTCCTGACATTTCTGAGTTTTTGCTGCTATATTGATGCCGCGATCTTGGTTTTTGTAAAGGCGCATGCGTTATTTTGTAGGAAAGAAACCCAGCATTAAAAAGAGCCCTCATATATATTTTGTCATCGCTTCAAAGTTTGGTGGCAGCACTAATTTGGGTCATTTCGTGAAATTTAAGAGCTTTTGGCTGCTATGTTGATTCCGCCATCTTGATTTTTGTGAAGGTGCATACGTTATTTTGTAGGAAAGAGACCCAGCCTAAAAATAAGCCCTCATACATATTCTTTCACAGCTTCAAAGTTTGGTGGCAGCACTAATTTGCTTCATTTCCTGACGTTTCTGAGTTTATGGACGCCATATTGATGCCGCCAACTTGCTTTTTTGTGAAGGCGCATACGACTTTTTTTTAGTTTTGGCATTCTTTGAAGCTGTGAAAGAATATGTATGAGAGCTTATTTTGAGGCTGGGTCTCTTTCCTACAAAATAACGTATGCGCCTTCACGAAAAAGCAAGTTGGCAGCATCAATATGGCGTCCATAAACTCAGAAACGTCAGGAAATGAAACAAATTAATGCTGACAACAAATTTTGAAGCTGTGAAAGAATATGTATGAAGGCTTATTTTGAGGCTGGGTCTCTCGTACAAAATAACGTATGCACCTTCACAAATATCAAGATGGCTACGTAAAGAAGTTATTTTTGGGTATTTATTTACCATATTTAAGAATCCTGAAAAATTATTTTGATATAAAAAATATATTAATTGCAATGTAAAATGTAACAAGAAAACTGGTTTAAGAAGGACTTTTTTAAAAGTTGAAAAAAAATGCTCCAGAAGTATGATTCCAAAAGTTACTATCAATAAGTATACTAACCTATCATACCATAGATCGAAAGAAAAGAGCGCCAATTTTAGAAAATATAAATTAAGAGATGAATGTATTAAGAATGTAGGAACTAGCATGATAAATTCAATTTAAGAATTTATCATTTTTATATAAAATTATTCGAATATTATTGTTAATAGTATTGTGAAAAAAGAAAGATTAAAAAAATTATTTTCCATGAAATAATTCTAGGATAGAATTGTATGATTCATTAAGGTGATCTAAATCAATAATTTTGATAATGAAATTATCTACTTCTTTTTAAGAAAGACCATTTCAGCAAAGGCTCTTTTTATAGGATTACTCTCTTGGTATAAAATTTCAATCTCATCCCAAAGAAAAAAGCGAAAAATATTATCGTTAATATTGTTATGTAAATGATTATTCAATACGTTATCATAATGTAGTCTAACACTGATAGAGTAGATGATACAGATACCCTGGCGGACCGAAGGAACTGAAAGGAGCCTCTACAAAGTACCCTGAAAGACCCCGCTGAGTCCCCCTTCGGCTCCTTCTTAAAAAACTCAAAAAAACAGCAAGATCAACTTTTAAATTGTTAAAACTCGGATTCTACGTTAAAATTTTCATTAGAAACTCACGGCTGGACCAATTTCGATAAACAAAAAATATGTCATGGGTCCCAATAGTAAAATGTTAGAAAAAAAATTAATTAATTTACGCCAGTAGAACCGTTAATGATTTTTTTTCAGTTTTTTGGAAAATTTTTTTATGGAATGTGCTTAGTGTAACACCAACATTTTTAACTAAAAAAATCTTCAATTTATCTTCATTCAGTCTTTGTATATTCTCCGCACTTGTGCACAGATTTTTTGAAACCAAAGTCCAAGCATCGACAACAGTAATTTGGTAATAGTGAATTCTCTTTTGTTAAAGCTCCTTCGGCTTTAACGAGCATATGTTCATCATGTATCTCGTGCTTCACACTCGAATTTGTCCATTAAATTGTATATCATTTCCATAAATGTATATTATTCCAATTCATAACTTGTATTCACATTAAACCAAGCGTAGTCTCATTGCCTCGTTAAAAAAATGCGCATTCTTTACCAAAATATTGGTATTAAACTCATTTCCAATTTTATTTTTACGATTTAAACGTTACACATACGGTCTACACGTCAGCCTCACCTTTTTTAACTTCTAAACTATATCCCTAGCCTCAGTGACCCACGAAACTTCAATTATTGAGGGATAAGGGCGGGGGGGGGGCATTAGTTTCAACCGAAAGTCATAGCTGGCTAGTGTTTTATGCTGAGAAGGTCACGAACCTTCAGCAGTAATTTTTTATTTTCCATTATTTTTTATGCTGTCCAAAATTTTCGATCTTTCAAGAAAATTCAAAAAGTCGTTACGATAATTTTATAGGGCATTCAAAAATTAATATTTTTCTTCTCTTGACTTTTTTTCATAGAGCGTTATTTGGCTTCAAATGTTGATTTTCGCATTTTTTTTTTTTTGAATTTTGTAAATACTCTAACTGTCGTAAATTTTGTTTTTATAAAAAAAAAATCGTTACCCTACCGACACCCTTTTCTCACCCCTCACATCGCCCAGCACTACGTGAACCACTCTTGTCCGCCATGAAGGTCCAAACTCCTGATCACAAAACTGCCCCGCTCCCTTGCAAACCTAACCTCACTTCCCTATTTAGCCAAATCCCACCCCCGAACTACAATATAAATTCATTTCGATTTTGCCAAAGTACCCCTCACAATCGTACTCACCTTCTAGCCTTCCACTCTCAAACTCCACTCACACCTTCCACACAAACTCCGTAAAAACTTCTCACGGCCAGTCACTACACACTTTCTCACTACCACCACCATATGCAAGTCTCCCATTATACTTATTTATAATTATAACTTATATACTAATATATAATTTTCTAGTTGAATTTAAAAATGTTGTCTTTTTTGGCGTATCTCATTCCATTTACGAGAAACGCTGTATTAATTCCAATTTTTAGAAATTAAAAAAAAGTTAGACATCTGAAATCATCGAAACCAGTAGATTCCGAATAATGATGTTTTAGGCTGTTAACTGTGAAATTAAAAAAATTTACTTCTAAATTTTAATCCAAAAGCCTAGCAAAAGGCCCTTGAGTGTCGGCTACTCTATTGATATAGCCTTTCTGCTTGTTATTTATGATCGAATTCTTAATTCAATTTCAGCCTCTCTGCTTGTTATTTATGATCGTATTTTTATTTCAATTTCACAAAGGACATTTCAAAGCCTTTAAAACATTTAAACGAGCTACCTGGACCTTTGAATATATCTACCTGAGTACCTGCGAAGAATTTCTCAAGACTTCTCAGAGCCTTGAGAAACTTTAGCATACACTCTGAGATTTCTATCGGTATGGTAGGATCAATTCTTCGTCCTTTTAAATACTATGAATACCCTTACAGAACATTTTTGAATCTTGAAAACAGTGGTATCAAAACTACTCAAAATGTGCTCGCTTTTTAAATTTTTATAAAAAATGGCTGACCAACGAACTTGATCTTCATTTTAAGATACTAAAAGAGTGTTTCAAAGGCAATCAAATCCGTCAATTCTTCCGAAAGTTATCGCGCTAACAAAAAAAAAACATCCACGAACGAAGAGACAGACATATCGACAGACAGAGCTATTAGTGAAAACCTGTTTTTCGGATTCAGAGGGTCTCAAAACGTGGACGTTTGAAAAAACTGGGGGGGGGGGGGGTCAAATTTTACACGAATCTAATACCTCCTCTGATGAGAATATAAAAATCTTCAATTCATCTTGTATAACATGTCCAATATTTAGAAAGATCGAATGGGTAGACCATAGTTTAAATAATCTAAAACCTTGAGCGTACTCCTTGCGCTGCACACGGAACAGTAGGCATGTGTAGCTAGCTGCCACTACCATTCAGTGGCCATCATCTCAAAAAAAATGAACATAAGAAACGAATCGACCGATGAAAAAACAACTGAAGATCACAGAAATAGTGAGCGCCATATTCTCGGGATGTCTACCGTTGCAGCATTTGTATTTTTCACTTCATTTATTTCTGTGATCTTCAGTTGTTTTTTCGTCTGTCGATTCGTTTCTTATGTTCATTTGTTTTATATTAAGGGTTCAGTCTACATATACTATCCTATCCATTGGTCAATCAAACACTGCACTCTTAGTTGGTTCTTATAGTCGCATTTTTTTAAGTTCAACTTATTATTCAGTCGTCACTTGCTGTTTCATCCATCGGTTTGTTACTCATATTTCTTATTTTTTTATTGAAGGTATATGCTATACTATTCTTGTAGTATATGCCACAAATCTTTCCGTTGGACAGTCTAATACAGCGTGTGGGTGAGTTGGTTCCTATAGTATGAGGAAAGGCTTTAGCATCAAATCAGTTTGTTTTCAAAAGATTTATTCTGTTAATTATTTTTATTGTGTTCTTCGATGTTTGTATATCTCTGTTGACTTGTATTTCTCCGATCTCAGACTTACGACTATCATTCATTGTTACTTCAACTGTTTTGTGTACATATCTTTCGGTAACACAGACACTCATGTGAGCACGGAGCACGCTGAAGGTTTACGATTTTTTAACTATGTTCTACCCTTTCGATCGTTATAAAAATTGGATATGTTATTCAAGATGAATTAAAGATGTTTTATGATGAAAAATAGTGGTGTTACACCAAGTACACCCCACAAAAAAGTTCCCAAAATATTGAAAAAAATTTGTTAAAGGTTCTATTCGCGAAAATTAGTTCATATTTTTTTTCTAACAATCAACTATTGAGATCCATATCATATTTTTTGTTCATTGAAATCGGTCCAGCCATTCTTGAGAAAAACTTACTTTTCGATTTTTCTTCTAATCCCTATAACTCCCGTAAAATATATTTCTCAGATGTAATCTTTTGGGAAAGTTATTCTTACATCAATGCCAACTTATTATAAAAATCTCAACCAGATCCAAACGGGGTCAGCACATGCATGCTTATGCTGATATGGCCTTTACATTCAAACAACACAAAAGACAGTAAAATGGGCAACAGGGAAATTTCTCGTCTGGAATAAACCTACAAAATTGTTTTCTAACATTTTTCTATCATTTATTTCAAGTTGTGACGTCAGCTGGGAAGATGTCTGCACACTGCAGGTCAAACAATAATACTAATTGCATAGGATGCAACTATATATTTTTAATAACTAAGACAAATTTTTTTTTTACTTGAAGTGTATTTCAATATTGTTTTTATATTTTCAAAAGCTGTCCAATTACTTCATAAAAACTATTACAAAACAATACGGCTTTTATTGTTGATTTTAACAGCTTTTGAAAGCGAAACAATAATTTTCCAATAGACTTACGAGGGTGGATTGATAAGTTTCCGGCCTGACCAAGAGATGGCGCCACTAGGCCTACCTTGAGGTGGCGTTCTATAGTACCATCCTTAGATAGC
>NC_046658.1:17059347-17061282 GCF_010883055.1 Belonocnema kinseyi
GTATCAGCCTTGGAGGAGATTATGTTGAGAAATAAAAAAAAAAATTCTTAAAAACGTTTTTTTTCTTGGTCAGGCCGGAAACTTATCAATCCACCCTCGTATGATGAAAAATCAATTTTTTAATTTTATTTAAAAAATCACGTTTCGTCGCATGCAATTGCTATTATTGTTTAGCCCTCGGCGTGAAGACATCTTGAATTACCCCACCGAACATGAAATACCTAATAGAACCCATATTTTGGCGGCAAAGTTTTAATTTTAAATTCTCAACTGGAATGAATTTCATATGGAATGTCTTAGATTCATGTAATTTTTGCGCGATCCATGAAAATTCAATCTGAGAAATGTGATAATACAATTTCCCCACGAAACAACGCAAGATAAAATAAATAAACATACGATCAACATTATCTGTTTTTAAAAGTTCTACAACACTATTTTTGAGTGTTTTTTTTTAAATTATAAAAACAAGATAATGAAAATACGTATATTTCGATACCAATGGATTTTATGAATTGTAATTCTATAAATTTATTTAAATGATACATTTTTCGAGGTAGCTGGGAAATAGGTATAAAATATAATGCAAGCTGAAATGAAAATACTAAAGTCATCATGATAAATCAAATATGTACTTTAGTTTGCAATATCGGAATAAGAAATCCCAGGCCGAGGTACATAAATAAATATAATATATATTTGATAAAAGAGTGTTGAATATAATGTAGAAAAGTTTATATTTTGGACACAATCGAGTGCGAAGCACGAGATACGTGTTGAGAATGTATTCGTTAAGGCAAAAAAGCTTTAACAAAAGAGACTTCAAAATCGCCAAATTACAGTTGTCGACTTATTGATCATTAATTTTAACTGGTTTGTGCACAAATGTGGAAGAAATATATTTTCGAGCGCGAAGAGCGAGATGAATACATCATTGAGCGCGAAGCGGGTGAAAAAACAGTCGCGCACCCCAGGCGCGCTCAAACTTACGAACCAAGAACCAAGAAATAAAGGATCAGATTTGAAATTTTCTGTTTTATTAAAAATTACGTTTAATAAATATTTGGAACCCTACAGATCAGACAAGCCATTTCTAAATGCAAATTTCTACCTTACTTACATTAGGAAGATTCTAAAGAATCTAAAGCTTTAGTAGTTCACGTTAGAGCTAAGCTTCTAGCAAAGTTCTCGGAAGAGTCGTGCACGGAGAAAATGGAAGCGATAAATTGGGTCTTTAGTGCTGATAGTCGAGGTATTCATTACTAAACTGGCGTTCTAAAAATTCGAGATTGAAATTAGGTTATTGATTCAAGTGCAATCGCGGTATTAACTTCCTTAGCCAACTACCGAAATAATAGTTTGTCAGCAGTCTGACTCCTATAGCGCACCGCACGGAGTGCAGTCCAGAATAGGAATCATTCCTATACTCGTAACAGTCAAGAATGATCGGCTAAAAAAAAATTATAAGAACACAGAGCGGCGACTGTTGACGTACAAATAGCATACAATAACTTTAAAGTATTGAAGGATAAGGTTTTATGCAGCAGAGATACAAATTTTTAATGACTAGTGTTTGGTTTCACATTCCTTCCCGTCTATCCTGTCTATATCCCTGAAATATATATAAATAATACATATAATAATATTGCACAATTGCAAGAGCTTGTATCAAGTAACAAGCGTAGCAAGAGATTGTATAAAGTAGCAAGCGTGGACTAAAAATAAGAGATAACATCCACACGTATTTAAACGTTTTGATTTTAGAATCATTGATGCAGTGACCGTCTACGACTGCATGTATTCCATCAGACCCTACCATCATTTTCTAGGGATCACTTCTTTTACTGTTTGCAAAAGTTCGATTTTTTGGTTCAACCCACAAAGTTCGATAATCATTTTTCTTAAGAAGGCATAAGTGGAACTTCACTGTGTTTT
>NC_046658.1:17061382-17065328 GCF_010883055.1 Belonocnema kinseyi
ATTTGTCGATAGTCTAAATTACCTACATATGTCCTGAAGGGCTACGTCGGCTGCCTTTGGTTTAGAGGAGGCAAAGAAAGATACTTTTCCGAATCTTTTCGAAACACCACGAAATGAGACATGCATAGGTAAATTACCCGCTCCAGATTATGACTCCCCTGACACGATTTTCTTAGAGAGCCGTAACGAATTTTACAAGTGGTATGAAGAATGCTTAAAAAAATTACATTTTTTAATTTTTAAAATGAAATAAGAATTTATTGTAATAATGAAGTTGATATTTTTTGTAAGGCTTGTTTAGCTTTTCGGTCACTATTTATTACAGTAGCAGATTTTAATCCTTTTATTGACAGCTGCACAATTTCGTGAGCCTGCTACGTAGTATTTAGGAAAAATGATTTTAAATCCGATTTAATATAAATGTTACCGAATGGAGGCTAAAGACTAGTTAATAAGCAGTCGAAGGAAGCTGTCGAATGACTTTCAGCTTTAGAGCGGGATTTAGAGCTAGAAATTATACATGCAGGTCTAGCTCTTGAATTTCGACTACCTGGAGGGGCATTGGTCGATGGTTGTTATGAGGACGGTTTTGTAATAAAAATGTGTATTAATTTCACGGATGTTATTGGCATGGCTTTCCGCGTTGTAATAAGTCGAATAGATATAAAAAAAATAGGGGCAGGGAAAACTCTGAAAGCATGAACGACCGCTTGGAGCAAACACGTACCCAAACTCAACGACTTCGAGGAATCGGATACAAAGTCATTGAGATGTGGGAGTGTGATTTCGATAGGATAAAAGCTCAAGACCTTGAATTAAAAGAGTTATTAAAAGATCATCTTCTTTTAGTACTTAGGGCTTTAAATCCTCGAGATGCTTTTAACGGCGGAGCAACTCATATCGGGACGTTTTCTCATTGTATCCAATTATTTCAAAATACGGTAAATTTCCTATTGATCATCCCAAAGTATATATTGGTGATGACTATCAGATTTTACCTGGTTTCGATAATGATTTAATCAACGTCCTGGGTTTAGTTAAATGTCATGTATTACCGCCTACAGATAAGTATTTACCTGTCCTTCTTGTCCGTATGCATGGAAAGCTCATGTTTCCCTTGTGTTACACTTGCTGTAAATTACAATTACTGTATAAATAATATAAGTGAGCGAGAAAGAAGGAATGTTGGTTTCCAATGAGCTCAAGGCGGCGGTCGAAAACGGGTATAAGATAATAAGTATTTTTGAAATCTGGCAATGTGAGAAAACACAGTATGATTCTCTCAAAAAGTTAGGTGGCCTATCCGTAGAATATGTGAATAGTTTTTTCAAGCTTAAATATGTGGTTAGTTGATATACTTCTGATTGTACTACTGAGGAGTAGAAAAAGGCATAAGGCCCAATAATTTTTGATTTAGAGGGTATTCAGCTCGATCATGAAAATGTTTTAAAAATTCTGGTCAGAGTCCCTGGTGGTCCTAAATTCTATGCTTACAAAGTATGTTCACCTCACGGTCAGGAAAATTATGTATGTAAAGTGAACCCAAACTCTGTTGACCAGTTTACACAAAAAGGAGATTAATTTGTAATTATGATTCTCTTCCATTTGGTTAAGTAGAATATTAATAAGCAATTAAAAACCCCCTCTAAATTGTAAATTTTGTAAATAAAAAAAACTCTCATTCCTACGCTTCTGTGTTTCAGAGTGGTTCTTTAAAGTACCCACTATCACGTATTTCTACTCTAGAGAGGAAAATGATAAGATAGGAGAGAATATAAAAAATCTCTAAATCTTGGAGCTCAAACATTCGCATTGGAGGATAATTATACTTCGAGAAATAATTTGGAAATTGAAGGAAGCAAAACACTAATAAGTTTTTTCAGCAAATTTTCGTCACATTGGGCAGTGTAAAATTGAATGCTCGCATTATAATATTCGCTAGGTTGGCAAATATTTACTATTATTTATAAATTGCAAGGCTTGACTGATGATGCATCATTATTCAATATGGATACGCGTTGGAAGCATCCGTTCACGTCACTCATTTGCGGTCCGACAGGCTGTGATAAAACTTTCTTTGTAAAGAAATTTTTCAGAAATCTCAATGCAATGTGCGATACATCAGTTGATCGGACAATTTTCGGCAATTCAATAAGGAAATCTTCAAATAACACAATTGTAGATCTTTTTACTAAAGGAAGCCATCATAAAAATCTTAGTATAATTTTCATTCCTCAAAACCTTTTTCAACAACGACACGGTCAAAAAGACATTTCTCTAATTCACACTATGTAGGCACATTTAAAAATTCTCGAGATCGGGCTCAAGTTTAACATCTTGTACGTCAGATTTATCCTGAAGATCCACGTTTTGTACAAAAAGCCTGTCACGATGCGATATCTCAACAACATGGTTATTTACTTCTGGACTTGAAACAATCAACTCCTGATAATTGTCAATATCGCACAAGTATATTTCCAGATGATCCTTATCAGTACGTTTACATACCATTAAAGGGTAGAAAGGAAGGATACAGTAATGATCAAATACCAGTTACACATTTGTAATGACATCGAAATGTTACAAGTAAATAGGCAAGAAACACGCCATAGTTTTGCATGCCTTGTGTCATCTAAATCTGGATGAACGTCAACGTATACTAAAAACTTCTGATGTAAATCTCATTAAATGTATTTGTGAGTGTGCTTTGAATATCCTGTTGGGAAATGTTCCTCTTGAAGATTGTCAAAAACTAAAGCTAAAAAACAGAAACACGTTACCAAAGTTAACAGTGTAGTTATAACAGTGTAGAATTACGTGTTCGGCTCGTTCATTCAAAAGATAATTTCTGCCTTATGGATAGTTCAAGCATCCTTAAAAAGTACAAACATCCTTAAAAAGTTTGAGTTTCCTGAATGAGTTTTACTTTCAATGTGGAATAAAAAAGGAAGTACTGTTTTATGTTTCTTCATTACATGTGTCATAATTATTCTTTGCCTGAGTTTAATGCATTGTTTATGGATGATTTAGAAAACAATGATAGTATAGCTCGTAACTTTTACGAAAAGTTCTTTAAGAAATATAAACTGCATACAAAAATTTGACTAACAATAAAAAGATGCATAAATGACGGAAAATATCGTCAAAATAATAACTTTCTTAAATTTTTCACACGAACAGCGACAGTTTAAAAAAAGACCTTTTCCCAGCGTTAGTTAATCAGTTAAACCTGCGAAGAAATATAAAAATATTCAGATGATAAATTTAAAAATATATACAATCTACAAAAACTTTAATCTTAATTGACCTTAAACTCTTTATAAAAAGCTAAAGGTTATTGGAAATTTTCTTCACTTAGATCAGTGCAAAGTGACTGCATCATGAGACTTTAGTCAGTTAAACACGTATGTACATAATATGCTGACTAGGCGAGGGGGTGTCTGCTTATAGTGAAGCCTTACTGCTACTCTTACACATCTCAAATTACACTTGCATTTTTTGCACATTTAATAAATAAAGACAGACATTTTTAATTAAATATTTTTTATAAGGAAGCAATAAATCATCCTTGTTTTCGTATAGTAAATAACTTTGAACTAGAAGATTCTAGTTTTCAGTTCTCTGGCGTAGAGCTCCTTAAATTAGCACAGAGAACACCCACTTCAGCTGCAGTATGAACCACTGTGCTGCAGAATGGTCTCGATGTAGGTAAGGTAGGAATCTTGATCCAAAACGCTGCTTGCCTATCTACTAGACACATAAGCTTACCTCACACAGCCACGCATTGGCCTAATCGATCCAGCAACGCCCTTCCTTATCTACTAACGAGTAATAGGCAAACTATCCGTTCTAAATAAGAGATGGAAGGTGTTGCAAAGAATGAATAAAAAATATCTGAATAAAAAATGCACGTTACCTCATCTAAAATGTTGTATTACATAAAAAG
>NC_046658.1:17065428-17090207 GCF_010883055.1 Belonocnema kinseyi
TGCTTTAAATCGTGAATAGCAAACGCTCGAAACTGCGCTACAGGGTGTACATCGAAAATCTACAGGCGCACATCGCACCATTTTCTCCTTACATTTGGATCCAGATCATCCATACATTCATTACATACCTGCTGTGAAATACACAGTTCAGGTGTGTGAATGTTGTTTGATTCATTACCCACAACTTTCTCACACTGCTGTGTTTAGAAATCGTAAAAAATGGAAGCTATTTTTTTCCTAGATACATTCCCTTTAGTTTTTTTTAGTTCAAGAGCTGCTATGAAACAAAATTGTTTATAAGGACAGAGTTTCTTACATGTGCTACATTGTGAAAAACCACATATATGTTTGTCACATTCTTTGTTTTTTTTAAGAATTTATCAGATTTGAGCAATCATCACATATTTTCAATACTGAGCAAATACCTTTGCCGATGGAAAATTAATTAGGGAGTATATGCTTTTTAAAACATTCTTCTCTGTAAAAGTATCTGAGACACTTTCTACATTTAATATTATTGTTATTGTTATTATTATTATTATTATTTAAGTCAGCATTAGCATTGAATGACGGAGAACTGTAACGGGCGTCACACTGCATTGAACATCTGAGATCGGTTTTTCGACAATATGCCTTGTTACCGGGTATACAAAATTTTTGTAATGCTACGGCTTCAATTAGATTTAAATTTATACTATAGTGATTATCGGGATTTCCTTCATACAATAAATATAAATTTTCTCTAACTATTTATATCTGCAGCGTTTGTAATGACAGAAGTACCATTGTAAAAAGATTTCGCTTTACCTTTACCAAAATCTTTAAAATCATAAACTATCATTGCTATTTGACGCCTTGATAATTAATTCTAATAAACGATTAGCTCAGGTAACCCACACCCAGTCTCAGGTATCTCCAGTGTTTCACGTGAGCTCTTTGACTGCTCTAATCTGAACTCTAACTGTTCTTTTACGCATGCTTTCCCACATTTTTTAGAATTGAAGTTATTCTTATCTGACTGAAGGTCAGCATTCGCAACAGTTACAACAATAGCTTGCGGTAGGCAGGTATTTGACTCATTCTCTATTTCATACACGGATCGTCTTTTAAACCCTTCAGTTAACTTGTTTCTACCTTTGTCTGATGATAAACTTACGCAAGTGATTTCAACCACAAAATTATTATCAATATCACCCCACAACATCACTTTCTTCACACCACGTGGTTCTATATTAAAATAGATCGAAAATGCTGACTCTAACCAAGCAACCGGTTTATTTTTACCTGGAGGTAACATTTTTCAGTTATCGCGAACTTTTTAACAAACTGATCACACTCATTAATTTTAACGACAAAGGGGGATACACTACTTAAACTCTCATTCCTACTTATTGGTTGTGCATCCTGAATTTCTGATGTAGAAGGTCGCACAGGTTCCGTAGCCCTGGATGGACCTGCAGCTGCTTTAGGTGTTGATACAGCCTTCCATGGATCTTTGATTCTATTAGTCCTAGTGTATAGCATTGAACCACCACGGTGTTGAATTCCAGTTAGATTTTGTTTAGTTACTGAAAAATGAAAAAGTAATGTTTCAAATAATACTTTTATATATCAAAAAAGTTTATAAGGAAAAAAAGAGTTACATAAAGTTATATTACTGTTTTGCTTACTTTCCGTTTTTTCTTTTCTTTGTTCTTTTTCTTCTCCTCTTCCACCTTTTTCTTCTTCTGCTCCTCTTTTATACGTAATTTCTCTCTCTGAATCTTTAGAGCAAAACATACAATGTCGCAAACTGTGGGTGATGTTCAAAAAGTTATTGAAAGTGTTTCTTCAACTACTTTTACTACTACGTCCAAAAGCAGAGTTCATATGACTTAAGTGGAACCGTCTCAGAAGTCAAACAAGCATCTGATTTTGATGGCTCTCTGCATACTCAATAAGTCTTGCAGTAAAAACACAATTGTTGGACTCTAAGTGCAAGCAGACGGCAGTTTTTATCCCATTATAAAAATTGTGTCTAACAAGTTACAAGGAATCAGTTTTGGGGCATCAACATGCTGCAAATTCCAGGAACAGTTTGACGTTATAAGTGCTTACTTTGAAACTGAGGGATATGTATCATTAGACAAAGAACTACTCAATATTAATGATTACAAAGTGAAATTCAAGACGTCCTACGGGGAGAAAGCTATTTTTTTACAGAACAGCTTCTCCTGATCTTAAAAATGGTGAACATGATGAAAATTCTTGTGGAAAAAAGGAAAAAAAAAGTTGTGCCATAAATTGCGATGAAAAAGGCTATTTTCATTAGCTTAAAAAATATTATGTTGTATGCGAATTGTAAAATTATTAACTGAACATTGTATTTCTATGAAAATAGCTGAACCATCCGAGAATTTAATTTTTGAGTTAATGAACTATGAAAAATGTGATGTTTATCGTCGAAATTCAATGACTATTACATTGATAATATTTATTATGAGATTGGCGGGATATTGTTGACCCATTTGACTTCCATTGTAAAAAAAATATTATAAAAAGAATCACATTCAACTAACCATACTAATTCATAATGAAAAGATGAAAGAATATATGTATATAGCGAGTAAAAATCAGAGCGGCGACATCGGCAGTAACCGGGAGCGGGTTGGTCAATAAGACCAACCGCGAGCAGGCACTCGATAGAGGAAGAGGGATGCTTTATGACCTGGAGAAACATCAACACCAAGGTTTCTGTCAAGCCTAAAGATCTGGCTGAAATGGATGACGAGCTTCGTGGACATTTTTCCGAAGATTCCGACCTCAGGATTATCAATTATTGTGTCTATAATGCATCGAGAGCTTTGGCCGATGCGAACCGTAAAACAAAACCAACGATTGATCATAAGACCAAGAGACGAATGCATCAACTCGCCATAAAGATAGGCTGGGCAAGACAGTACGCGTTCCGCATTCAGTGTGTGATTGACTACATCACATCTGGCAGGAATTTTACCGCCAATGTTCGAAAGCTCGCGCGCGAACTCCGGACCCTGTATAAGAGCGTAAGAGAAAATCAAAAGTTTCTCTCTGACGCATCTCGACTCTTCCAAGACCATCCAGTTACTGTCTAACACCCGCCCAAACCAGAGGAGGTCAAAGTATTTTTGAGAGAAGTCTACGAAGTGCAGTATAGACTGGAAGAAGACTCAGAAAATATAAACAGCTTCAAGGAGCTGTGTGATGCCCCCATAATACCTGATGAAGAATGCCTACCCATCACCACCGATGAGGTGAATAAAGTATTAAGAAGGATGAAGAATTATTCCGCTCCAAGCCCAGATTGTGTCAAGACCTTCTGGTGGAAGAAGTTTCCTTCGACCCATCAGCATTTGGCCCGTATTTTCACCTCATATTTAAAGTCGGAAGAGCCAGTTCCGAAGTGGTTGGTGGAAGGGCACACTGTCGGAAAGGAACAAAGTATCTGCGACGAACACGCTTATCGTTCCGGTACTCTATTCATTTGGAGTGGTGCCATGGACGAAGAACGAGCTCAGATCCATTGATATCGGGACAAGAAAGGTTATGCACATGAACAAAAGCAGGCATCTTAAGTCTTCTGTTCCGCGACTCTACATCTCACGCCATCAAGGAGGCCGCGGAATATTGCATCAAATCTTATCTATCTCGAGTAGTCACTCCTGAAAGAAAAACTTTCGTGAACAGCTCCTCGATAAGAGAATGCACGGCATCTTCTATAGAAAAGAATTTTAGAAGAGGAACAAACGAAACGATTTCTTTAGACCCGTCTGCTCATAGCTATTTATAAAGTGGAAGGAAATTATCAGAATTAAGCAACAGGTAAAATAAACATGAATTTCATAACAGACAATCCGTACAAATAACGTAAAAATTTCAGCAACATTTTTTCTTTTTGGCATGATCCTAACGCCATTTTAAATCATCAGTAATTGGCCATTCAATTTAAAAAACAATAAAGAGGATAGATCGCGCACTTGCTGGAAAAATTAAAAAGATTCGAAAGGGGATACAAAATAAACGACCGAAATAAATAAAAATTCCTTAAGATGTTTATCGGATTTCCCTGAAGATTTTAAAAAAGCTTATATTGAAGAATGATTTTCGAAAGAAATAGAACAGAAAATTGAATTTTGCTACCAAAAAAGGACTCAAGATATTCACTCATACCTGAAAGAAATTTTGAAACTATTTACTAAAATATATCCCAGAAAAAGTCGCGAATGGGGGAACTGCGTAGAACTTTTGAAAAACTTAGAACCAAAAATAAAATATACCTAAAATTAAACGATTTTAAAAGTTTTGAATAACTGGCGAACCTAGGTATATAATGGGAAACTGAGCTTACCATATAAAAAAATAGGGGGCAAGTTTGACAAATAACAGAACATAAAATCGAAAATAAAAATAAACAAGTGTTCTAATGGTAACGAAGATAAAAAGAATTCCGAAAATAACATGCTAGATTTAAAGGCAAATAAAAATGATCAAAGAGACCACTAAAACGGAAACCAAAGTAAACAGTTTAAAAACCATGCAAAAGTCTATTTCCACTTTTACAATTGGATTTTCATTTCTTCAAACCTTTTTTTTATTTTCTTTTTCACAGCTTTTTCAAACCAATATAAACAAAATTTCAGACCTGGATTTCCACCTGGTTTCCAACCTAGATTTCAAAGAAATTTTCAACCTAGATTCACAAACAACAGACCAAGGAATCCATTTAATTCTTCCATGACGAAAATTTCCTATATGAATTCGTTGCGAATCATTCCAAAATCTGTATTCAAACCAATACGAGTATATCTAAAACAATTCGAAAAAAGTTATCAAATGCTTTCGATCGAAATCGGATACCTAAACCGATTTTCAAACCAAATTAATCCAATTTAATCCGAGCTCGAATTCATGCGGAATGAAACTCCAGTATATATATATATATATATATACACACATATATATATTATGATTGAATCTTTGGTTCGGATTGGTTGGGGTTGAATCCAATTGAGTCGTATTAAGTTTTAACCGCTTTAGATCAAACAAAATGTAGATTTTTTTCGGACTGATTCGTATACAGATTTCGGAATAATTTTGAATGATTTTGAATGAATTCCTATCCAAAAATTTAACCAGGGTTACAATCAAATGTTACCAATGTTTAATTAAATGACGTCAGGCGTACTTGAGCGGCTGAAAGTAAAAACAGAACAAAAAAAGTTTGGGAGTAAAAATGGAACATTAATTTCTTCCGAGTAAAAGTGTAACATACTGATTCTCCTAAGAAAAATGGAACAAATGAGCGCACGGCTGGTGGACGGGGATGCACGCACGGATGTTAGGTGGGGATAGAGGATCGAACTGTGCCCAGCTCTTGACAATCATTTTTATTCAAAAGTCCCAAATGGGAAACAATAACAAAATAGCAAAATACCTTAGCTCACAAAAATAAAAATAAAAATTATAATGATAAACAATGTAAAAAAGGTTTTATAAATAATTTTCAATGTCTGGCAGTGTTTTTGGAACTTAAATAAGAAAAAGTATCAGAGAATTATTTAATTTAGAAAAAATTCTAGCGATAAAGTTATTTCTGATCGTAAAAGGGAGTTGTCTGGAAACGTGAATATACAACAAGGGGCCCCGTGCTTGAATTACGAAACGAATTAAAGGCCCTCCCCAAGATCCCCCCCCCCTGTTACAAATCGTAACCAAATATATACCCCCCGCCCATTACTGTACGTAATTTATGGTTTTCCGAATTAATACGGCATGAGAATTTAAACTGATGGAAATTTTTTGTATTTAAGATAAAACATGCTTTGCAGTGTAAAAATAAAATTTTCAAAATTCCCGTATTTTCCTTCGATCATTTTATCATTTTGCCTAACTTTTAGCCTTTAAATACCAGCATTTTTTCTTGTAATATTAAAAAAAGGAACTTCTATAAACGGAGTAAAACAATATTCCACATACCAATTTAAAATTTTCAAATTTACTGATTTATTAATAAAAAATTTGGTACCATAAAAGATGAATTTTTAACAGAATACTGAAATTTTGAATACAAAACTGTAATAGATATTTAAACCAGAACAGATGAAATTTCATTTTAAAAAACGCATTTTAAAATAAAAAAGTCCGCTTTTCAACAAATAAAAGTATTTCAAACATGAAAGCAACAAATAATTACCTAAATTTTTGAACCTTCAAGTCGAAAAACGAATTTTCCTTACAGAAATTGAATTTTCAACCAAAAAAATGTGAATTTTAAGTATAAAAATTAATGTTCAACAAAATAACTAAATGCTTAACCAAAGACATAAACCTTCATACAAAAAAATCAATAATTAGTTTGACTCTCACACACGCACTTAAATTTTCGATAAAAAATGTAAATTTTAAAATAAAATAGTTTGACTTTTAACCAAGGAGATGAAATTTTCAACTAAAAATATGAATCTCTAACAACAAATAAATGATTTCTTAAAAGTAAATTTTCTACGAAATAGCTGAATTTTCAACTAAATCTACCATTTTGTTATTAATTACTTCTTTAATAGGATGCGTAGTCTGTTTTATTCGTAAAAAATAAAATTGAAAATTAAAAGAATAAATTTGTTGAAAAGCGACACAGGCTATAAAAAAATCAATCGACAAAAGTTTTTCACACAAAAAGGATAAAAATGATTAATTTTTTGGAAAAAGGGCATAAGAGACAAAAAAAATATGATAAGAAAAAAGTTGATCAAATAAAAATGATGTACTAATTTGTTGTAAACTCTTGTAATAAAAATATATTAAAAATAAAAAAGTTAACATTTGCTTGCGAGGAAAAAGTATTTTCCTGCCTGATTTGTATCAAGTATCTGAACGTATTCACTTATATAAAAAATATTGATAACAAGTATTATTCATCATTGTTATAAATAAATCATAATATAACCTCATATGTATTGTAATAGTTTATTAAACTTATTCTACTACAAAATATTGTTGACAGTTAACATTTTTCCTTGCTATAAATAATTTATGTGCACAAATAGAACATTTGCATCTTTTTGAGAGCAAGAAATTGTTTTTCACCTCATAAGTATCAAAATAGCTTATGAAACTTATTTTCTTGCAAAATATTGTCAACACTAAACGCTTATCTTTTTTATAGGTAATAATTTAAGTTATCAAATAAAAAATCATCATATTTATCCCCGAAGAAAAATTCTTTCTCATCTTATATGGATTGTAGCTTATCAAACTTATTTTGCTCCAAAATATTGTTTAAACTAAAAAAAATCACACAAAATGTAGGTTAATAAACATAACTTACCAGAATGCAGAATTTGCTGGATTCTTTTAAGTCTGATAAGCTATTTCTATACATATTAGGAGGAAATATTTTTTTTAAAAAAGGGACGAAAATTTTCATATTTGAAGGGTCCGCGGTCTAAAACTGTTAACCAAAGCGTGTTTTTCGAAAATACATTTTAAAAAATCTGCCCACTACGCGGGCATATTCTCATCGCGTGCTACGCGCGCAGGTCGCTTCGCCCGCAAGTTTGAGCGAGCCTAGGGCGCGCAACTGTTGGTTTTTGCGTTGGATGATGTATTTATCTCACGCTTCGCGCTCGATTATGTATTTACCTCGCGCTACGCGCTCGGTTTTTATGTTTTCGCATATTCTTGCGCAAACCTTTTAAAATTAAGACCCAAAACTTCAACTACTGTAATTTGTGATTGTGAATTCTCTTTTGTTAAAAGAGCTTAGCTTGAGAATTTGAGCGCACCTACGGCGCGCGACTGATGGCTCTCGCACTGCGCTCTCGGTCTTTGCATTTCTCCCGCATTCGTGCACAGACCATTTATAATTAAAGGTGAACGGGCCGACAACTGTAATTTTGTGATTGTGAACTCTCTTTTGTCAAAGCTCTTTCGGCTTGAACACATTCTCATTATGTATCTCGTGCTTCGCACTCTATTTTTTCCAACATTTAACTCGAACTGGGATTGCTTATTCTGATATTTCAAAATTTTTCTTGAACCACTTTCTTAAAAAATAATTTTTTTGTTGAGGAATCATATTTTTAGTTGAAAATTGATCTCACTGGTTAAAATTTAAACTATTTGATTTAAAATTGATATTTTTTCCTGAATACTTAAGAGCGTGTGTGCGATTTAAACTAATTATTGAAATTTAAAAAAAAAAAGGTTTGTCTGTTTGGTTGAGCATTTAGCTATTTTGTTGAAAATTAATTTTTGTGCTAAAAATTCAATTTCTGTGGAGAAAATTCGTTTCTTGAATTAAAGGTTCAACAATTCAGGTGATTGTTTTTTTCTTTCATGTTTGAAATTTTTTATTTGTTTAAAATCCGCCTTTTTGGTTTTAAAATTCATTTTTTTTTAATGAGCATTTATCTCTCTTTGTTTAAATATCATTTACACTTTTGTACTAGAAATTTCAGTATTCTGTTAAAAGTTCATCTTTTGATAGTAGCAAAGTCTTATAAATATATTTGAAAATTTTAAATTCGTATCTGGAATATTGTTTTACTCTGTTTATGGAAGGTTCTACGTTAAAAATTTTACAAGATTAAGATGCTGGTATTTGAAGGTTAACGGTCGGGGAAAATGATAAAGTGGTCAAGGACAAATACAGGAATTTAAAAAATCATGTTTTCACCTTGCAAAGCACGTTTTATCTTGAATACAACAAATTTAAATTCGTTTAAAGTCTCATATTGTATTATTTCTGGAAATCATAAATTACGTACAGTAATGAGAAGGGGAACTATCTATTTTGTTACGGTTTATTACAGGGTGAGAGTTTTGGAGAGGACATTTAATCTGTTACGTAATTTAAGTACGGTCCCCTATTGTATCTTAACATTTTCAGACAACTCTCTTTTACGATCTGGAATAACCTTATCGCTAAAAGGTGATCGCGGTGATCATTTATTTTTTTACTTTTGTAAGCTAACGAATTATTCTTTTTTGTTATTATTTTCCATTTGGGAGTCTTGAACAAAAATAATAATCAATAGCTAGGCATGGTTCGACCCTCTACCCCCACCTAAAATCCGCGTATGCAGTCCACCCCACCAGTCGTGCGCTCGTTTGTTCCGTTTTTACTCGAAGACTCAGTATGTTGCATTTTTACTTTGAAAAAATGTATGCTTCATTTTTACTCCCAAACTTTGTATGCCCCGTTTTTACTTTGAGCCACTCAAATCAAGGCAAAAGTAATCCAATGTAGGCATTTTAGGCACTTATGAAAGGTTGCTCAAACTCGCTTTCCATCCCAATAATTAAAAATAAAATTGAAAATAAACCCATTAGAGAAAAAAAGAATCAGGAAGCTGAAAATCGAGAAAATTAGAGATGATCTATTGATTAAAAAATTTAAAAGAAAAACAGAAAAATAAAGAGAAAACCGAAATTCGGTGGCAGCTCGTGTATTAACCTCAAAAGTACTCGAGATAGTAAGAAAAGTAGTCCAACTTTAGAAGATAGCGAAATCCTCCTATAGTGACTCTGAATTCTAACGAATCCCCAAAAACACAAAACACCCAAATTCCTGCAGAGAATGTTTAAACTATTTAAAATATTTATGTTAACAAATAATTAGGAGAAAAAATCAGGAAAATTCTTAATAATAGTAAATACCGAGACACTCATAGGAATAGCAAAAGTAATCTTTAGAAAAATAAAAAAGTTACTGATCAGAAAAAATTAGAAAATGAATCTCAAAAATCCCATGAGATATCAGAAATTTATAAAAGAAATCAATGAGTTAGTTAAAATATTAAAGCGATCAGAATAAATAATATTTTAGATGGATTATAAAAAATAAACGAACAAGATAATTGTTCACGGGAAACTTTCGAAGACATTGCTGAGCTTAACGAAAGCCAACAATCTCAAATTAAAAACTTTTAAGAACCCTGTTGTTCCAATTAGTCGAGCCCTACAGTTATGATAAAAAGTGCAGGGAAAGATTATAGATTTTGTTTAGATTTTAGAAAGGTTAATAAAATTACAAAAACGGACCTCGACCCAATCCCACTCATGACAGAAATACTAGACATTTAAAGATCAGAAAAATTCATTTCTAAAATTAATTGAGATTACCTTATTTTAGAGATAGCATTATATAAAAAATCCAAACCAATAACAGCATTTACAGTCTCTGTAAAAGGCATGTACCAATTTAAAAGGGTGTCACTTGGTTTAAACAAAGCGCTACCCAATTTCCAGAGATCCATGGACAAAATTATCACTCTAGATTTAAAACCAAATGTTTTTTCTTATTTACACGAAATACTAGTAGTAACTCAAAATTTTGATGTGCATTTAAAATAATTAAAAATCATATTAGATAAAATAAATGAAGCAAATTTAAGGATCAGTTGGGGCAAATGTGTGTTCGGCTGCTCGCAAATTAAATATTTAGGTTTTAAAGATAAAGGCAAATGACTCCAAATAGCAAGTGACAACATGCAACGAATCCAAGAATTTCCGTAAACTAAAAGTATAAAACAAACACAGCGCATTATAGGGAAGGCAAGTTGGTACAGAACATTCATCCCACATTTTGCCGAAATAATAGAACCGATTGACAGACTGCTAAAAAAAGACCAAACATGGGAATAGAGATTAGAACAAGATGAGGGTTTCCACCAAATTACAGACGGCATAGAATCTCGGTACTCAGCAACAGAAAAAGAGTGCCTAGCCATAGTTTGGGCTACACAAAACTTTAGGCCGTATCTAGAAGCAAGTCCCACCTCCGGAACATTTTTTCCTGCTGCATACCCCCACCCCCTGAAAATTTGTTTTGGCTACGACATTGTCTAGAAGGTTACAGTTTCAATATAATAATGGATCACTTAGCGTTAAAGTGCCTTCATAACCTTAAAAAACCCACTGGTCGATTAGCTTTACATTGTAGTGTCGAAAAACGAAAACTGGACGTTAATGATAAAACAGATTACTAGTACTCTGCTAAAGTCAGATGAGATACAAAACGTCCTGAGGAACACGAAAAATATCAAATCAGAGATTTGCAACTCTATTTTAACAGAACTGACCAACATAAATCTACTCTAATACCAGACTCAAATTCTTGAAAATTAATCGTACCCCAAATCTTGAGACGTCAAGTTTTAGGAGAAAACAACGACAATACCCAGACTGGACGTTTTGGCTCCGAGAGAACTTACGCGAAAGTTTTCAGACATTACTTCTTACCAGGGGAATATTCGGACGTTATCAAATATGTAAAAAACTGCCAGACTTTCTAAAGAGCAAGAAACATTGTAGCAGCTGATATCATCGGTTCGCTAGCAAGTTCTAAAAAGAGCAAAAATTCATCGACACAATTCACACCAGAATTTGTAAATTAAGGTCAAGAACTAAAACCAATTCAGTCCCTCAAAAACATAGAAAACGATAGCGAGATAGAAATCTAAAGCGTCTTAGACACGTAAGAAGTAACATTCCCCTTTAAGACGAAAAAAAAGTAAAAACATAACAAGAATTATAAGAACTAAGAATTTTAGAAAGGAAGTTCAAACAGTGGAACACAGAACTTAAAATTCTATAACAGGAATACATTTACTCTAAATATTTGTTAATAAACTAAATTACACAGTTTAAATTGTATTCACAATTTTATAGCTAAATAAAGTAATAGCAACTCAAATAAAAAAAGGTGACTTAAACAACAATTGATTCCAAAAACAAGGCATTTTTACGACCATTGATTACACGGACGAGTTTTTCTTTTTATATTTGTTTCAGATAGAAGATTACTTGTTGACAACGAAAAAGAATTTAAATTAACTACAAGAAGAAGCAGGTATATACCAGAACCTCCGAGGGGGAGTGGGGTATAAAAGAATTGTTACCATTAAATAGAGCTCGGTACGGCCATGCATGAAAGGGTTGCCAGACCGCATCCGAGATGAGATCGAACCCTTTGAGGGGTCTCGAAATCCTGGGCACGGCGCACCGCGCCATTAGTCTCGAACCATAACTTAAAAGATACAGACTCTTTGTCCTTTGTCAATGATCTTGCTCAATATAACAGTGCTCTCGTTCGTCCAGTCTCGTACTCCCGTTTGTCGCCACGCGGTACTGTTGCAAACCTACTTAAATACACTTCCCCGAAGCAGACCGTCGGACCGCTACGCAACCATCTGGGACCATCTCCATAGGCATTAGCACCCTTGCTCCTCGAAGAGAAAACTCACAGTCAGCACTCGCCACGGGCTGACGCCTTTCAATCAAATTTAAGTGGTAATAAACCCCCCTTTATTTTCCGTAATTATTGTGTTTCAATGTATCTGCCTCATTCTCTGTCTTTTAACTCCCAATTTCCTTCCTTGGCATTACCTCCGTAATAATTGGTGTGTGAAATTGGCATAATAACCTCTGAATGTGCTCTGCCTTATGTTTTCGCAACTGTGAAATTTTTACATCGACTTTTTTGAGTAGATTCGATTTTTTCAACCAATAAGAAAAAGATAAAGCGCATTGATAGGATGGTACAAAGTAATTTGAATACATTTTCTGATTCTTGGCGAAGCCGCAATCTAAAAAGTTCGCGAATTCTGATCCGTAATTATCCTGGCTGACTATAAAGTAATGTCTGCTACAAATGTGACTGTCCGTAAAGAAAGGGACCTTACGCGTGGTAGCTTTATTTTACAGGAGGAGCGATTGAAGGGGTCGTCCAAAACAGAAAATCAATAAAGGACTTCACTTTGCAGCATAACAATTCGATTGGGGTAAAAAATAAAAACACGTTTTTTTGTGTTAGGGCCCTTTCATTGCCGACAGGCACATATGACGGGCCGAGAATAAATGCGGTGTAAAATGAGTTGCAGAAAAAAAGCGGTTTCATTTTTCGTATCAATGCAAAAAAGACTGAAAAATTCCAGGAATGGCAACTGAATGTAAGAGTGTCAGAGTAGAAGTGAACTGTAATTATTCTGTGGGGAAAACGGGTTTGAATTTGAAAAACTACAAACAGTATATAACGATACATAATGCATAATTAAGAATAATATATAACGGTGGCAAAGAACTGGTTTGTATGTAAACTCCCAAAAAACCGGAAAACTTGAAATAATTTTCAATGCATTTTTGAACGTATTCGCGTTTGTGATGGTAAACCATTTTAATGTATTTTAATTTGTTTTTTATTTCGATGAATTACTACGATGTCAGAAATTTTCTTGAGATTGATTTGAAAAATTCATTAAGTGAGGAGAGAATAAAATTTTTGATTATGTGAATACAAAAAATGTCATAGCTTACGCACAATATACTGCCGTAGGTCGCAAGAATTCACTTTTGAGTCATTTCATAGGCGTTGGATTTTCGGTGCAACGTAAAATGGATTTCCACAAGAATACAGGGAAAGACGGGTTAAGTTACGGCCGCGATAAGAAACGGTTTAGGCGCCTAACTCGTTCCTGCCCTTAGCTTATAGCAATCCGCTTTACCTCTGCACCATTCAGTTCGGCCTTCATTCCTCTAGAATCAAACCGAAGGGCCTATAAAAAAGTCACCGAACGCTTCCTCGGGTTGCGGATAGACGGTCCCTGTACCGAGTGTTTCTGCTGAATATGGTTACAAAGATAAATAGGCAGTCGCGGACAATTGTTCAGGGGTGGTCCCAAAGGAATTAACCCCCAAGCGGAGGTGTGAAAACCGTGCCGAAAGCTGAATGGAACCTGGGTGAGGTGTCTAGAACGATGACTCTGATCCTTGCATGCGGGGCTCTACAAGGATGCGCGAACCCCTTTCCCTAGCTTCTCGTGGGAACAACAATGACAACACCAAACATAGTTGTAGTAAGTGCGGTTCAAAACAACAGAACGCGCAGGGCTCCCGACAATGGGTTGGCCAACAGTGCCGACCAATCTAGAGCTGGGGGAGCCAATGAAAATGGATTCAATGCAATGGATCGGCGGAATCTCGCGACCTTTGGGTGGACGGAGCGACTGAATCACGACTTGCTAGAGTGCTACGATGCGAGTGTGGCCCCTGAACGAGGTTACATGGCACGGCTGCATGCTCTGTGGTGCGAGAAACGCCCGGAGCTCTCGCACTTTTTGCAGCAACGTCTGCGAAACCATGCTGAACTAGTCCGAACAAGGGGCTACGTAAGCGGAACGCCTAGTCTACTAGAACAAGCCGGCAATAGAGAAATCGAGGTGATACTAAGACACACGATACGTTGTCTGTTCGTTACGTGTGAGACGTGTTGGATCGCTCCGTGTTTGCTTGAGTTTTTAAATCGTATAAGGTGATCATGGACTACTTAGAGGTATTTTTTCGTTGCCTGTTTCTGTTCTCTGCACATTGGACATGCTGCTTTTGCAGCAGCCGTACAAGAATCTACCCCTAATATTAGTCGATCGCCTATCCAAGAATAAAATCAACCTACGTATAACTTACAGAAATGAAACCCCAATGATAGTATCCAACTCGGTAAAACCTACAAGCCAAGTGTCTACTATCAAGAATCTAGATGTATAAATACAAAGTTTAATTACATAATCAAATCTATAGCTATTTTTAAATATGACAGCTTTATTCTAATGGAAACTTGACTTAAACCTGATGTCTTATCATCTGAATTTTTTAACACGAATTTGTATCATGTCTTTAGGGATGATCGTAAGCCCTCCAGTGCTTACTTTAGTCTGTTCGAAGATATCTTAAATTCACCAATGAATCTTCAGGATATTTGGGGACAAAAATTAATCACCCTTCGTGACCTTAATGTTCTAATCAACAAGTTTATGCAAGCATTGGAATTAAAGCAATTAAACCCTATTCCGACTTAAAATAATAAATATTTGGACCTAGTATTCTCTAATGTATTAACATTAGTTTGATAAGTAGATATCTGATCCCCATTTTTCCTGAAGATGCACATCACCCTACTCTGGACTTGCTGCTGGATATAAAATCTAGAAATATTCACACAAACATTGCTGAAAACAGTCGATCGTCCCGCTACAACTGGAAAAGCTGCCATTTGAAAGAGCTATTTATATTGCTTTACGATACTGATTGGTCTATCCTGGAAAATATTAATAAGGTCAATGATGCCTGCAACCTATTCTACGATCAATTGTACTCTGCAATTAACAAATCAACTTCTAAACGTAAAGGTAATATTCTCAAAAGATGTTATCCGCCTTGGTTCATGAAATATATTATTAGCGATATTCGTCTAAAAGATAAACATAGGTCTAAATATTCTAACAACCTCAATAATGATTATTTAAAACAGTTTGAATCACTGTGAAAAAGCTTTAAACAACGCACTATATTACGCATAACAATGATAATGATACAACTGAGGCAAGTATAAATATGTTTCCAACGACTTTCTGGAGATATGTGAATAATTTGCGGCGGGAATCCAGAATGCCAGGCATAATGTGACATGCAGGAATTGAGTATTCCTCACTCACTAATATTGTTAATTTATTTGCAGATTACTTTGACAGCATCTACGAGTTGCCCTCAAATATAACTTCTGTAACTCTATCTGCTAAAACTCAGCATTTACTTGGCGATGTGTTGTGAATTGAAGAAAATAATGTTATTATAGATCTCAAGAAACTTCTGTGCAAACTTACTGCGGTTACCAACCTTATATTAGCATTCTTAATTAATGACCTATCAGCGTCAATGATTGCATTTTAACCATCTCGTTTAACTCAGTCCTGTGTCTTCGGATGTTCCCTGACGTTTAAAAGCAGACAAGGATTGGTCCGGATTTCAAAAAAGGGGATAGGTCTCAGGTTAAGAATTATCGCCCGGTCTCAATAATAAATAACTTTTCGAAGGTTTTTGAAAGGTGCATATATGACATAATTTTTAACTCTGCCATTTCCTTAATATCAACGTATCAGCACGGCTTTATTCTTAGGAGAGCGAATACTACACATTTATTTGCATTTACACAATACATTCATGATCTCCTAAATGAATATAGCCGGGTGGTATCTACACAGACCTTCCAAAGGCCTTCGACAAGCATAAACTCTTACATCCTTTTTAATCCTACCTAATAAACACACTAAACAGAGTGCAATATGGTAGTTAATCCTCTCGTTCGTTTTTTCCCTTCTTCGGATTTCCTCAAGGTTCCAATTTAGGACTTCTTCTTTTCATAAATTATATGGATGATCTTTCGCCCAACCTAATCTGTTATCATCTGTTTTATGTTGATGATGTCAAGCTTTACATACCCATATCAAGCATATAATCTTTCAATGTGTAACAAAAAAAATAACAAAATATATGATCATGACATTTACTAAGAAGAGGTTTATTTTGGAATATCAGTAAATGATTAAGGGTGTTAACATCCAGAGGGTTTTTGTGATTGAGGACTTGGGCGTGGCCATTTCGCCGAATTAAACTTTTGATACAGACTTTGGTGGGATTTTTCTCGGTGCAAGCAAGACTCTAGTATTTCTGATAAGATCATGGAAGTATTTATAAACAACGAGACTCCTCAAGACACTACTTCAATCCCTGTTTATGTCTAAGTTGCAATATGCTTCTGTGGTTTGGGCTCCTCACACCAAAAAGTACTCTGATGCCATTGAAATCTGCCATAAAAAATTCCTAAGATTCATAGCTTGGAAGGAAGATGGCACATTTCCTTCCAGGGGTTCAGACTATACATTGCTTAGCTCTAGATTGGGCGTGTGGTCCCTGGAGAATAGGAGTATTTTTTCAACCATTTTATGCCTTTTCAAAATTGCACGTGGTTTAATTAAATGTCAATCTTTCTTACATTCGCTGTCACTCAATGCTCCGCAGTATGTCCCTCGTCAGACTGAACGTTTTTGCAATCCTGCAGCTCTCAACCGTCGTTCTCCATTATATCGTATGTGCACTTATGGAAATGAACTATATGTATGTCAAGGCGCTGAACCCAACATCGATCTATTTTTTATGTCTATTGGCGAGTTTATTACAGCAACATATCAATTTATTAACCATCGTCAATAACATTAGTACAATCATGGAGCGATGTAACGTTTCTCACACTACTTAGCAATGTATATATGGTGATATGTACACTTTGTAGCCCTATCATTGGTCATTTGACCGTTGGGCTTATGTTTTTCTAAATAAATAAATAATTATATAAGACCAACCGCAGACAGGCATCCGATAGAGGAACAGCGATGCTTCATGACCAGGAGAAACATCAACATGTACGTTTATCTCAGGTCTAGAGATCTGGATGAAATGGCTGACGAGCTTCGTGAACATTTTTCCGAAGAATCCGACCTAAGAATTATCAATTGTTATGTGTATAATAGAGTGAGAGCTTTGGCCGATACAAACCGTAAAACAAAACCAACGGTTGATCATAATAACAAAAGACGAATGCATCAACTCGCCATAAAGACATACTGGGCAAGACAGTATGCGTTCCGCATTCAGTGCGTGATTGACTACATAACATCTGAAAGGAATTATACCGCCAAGGTTCGAAAGTTCGCATGCGAACTCCGGATCCATTATCACGCACTTAACAAGTCATAGCTGCTGACCATCAGGCAGCATATTGTTGAGAGAATACGACAATATCTAACGCTCAAAGAAGTCAACAGCCGAGAGAGCAGTGGGTCATAGAAAACCAACAGTTTCTCTCTTAACCATCTCGACTCTTCCAAGCCCCTCCAGTTACTGTCGATCACCCGCCCAAACCAGAGGTGGTCGAAGTATTTGGGAGAGAAGTCTAAGAAGTGCAGCATAGACTGTACGTACACTCAGATAACATAAATAGCTACAAGGAGCTGTGTAGTGCCTTCATAACACCTGATGAAGAATGCCCACCCATCCCTACCGAGGAGGTGAAAAAAGTATTAGGAGATATGAAGAACTATTTCGCTCTTGGACCAGATAGTATCAAGACCTTCTGGTGGAAGAAGTTTCGTTTATGTTATCAGCATCTGGCCCGTATTTGTACCTCATATGAAAAGTCGGAAAAACACTGTATAACATCTTCACAGCTGTCCTAATGATAGGATTTTTAGGACAATCGGACCTGTGTGGCAAGAAATTTATGAACGCGGCTCAAAAAAGGCGTAGCAGGATATCGGGGGAACATGCTCATCGATAGATGCGCCTGCAAAGATACACAATGCTACCAGCGTAACCTTTTGTTGGCCTAGAATGATTGCCGGAAAGCTTTGGATTCGAACTCCCATAGACTGATCATCTGTCTTTTGGAAAGTTTAAAGGTTTATTCAAAAATCGTAAGGTGCATGACAGATTGATAGTGCTTTTTAAAACCATGTTCACTATCTCATCTGTCAAAAAATCGTGTGACAACGAACAAGGTCACCTTTCAGAGATGATGATGACCAATGATAAAAATAAAGAGTAACTACATCTAGCTCTCGGAATTGTCGACCGGTACACTAAGAAAATAGGAATGGAATTTTGGTTAGACAAATGCGCCAAGGTTTATTTGAAGTGAGGAAAACTTCATGGCATCCCTGAAGACCCTGAGCTCATAGATAGAAGCACTATACGACACCTTTGCGTTGGAGAGACTTATACATACCTGGTCGCGCTACAAAGACGCATTCAGGATGTAATATCTATAAAGGATCCTCTCCGGAGCAGATACAAACATCTCATCCGGCTGGTTTGGTCTTCCGAAGTGTCGGCGAGGAACAAAGTATCTGCAACGAACATGCTTGCCGTCAAAATGTCAATTTTGGATTTTTCAAGAAAATTCAAAAAGTTGTTATGATAATCTTGTAGCGCATTCAAAAAGAAACAGTTTTCTTCAGTTGCCTTTTTCCATAGCCTGCGTTATTTGGCTTAAAAGGTTCATTTTCGTGTGTTTTTTTGAATTCTGTAAATATTATAACTCTGGTAATTTTTGGTTTTACGAAAGAAAGTAAGAAGAATAAATTGTTGGACATGTTGAATACTATGAATAAACGTACAACTCTAATTCCTTCTCTGACGAGAATGTGAAAAAGTTTATTATAAATGAAAGGCATTAAAAAAATGAACAATTTGAGTGGTCGACCATTGAAATTGATTAATTTTTTGCTTTAGAAAAAATGAAAACTGGCAAAATTGACCACTTACCGAATTAAGCAATAATGCACGCACATCCATCAAAGTCTGTAAATATATATCTTTTTATGAGCTACAAGCTTGTGCAAAATTTCAGGTTAAAATATTCAATACTTTGGCAGGAAATCTGTTTATTGTTCCAAGATTTCTGTTGCTCCAGATGCTGTAATTTTTAAAAAAAGTTCAAAACCAATGAAAGTCTACAATTTTGTTGTCCAACATCCACAATATCCAAAACAGTATTTAGATATATTATTTTTTCAAGTATGAACTTGGTTAAAAAGGGCTAAAAGTAGGAAAAGGTGTTTTTTTCTTACAAACGAATAGACTAACTTCTTTGATTACCATTGTACAAAATCGCAGTTTCAGTCCATGCACAGTTATTAGTTCTGAATGCATAGAAAGAAAAAAACTACTCCACGATAATTAGAAGAAAAGATAAATTTTTCCTAACAATTACTGCAGGTGGAATTTTGAAGCTAGAGAGATCATACTTTCAGGGAGTGTAGATGAAGACTTTGAGTGATAGCAGTAAGCTTGTCCAAATTTTCTTTTGTGAACTGAGTGTTTGCAATTGCGTTGAATATAAGGTAAACTGTATTTAATTGTCTTAAAGGTTCTTTAATCGGGTTTGAAGAAATGTGTAGAAAAACGAAAAGTTTATTCTTCGTTAAAGACATATGAATGTAACAAGATAATAAAAAAGTTGTAAATATCTAATTTACGACTGTTTGTCGCATGGTCAAATTTGTATTCGCTTGCATCGCTATGCAAACTTATTCAAAACGAAGGGAATAAAGCACCAAATATCGGGAAAAAATGTGTCTATATTTCTTAAGTGTACCTCTTTTTCGCAAAGAAAAATTAGTCTTCGCGTGTATTTCCTTGCGCATTTCTTCAACGTAAACATTATACACGTTTTATAATTTGGCATCCCAGTTTTGTTAACGCACACAAATCTTAAAAGTCTTTTCCATTAATTCCAGTTGTTTTTATTTCAATGTTGACTTTTGCATCTGTATATTGTTAACATAAGCTTTAAAATTAGTTGTAAAATTGAAACATGTGTAGAAATGATTTCCATTTAATGAGCGCTCTATTCTCGTTTTCAACATTTTCATTTCAGGTATGTAATATCTTTACTGTATGGATACAAAATTTTATTTATTCACCATTGTTTGACACGATACTGTCTATAAGAAACGCGCTAAAGTCGCTGTTACTAACTAAAAATTGTTAAAGCGTTTCTATTACCGTTACTTTTTTTATTATGCTTATATGTACGAGGTGTGTTCGAAAAATAATGTGACTTTATGGTTTTCTCAAAAAAATATTCATTTATTCCTCAATATTTATGTTGTCCCATTCAAAGTAATCCCCATCAGATATAATATACTTGTGCTAACGATTTTTCCAATCATCGAAGCGCTTCTGATAATCATTTTGTGGTATAGCCTTGAGTTCTTTCAGCGATGCAGTTTTTATCTCCTCAATCGTTGAAAATCGATATCCTTTCATGGGTCTCTTCAGTTTTGGGAAAAGAAAAAAGTCACTGGGGGCCAAATCCGGTGAAATAAAGGCTGAGGCATGACTGTGGTGCTGTTTCTGTTCAGAAAATCCTTCACAAGCAACGGTGAATGAGCAGGTGCATTATCGTGATGCGAAAGCTACGAATTGTTTTTCCAAAGTTCCGGACGTTTTTTGCATATCGCCTCTTGCAAATGGTGCATAACTTAAAGGTAAGACTCCTTATTGACCGTACGACCTTGTGGTAAGAATTCCTGATGAACTACCCCATGGTAATCAAAGAAGACAGTGAGCAAAACCTTCACATTTGACCGAACTTGACGTTCATCTTCGACATCCTCTCGGCCTTCTTGGAACAGCTTGTACCACTTATACACATTTTTCTTACTCAGAGTAGACTCACCGTATGCAACTGTCAATATTTCAAGAGTTTCAGAGCGCTGGATTCCATTTTTCACACAAAATTTAATGCAACCCCTTGGCTCCATTTTTTTCGAAAGAAGAAAATCGTGGAGCACACCAAACCCTTCTAACCTTTTACGCCTCTGCCAGAAAAACAACACGAGCTATATAGTCAAAACTGTGAACATATGATCGTAACGAGTGTACCAACACAACAAAACAAAAAATTTAAAACTTGAATGTACGTATCCCGCGAAAATTGAAAAGTCACCTTAATTTTTGAACACACCTCGTATGTATTTAATCTCTCTCGTTTACGGGTTTGGGGACCTCCGCTCCCTGTACTTTAGGGTGGGCCGAAAAACGACTTTTTCAGATTTCGAAATCGGCAGAGGGTGGAAAAGTTGTCTTTTATTATTGCGATAAAAACGTTCTAATTCCATTCAGAAAAAATGTTTATATCATCCGGGTCCACCTAGCCTTCAAACTAAAAAATCAAGAAAAAATTAATTTTTGTATTTTGATGTATTTTGTATGCTTATTTCATCACACAAAAAATTTTTAGATCATTATATGCTTTAAAAAAACTGAATCATTAAGACTATTTCATTCTAACAATTTATAAAATATATCGTACAAATTAAGTTAAAGACAATATTTACGTAATATCTTAAAATAACAATCAACTATTGATTATTTATTAATTCTATCGGTTAGTTAGATCTTAAATTCTTGCTTTGGGAATTTTCGAACGTGATTCCAACTTTGCTTTGATGTTACCATCTTTTCTCACTGCGCCGTAAACAGATTTCGAAGTTTCTGTTACAAGATGGATACATCTTTCAGTAACTTCAGTGTGGCATGGGATTCCCTTAATCAAACTAATTGCATCTTTGATGTCTTTCATGAATTCGTTTATTTCATTAGTCGCTATTTGTCTTGTAACAGATGTCTCATAAATTTCGGTACAGGCCATGTTACCAAATCAGTGTAATCCGTTACATTAAAATGTATTTGCGGGACTTTAAATTATCTGTTTCGATTTCGCTGTTTCTGATTTCTAGCTTCTAGAATTCTTTCGCACGCTAGTTTTCTTAGATGAGGCCTCTTATCAGCCAGTATTGCCAAGAGAATAGTTTCAAAATGAGCAAAGTAACCATTATCTTTAAGGACTTTATCAACAAGTTTTCTTTGGTCTTCCTCTAGATACCTCGACTATTGTATAAGTCTTCAAAGATTCTTTGAACTACCTTTACACGAACGGTTTACTTTTATTTGAAACCAAGAAGGAGCACAAACTTTCATTATAAATGTAGCGAGAATTACAACATTTTTAGAAAGTTTTGGCAGAGATGAAATACCTTAAAATTCTACAAATAGCAGTTAGCCATTGGAAATGAGCAAGAGGACCTGGCTTCTTCTTCTCTAAATCAGAGGAACATGCTACCTCGGAAAATTGTCAGCACTAATCGGTAAGAAAGAAGTTACAGGCAGAATTTCACAATTTTGAATTGTTTTTCCAATTTCCCCAGAAAATGAGTTAGGCCCACTTGTTACTCCGTCAATTTCTGCGATTTGTTCATTGAGATGCAAAATACAGATGATCCTCTGTAAATATCTGTTCAATTCTAACTCTAGTAATCGTATTATTCCTTTAGAAATATCTGCATTTACATTTGTGTCATCGCAACCAACAATCTCAAGGGTACCTGTAGAAATGTGTCTTTCAGCTAAGAATTGTATCAAGCTTTTTTATGGCAAGAGATTTTCCAGTACTAACGATCACATGTCCTATGTATTTGGAACCAGGTTCTTCTACCAAACTAATGTGCCTTTCGATATTTTGTTTACAATAATATTTTTCCCCTTCTTGTTCCTTTACGTTAGTTTTATCTTTGCTGACGTCAAAAAATAAAGCCTTTAGATTGTCAGGAGTTTTGGTCGCAAATTCTTTTCCTAATTTTTCTTGTTCTCTACCAATCTTGTCAATATCATTGATGTTTGAAACATCTTCTTTTCTCACGATTCCTAGATTCATCAGCAGAGCGCTTGAGATTGAAGCGGCACCACGATTAGAAACGCCATAAAGCTCACATTCTAATGCTACACTGCGAAAATTTATTCGCTTTTGATTATTGCCCGGCAGAATGATATTGCAATATGAGTTTATCATTTGTATCATAGTTGGTATACTGTCTTTATAACTAAGCTTCGTGTTGGATCCAGTAGAAACGAGAAACTCCGTACAAGCTGAATCCGTTCGATACCGCTTTAAACCAACCATAAAAACATTAAACAAACATAACATACGTCAAAATAGACAAATTAATTTTTTCTTTATTCCTTTGACTTTCAAGGCTCGGGGGACTTGGAAGATATACATTTTTTTTTAAGTTATTGAAACTTTTTGATCGCAATAAGAAAAGGCAACTTTCCCATTCCATGTCGAATCCGAAATCGAAAAAAGTCGTTTTTCAAACTACCCTACAATTTACAATTCCATCCTTAGTCTAACTTAACAACTACTTATACCATATTCGACTATTTCGAATTACGTAATATTATCAGTGATAATATTTATTCTACCAATGAGCGATCTTCCAGGGCTTCCTTTCTTCTTACCATAAAAATGAATTCTCCCTATCCATTGCCATCCAAAATCCATCTTACACACACACACTCATTCACACACTACTGTCCATTTTCCTCTCTTGTACATCTTTCTAATACATGTGCCCATGACTCGATTTTGTATCCACATGCTCTACACAGATTCTCCTTTTCATCAATCCAATATCTGCACGCTCTTATTCCTTCTCCCACTCTAAACCGAACAACCCTACTCCACTTTCTTCCTTTTTTATTTTTTGCAGACATTCTGGTACCGGCCACCCTTTGGCAATCATTAACTATCTGCTGTTGTACCTTCAATATATCATCTTTGTACATTTCCCTCCTCCTTGTTTTGCTAATAGCTCTAATTGAACTTGCATGTTGGTGGCGGTAGTGAAAAAGTGTGCAGAGACAGGCGGTGAGAAGTTTTTACAAAGTGTGTGTGGAAGGTATGAGTAGAGTGTGAGGGTGGAAGTCCAGAAGGTGAGTATGGTTGTGAGGGGTACATTGGGAAGATAAAAATTAATTTACATTGTAGTGGGGGGGGGGGGATTCGCTAAATAGGGAAAGTGAGGTTAGGTTTGCAAGGGAGCGGGTTAGTTTTGTGTTCAGGATTTTGGGCCTTCATGGCGGACAAGGGTGGTTCTTGTAGTGCTGGGGGATGTGAGGGGTGAGAAAAGGGTGTCTGAAAGGAATTTGAGGGGACAAATAGGGCAAAGAAACTGAAATTTTAAGGCGGTAAGCGGCAGCGGCCTTAAGAGACATTTGTTGGGGGCAGTGCGTACTTTTGTGTATGGATAGGTTACAGTTACCAACGGACGAGCGGGAGGTGGGCAGCGAGAGTACTGACGTGTCAAGTGGCGCGTCAGGGACTCAGGGCGTCAAGTGCGAGTCAAGTGGCGCGTCAGGGAGGGGTAAGAATCGGAGCGAAAGAAGCGATCAGGCAAGGGAGAAAGCATCCAGTTCAGTTGAGGGGGAGAATCTCTTGAAGAGGATAAGGGAAAGCAAAGAGAGTCCGGATAATAGCGCGCTAGAGATTTCCTTTAAAAAAAGCGTATGAACATGTAGGTCCACCC
>NC_046658.1:17090217-17100865 GCF_010883055.1 Belonocnema kinseyi
AGGCGGAGAAGGAGGCTATCGGGGTGCTGATAGGCGAGATCAGAGGGTTGAGGGAGGACGTAAGGGGGCTATGGAGCAGATGGAAAGTATGAGGGAGGACATGAGGGTAAGAGATAAAAAATGAGAAAAGGAAGTAAAAACGCTGCCGGGGAAAGTAGAAAGATTGCAGAGGGAGTTGGTGTCGGTGAGGAAGGAAAAAAAGGATAAAATAAAGAAGATGGAAGAAGATATTATTGTGTCGAAGGAAAGGGCGGAAAAAAGGCTGGAGAAGGTGGAGGGCAGGTCGGGAATGGAAGCATTTGACAGGGGAGAGGGCGAGAAACAAGGTATTTTGGAGAAAGTGGAGATCATGAAAGAAGAGAAAGTGGGAGAGCGTAAGAATGAAAAGGAGAAGAGAGCTGATAGGGAAACGATAAGGACAATGGAGTTGAGTATGGAGAGAAATGAAAAGGCAGATAGGAGAAATAATATAATGGTAAAAGGATTGAAGCTAAAGAGCAGGAAGGAAAGGGAGGGGGTGAAAGCGCTGCTACAGAGCATAGGGTGGGTTAAAGGCAAGGTAGGGAAAGTTAGGATGGAGGGGAGAAAGGAGAATGAAGTGGCGGTGGTGGAATTAGAGAGCTGGGGAGAAAAATTGGGGGTAATGCGTAACAAAATTAGGATAAAGGACAATAAGATTTTTATCGATCAAGATTTGACGAGGAAGGAAAGGGATGTTCAGAGAATGCTAAATTACAGGGCTAGGAAGGAGAGGGGCGAAGGGAGAGTTTTGAAGGGGCTGTACTAGAACGTAGCAGGGGTAAAGAAGAGAGATGAGGATTTTTGGAGGTATATTCAGGAATTTGATGTGATTGGACTGGTAGAGAAGTGGGTGGAGAGAAAGGAATGGGATAGTAGAGTGAAAGTTGCGAAAGGGGTACAGGTTGAGGCTACAGGACGCCGTCAAACTAAAGAGGAAAGGAAAGGCTAGTAGGGAAATTATAATAGTGGATAGGGATGGAGTAGAGGAAGAAGTTCATGGAATAGAAGAGGGGTAGGGCGTGCAAATGAGGGCTGTAAAGATAGGAGGGGTACTGTATAAGTTTGTGACTGTGTACAATAAGGATGGGATTGAAAGGATTAAAGAAAGGGTCGAAAACTTACTAGGAGAGAGAGATGAGGGCATGGTTGTACTAGAGGGGGATTTAATGCGAGAATTGGGGGGAGGCGGCTTGTACCGGAAAGGAGAGGGCTTCGAAAGAAAATCGAAGGATAAGACAATAAATAAGGAGAGGGAGATTCTAAGAGACTGGATGGAGGACAGAGGCAGGGCGGTGGCGAATGGTATGGTAAAAGGGGACGAAGAGGGAGAAAACACGTACGCGAGTAAGATCGATGCATCAGTGATAGACTGTGTGAATATGAATATGCAAGGGTGGGAGGAGATAGAGAATTCGCAGTGGAAGGCAGGGTGGAATCACACCATCAACCATTAAGTTTCTGGATAAGGATGAGGGGGGTTGATGAAAAGCAGGGTGGGGAAGAAGGGTTGTTAGGGGAGGGGGTGTCATGGACGTGAAAGGCGATAGAGAAATATCAGGAGCAGTTAGGCAATGTTAGCTTTGAGGGGGAGTCGGTAGACGAGATATGCAAGGATCTACAAGAGAAAGTGAAAGGTTGTGTTGTGAATGGTGAAGCCGTGGTGGGATAGGGAATGTAAAATTATGAAGAGAAAGTTGAAAAAAAGTACAGGAAGTGGAAGAAAGCAACCGCGAAAAGGGAGGAGTACGTAGAAATGAGGAAGGAGTTTAGAGCGATTTGTAGGAAGAAAAAGCAGGAGAAGGAAAAAGAACTGGAAGAGGAATTAAGAAGTGTTAAGAGAGAAGGGCACGTGTTAAAGATAATTAATAGGTTTAGCAAACGTAGGGCGAGGATAAGTGAGAAGATAGGGAGCGAGGATTGCAGGACATTTTTAAAGGATTCATTTAATCTAAGGCAGCAGGGCTGGTCGTAGTAGAGAACGAATCGTGGCTCTCTGGCACACAAGATGTTAGACAGAGGCTGAATATTTACGTCTTGCAGCACGTGGTGGAAGAGAACTAACCAAAAACGGTGCCAAAGTGTACGCGTTTTTTGTAGATCTAAAAGGCGCGTTTCCTTCGGTGGATAGGGGGAGGTTTGTGGGAAGCAATGGAAAATAGGGGAGTGAAGAGGGGCCTGATCGATAGAGTAAAAGGGAGGAAAGGATAGGGTATACGAGGAAAGGAGTGAGATAAGCATGGGGGCATTGTTGCATGAAAGGGGGGTCAAAAGGGCAGTGGCATGGGTGAAGGAGGTGTTGGGTAAGATGGAGAAAAAGAGAAGTAAGGATGAAGAAGTATGGAGAAGGAAAGATTTAAATAGGAGAGGCAGTAGATGTAAGAAAAATGTAAATATTGTAAATAGCAGTTAAGTGTTAGGCGTTAGCCGCGGAGACAGAGGCTGATAATGCGAGGTATAGAGACAAAAGAGCAAAATGCGTGCGAGGCGAGGCGCAGCGAGGAAGGTTAGGCTACAGAAGCGAAAGGAATAGTTATAAGGTGTGGATGGATGGCACTTTGTAAAACATAGTTATAAGAAAATTCTATAAAAAATGGAAGTGTAAGCAAGTTAATTTTTTAAGGCCAGCAGGCCGAAAAGTAAACGTTTATCTATCTATCTAATAGCTCTAACTATACGTTCTGCCACTCCATAACCTCTTCTCATATATTACAAACCCTTCTCATTTTTCTCTTTTCTTCCTCCCATTTTGAATTTTACAAATTGCCTCTCTCCTCGTTGTTTCGAATTTCGCAAACCACCGAAACCAACGCGTGAAACAACCAGACCTTTATGCTCCAATCTTCATTAAACTTTCGCTTGCCTATACCCCAAAATGGAACCTTCACGTTACTAGGACATTCAATTCTTTTCCTCACCTGCAGCTCGTTTCCCCTTTCGCTTTAAACTAAAAACGTAGCTAAGAGAACTCCTCCACAATTTCCACTTTTTGTCCGTTCATCTTCCAAACGTCATTCATTTTATTCTTTCTAATGCACTCTTGCCTTAGAACTGCCTAGATCCTGATTTCAGTAAAAACTTATTTTATCCTCTCTCTCAACTTTTCCTGTACACTGCTCTCATTCATTGCTTGCCATAGCACGGTCCTGTTCATTTAAGAATCTTAAAAAATAACAATCTAATTGAGAGTTGGACAAATAGCCAGAAATTTTAGAAATTTTATTATTTTTCTTGGCTCTAATTAATTATTACTTAACACATTCTAATTGAAAATTGGATTAAAATTAACTTGATTAAACTTTAATTCTGTAGCATTATACTAAGAGGATATTATTAACAATAATAATAAATTGTTTAAACAATCACTCTTCTTGACATTGATGAACTATCACATGTCTACAGAGTTACGCGCTGCTCTGTTTAGCCTACGTCACTGGCTATCCCTAGTTCAAATCTTTTATTTTACCATTTTTTTTCTATTTTTCGCAATGTAAATATTTCAAATAATATTTTTAATGCCCCCGGCGATCAATTTTTTTCCCTCTAAAATAATAAGATTATTGGATAATAACTATCATGCAGATACTTCTCGATTCATTTATTTACATAATCGTAATTAATTGTAATTTATTGCCCTTGTTGTCGAAAAACGTTATGTTTCAAATATTTTTACGACAATTGTCATCCACAAACATATTAAGAACAATAAATACATTTTTAAACGTGTTTAGATCATTACAAATTTAATCAATATAAAAAAAACTATTTTTCACATTTTTGCAGCAATACTTTCATAAAAAATTTCCGCAAAAATTCGAAAGAAAGTTTCAAATGTCCAAAATCCTCTATTTGAATTTTCGTCTGATCGTAACATTTCATTGGCATAGACGAATTGTAGAACAAGACAGATGTAGTTTCGACCCGACAAATTGAATTTTCAAGCATGCAAGATCAGTTTTTCACCATAAAATATGGATTTTTAATCTAAAAAGAAAAATTTCCAAGAAAATTGTTGAGTTATCGAACGAAAAAATATACAACAAAATAGTTGAATTTGCATCTAAATAATTGAATTTGGAACGAAACAGTTGCACTTCTAACCAAACAGCTGCATTTTTGCCTTAAACGATACACTTCCAACGAAGAAGATTTATTTTCTACCCAAAAACGAATTTTCAAGAAAATTGAAGAACTTTCAACCAATTGCTTATATTTTTGAATGAAAAAGATAAATTTTCCACCCGAAATGGAATATTTACATTTTGAACATGGAATACCAACTAGTTTAATTTTCAACCAAAAAATATTCATTTTCAAATGAATAAATAGATTTTTAACAAAAAATTGAACAGTTACATTTTTAGCTCAGAAATAAGTTCTAAAAAACAGAATTTCAAAAAAAAAAAAAAAAAAGATGGATTTTCCATTAAAATGAAGAATCTGAAAAAAAGTCTACGGCAGTTCTATATTTAACTAAATAGTTTTATTATCAGCTAGAAATATGCTTTTTTAAACACCAAGAATAATTTCCTAACGTAAGAATTAATTATCATCAAAACACATAAATCTTTAACCAAATTGTTGAATTTACAACTAAGCAAAAGTTTTCAACCAAATCTGAAATAGTAACATTTTCAGCCTAAACAATAATTTTAAAAAAGTACAATTTTCGATCATTTGAAATTAAAAAAAAAAAGAATTTTTAACCAAATTTTGCTTCATCCTCAACAAAAATTAACTTCATAAAAAAAATAATTATTCCGTATTCGTCTATAAAAATCAAAGCAAATCCTCTTATTTTATACTCTGTATTATGAAAAATGAAAGGAAAGAATGATGTTTTAACCGAATACTTTTTAAAAACAGAAATTGAATTCTTTTTATTTAAAACAGCTTAAGGGAATGTGATACTTAGAAAATTAACCATTTTACGAGTGTTAGCTCCTTGCGGTTTTTTTCCTACAAATGATAAATATTTTGACTTAAAAATTCGGGGAATGATAGAGAACATGCTAACGGACGTCCCAGAGCTCTTCGTTTGTAGAATAATTAAAAAAATATATATTTTGCTACATTTGATTAGTGCGCTTGTATTTTGAGGTTAGGTGTGTTACATTTCTTCCCAGCTTTAGTTCAAAACTACATAATATTTTTCTTCGAAAATTTGGGACAAGCAAAAAATATAGTAACTAATGTCCCGGAACTAACCTTGTTTTTATACAATTAAAGAAGTTTATTTCATAAATAATTTCTAAGTGGCTACTAACAGCACCGCGACGACAGAAACCTACATTATCGGAATGACAGATAGCTGGAAACCAATCCTAACCTCAAAATGGTGCACATGCATACAATTTTTATTTATTTAATTAAATACATTTTTTGTTATTATCCCTTAAAAAAAGAGTTCAGGAATGTCCGATATACAATTTTATAGCATCTTCGAATTCAGTTTTTTTTAAGTTTTTTAATTTTTATGGACAAACCCCCGGGGGAACTAAACCTGATTTACCACACGCCGAAGTATCAAATGCCCCTGAAAATCCTCAATAAGCTGTAAAATTTAAGTTAGAAATTCTGAAAAACCTACGAGTTGTTTTCTGTTTTTAAATCCTTGTAGATCTTTGTAAGTATTGTCTTCAAGTAATGTTTAAATATTATTTTCGACATCATAGGAATCTGAAAAAAATGTTTTTATTCGTTCGAAGCCCTTCAAAATATTCTTAAGAAGCTTTACTTTTTTTATGTACAAAATTCTTTCAGAAATGTTGTACATTACGCCGTTGTTAACTGCAACGTTGCTATTTTGCAATTCTTGCCTGAAATTATTGGACTACAATCATTGGGCCACTTAATTGAAAAAATGTACAGTTTTCAATTGACTGAAATTGACTCAAAAAGTCAAGAAAGTTATTCACGAATAACCGGTCTATGCAAATTATTGATCATTAAGAATATATGAAAACAATATTCAACCCTAAATAAAATTCCATCGAAAAGATAGTAAGTTTTGTAACTAAACAGTTGAATTTATAATTGACATAAGGTAAGTTTATTTAAAAAAAAAATAACTTTCTACCTATAAAAACATATTTTTAACCAAAGAGTTAATTCTGTAACCCAAGAGGTGAATTTTCAGCTAAAAAAAAAATTACCCATAAAAATAGTTAATCTTTTAACGAAAAAGGTAAATATTCAAGTAAAAAAGTTAAATTTTAAGTTTAAAAATTAATTGTCATCTAAATAGTTGTATTTTTAAGTAGCGAAGAAAAATTTTTAATTAAAAATAACGAATTTTCAAGACAATAATGAAAAAAAAACCAAACAGATGAATCTTCGACTGGAATAGTTAAATTTTCCGTTAAATAAATTCATTTTTAAACCAAAAAACAATTATTTTTAACAAAATAGTTAATTTTTTAGCGACAGGGATGAATTTTCGACTACAAAAATAATTTTTAAAAAATATATATGTTCATACTTTTAACAAAAAGGTGAATTTTTAAAGAAATACTTATTGTGTAGCGTGTATTTTTAACTGAAATAATTAAATTTCCAGTAACAAAATTCATTTTTATCTAGATCATTAAATTTTCAAAAAAAAAAAAATGAATTTTCAAGGATTTGGTTGACTTTTACACACCTCTTTTTTCAATTGTTATTTCCTGCCTCCAATAAGCGGAAAAATCCGGTAGTTAGTGTCGGTGATCCTAAGCTTTCTGTAATACCAATAAGCGCCGCATTGCGCTCGTACCGTGGGTGTGGACGTACGAGATAGGCTCGCATGACTCCCGTTTCCGTACCTTTGTACTGCACGCGTCCACCACCTTCGAATCTTAAAGAAATCCGGAATGTTATCAGCCCACCTCGTTTTCCAAGGAATGATTAAATAAAGTATAACACTGTTGCTACTTCTGAGATTCTTATCCACCTTTTTTTTCGTTTATTCTGATTCTTGGAGATTTTTCTCTTAGAGACGTTGAGCGAGTTCAGGGACTCCCTATTTGGGGGGGGGAGAACTGGAAACCGGAGTAAATTTTGATATGTTCTGAGCGTTATCCGAAACATTTCTCGGTACACAGGCGCATTTTTTCGGCCGAATTTCATCCGGGGGGCAAAAAAATGGCGGCAACTCGGGTCGCATCGCAACATCAAACTTCACGATTATTCTAAGAATCTAAAATGGCGATAGACGTCGAATCCGGTTGGTTGACGGAAGATTATTGTTAACGGGTGCACGATTTTTAATTTATTGTGGATTCATGTTCCGGGAATAACTCATTAAATTATGCATTTGCAATTTATTTAATCAAAATTTTCGGATAAAAACGACAGTATTAGACTTTCTAGTTTTTCTTTACATTCCGGATCATGGCTCACCTCTGGGATTTTCTCTTATAAGAAGTCTGATTAAACATTTTTGCTTAACGAAGCTATATTTTGAATATTTGAATGGCTGGCGTCCAAAACGGGATAACCCTCAAAATGTTCGAAGTGCACTTTTCACTTTTTTAAATTCTCTGACAAAATCCTCGCCTATAGCCCTTAAATGAAACCCAAGATTTATTTTATACTGTAAGTTATCGGTATTTGGACGTATACATGGATTTGTTTTATCGGTATCGCGTTTAACATTCTGAGCTGCGTATAAACAATTATCAAGTCAGGTGAGTTCTGCTTAATTTCTCAGTTTCTACATATCATTAGCTATTTTTTGAGCTATTTTAGCTCAATTTCTCAGTTTCTATATATCATTAGCTATTTTTATTTCTTGAAAGGAAGTTGGTTGTTTAGCACAGTTTTCTAAACATTTTGGTCAAATTTGTACCTTTTTACCGTTAAAATTAGCTGAAAAAAATTCGAACGCGTGAAAATCACCCTGACCCGCGTCGAAGTGATGAGAAGTACGAGAAACCGAAAGACAAACGCGTACGTGCGAAAGACTAACCCGAATCCTTGATATATTTTATCACTCTATTTTTGTATTTGTATTTTGTTATTAAAAAGTTGTAATATCGCGTGATAGTTTTCAAAAATATTTCTTAATTTGATTGGTTCACATATCTTTAGAAATTAAAAATGAACATTTATTCCCACTCTTTTTCATTTATATTCTTCTATTTTGAAAGTTAATCACAGTTCCTCAAATTCATTTCAACTAGTCTTTACTTTTTTCACGATTGAAAGATTTCTCATACTCATTTTTGCATTTTGTATACTTTAAAATGAAATTCTTACACGGAAAATATAAATACATTATATTTCAACAATGAAATGCCATGGTAATATTATACTACTTTTCGTTTCAAATCACACGATTTTTTCATAACAAAAAACGACTTTAACCATATGAAATGATTCCAAAGTTAAATCATCTAAGTTATTCTTTAATTAATATGAAAGTAAAGGACGCTTGATATGTGGGTTATCCCTTTTAGGCCACCAGTGTGTGTAGAGTGGCCACCTAACATAAAATAGATTATTTTTGTTTAAAGTATACAAATGGCAAAATATAAACTTTTTCCTGCCTCCTGTGATAAAAAAAATTTGGTTTACCCCTTTTTAAATGCCAGCCATTCATATCTAACATTCTCTTCGACGGGGGTTTCAGGAGATATTTTTGGAGTCCCGTAATCATGCATAGCCAACCGAGTTGAGGTACATCCATCAGACTAATCACCGCTAGTGACGGGTTATCAACCGGTGTGTGGATGTGGTTCGGCTTCGGGATGCTGAATGAAATCACCAGATCCTTAATAGTCTCAGTAATAGTAGTACTGTGGATGTTGATGATCTTAGGAATACAAGTCAAATTAGAGACTGATTCTATAATAATTTCTGGGGTCCTTTATGTTGATTGAAACTAGAGGATGATTTTTTTTCTCTTTTACGAGTCTAATTGTATTCCATTAAACCCCGAAACAGATGTTAGATAAGGGCGATAAGTCAACCGGGTCAGATTGCAAGGAGATTCCTGTAGTCCAGAAGACGATGGATGATGTTCAAAAGGGAGGGCTGGAAGCGATTCATGATTAAAAAAATATGCTTTTTACGAGTCAAAAGTCAGATCAAATAGGTCAAACTGGAAATTCGGAGAGTAAGTATATTTCTGGGACTCAAATAAAAGTGTCCTTCAGACTCTTTTCTTAGATTCCTTGGTACCATAAAAACAATACTTTGAAATCGCCCTTTTTGAATCCTATAATTTCCAGATGTTATAAAAGAATCAGTTTGACAGCAAACGCGTTGTCAGAGATAAATTTACAAAACTTCACACAATCGAATATTAAAGTGCAAGACGATGGCCAGCCTGAGAATCAAAAAATTCGCCAGCAAGACTCTTCGACTCAAGTCCAGAGAATGGAGATCTCCTGGCACAGCTTAAAGCTGATCTGAAGACAGCGGTGATATGCTCGCCATGACAGAAAAAATTGCTCAGATGAATCTCACTACCAACCAAATTCGGCAAAAAGCAGCCATGGTAAGCCCAAATCGCATTTCTGCCCCCAATGCCATTTTAGTAGAATGGAACTTTCCGAATCATAAAATCAGTATACCACAGTCAAAGAATCCTATAGTAGGGAATCCTGCGAATTATGAAAAGAGATCACTGTCGGGGGGATTTACACAGCCCCTATGAAGAAGAACCAAGACATTTCTATTATAACTGCAGAGCGTGTCATGCACACCCCGAGCACCTAGGACACATGCTACCTAGCTGTTTAACTCAGGTGGAAACGTGTAGATCTAAAGGCAAAATGCGGTACTTAGAGTGCTTTATTACCATCTTTGTCCGTCATACGGCATTAATTACGGCAGTTCGGCGGGAGCGGGTGAAATTTCTTAGAATGGCACCCGCTCCCTGGGAAATTCCGCGGTTGTCCTTATATATACATATACATGCACATATTTGTGTGTGTGGGAGGCTTTCTCTGTTAAATTAGCCCCCCCCCCCCCTCAAACTTCAATTTTCAAGATGAATTAACGTTATTGGGCTTAATATTTTCGTTGAAGCTTCTACTTTTTCATGCCGTAAGGTCTTTTGCGATTTTTCAAAATGGCGAACCTGTCATGGCTGCCACAATGAAGGAAACTACTAAATATAATCTTTTATTTGTACTCTGATTCTTATAAGAACATAATATTTAATCTTAAAATCCAATTTATTTATGCATTTAAGGTCGCTGATTACGAGTCTACTATTAGCTTTTCGAAATTGCAAGATGGCGGATACAATATGGCGGCTGAAAAGTGAAAAAAATCATTTTACGTCAACAGTATGAGTTTGGTATGAATATAGAGTTTTTTGGGGTCGCCGATCACGGATCTATTATTAGTTTTTCGAAATTTTAAGATGGCGGATCCAATATGGCAGCCATGAAAGTTCCGCCATTTTCAAAATTTGTAAAAGGCCATGCGGCATGAACAAGTAGAAGCTTCAACGAAAATGTTAAGTCCAATAACGTTAATTTATCTTGCAAATTGAAGTGTGAGGGGGGAGTGGCTAATTTAACAGAGAATGCCCCATATACCAGGTGTATACATATGAAACCGGTATTGCCATTTAGCGGCCAGTAGGCACACTTGTAGGCACTGTCGGACCTTACCATTTGTGCTAATTGGCGTATTG
>NC_046658.1:17100965-17103868 GCF_010883055.1 Belonocnema kinseyi
CGCGGATAGGGGTCGGTAGTGGTGGTTCAGAAGCTGCTTTGGAGCAGGTAAGCTTGTTTGCGTCTATATAGCGTGAGAAGAAAATTTTGAAAATAATGAAATAGAAAGGAAATTTTTGACTTACTTTTGTATTAGTTTTCTTTTTTGTATTCATAGTATAAAATGGCTGCAAGAGGTGCTCAACATGTAATAAAGGGGTTGGAGGAAGATTATGCAGAAAATGGCATAACTTCTGAAGAGGAGGATGCCGCTGTGTTAGAACATGAATCCAGCGGCACGGAAACTAGTATGGGAAATGATTCTTTTGCCGACTCAGATTTTGTGCCCGATTCTGAGATTGAACAGGCAAAAGAGCCCGTAGCTTCGAAAAGACCTCGAAGTACCTTTGATAGGACTCGCAAGTTTGCAACTTTACTTCCGCCTAACAAATATGTATAAAAAGTGCCAACGAGAGAAATATGAATACACCTGTTTTTTGTGAGATACATAAGTTCTTATAATTTTTATAATCTACGAGATCAAATTTGTTTACACAAAGCAATAAGAAGGTTAACAAAATTCTGCGTAATATAAGCCCAAAGTGAAGTGATTTTATTCATTTGGTAAGAAACTAATATTCCAACTTCTGTCTTTTTCAAAATCAGGAGAAAAAATTAAAGAGTTCTCTTCATACATTCAAGAAATTCTATGGAGATTTATGTTTGTAATAAGCGTTAGGAAATCTAAAATATTTTATTATTTCATAAGTTATTACATGTTTTCGCAAAAGTCGAATAATGCATGTTTGCATTATTTTCTTACAGAATGAACAAAGTTTTTCATCTTGGGCTTATTTTACGCATAATTTTGATAGCTCTCGTATTATTTTGTGGACAAACTTTAATCCCGTAGATTATAAAAATTATGAGAATTATGCGTCTCCCAAAAAACAGGTTTATAAATATTTTTGGCCAGTACTGTATGAATTATAAATTTCTAATGTATGCAAAATCAAAAAGGACGCCCTCGAGGTAGACCTCGCACCAGATCTGCAACTCCAAGAGGAAGGCCGAGATCATTATCCTTTTCACGGGGTGGATATAAATTGCGCTCGATCGCGCCAACAAAATCCAGCGATCGACTCAGAGGTACGAGAATGTTCCTGACACATTCTACCTTAGATGCGAGAAATGCAAAAACTCTTTTGGAAGTCTGGTAACTGCTTATGCCAGACACATTGCTCAGAATAATTGTGGACCACCCTAATGAGGAAATACGACGAAAAAAGGCAACAATGGCGGAAAACAAACTGCGGTCTCATCATAGAGAGGTAACACTAGAAGATTTAAAAGCATTATTTGGTTTATTTTATGCGACTGGCTTGTTAAAATTATCTGAATGTAACCCGGCGGATCTTTGGTCCCAAAAATCGGGGATGATATAGTTTCGTGGAGCAATGTCCCTCAAAACATACAACTTTCTTATCTCCTGTTTTTGATTTGATGGTAAAAATACGAGAAACGAAAGACAGACCGCTGATATATTTGTCCCAACCCGTGAAATATGGAATGATTTTATCAACAATTGCGGGAAATATAATTCACCATCGGAATTTTGTACAATAGACGAGCAATTCTTAGGTTTTCGTGGTTGATGCAATTTAAAAATTTATATAAAAAATAAGCCGAATAAATATGGACTCAAAATAGTATCGATAAATGACGCGGAAACCTCCTACATGTTTAACGCTATACCCTATACAGGAATTGTACAAAATTATCGTCATGAGGGCATTCCCGACTATTATGTTAGAACATTATCGGAGTCCATTCACGAAATAAAGTTGTTTTAATTCTATCGACGCTTAATCAGAATCTCGCGATTGATGAGCAAACTCAAAAACCTGTCGTAGTTGTCGATTATAACAGAACAAAAGGTGGTACTGATATTTTTGGTCAATTTTGTCACCGATATACAGTAGCTAGGAAAACTTACCGATGCCCATTCGAATTTTATACGGCATACTTGATCAGGCCGGTGTGAATAGTTGTATTTTACATAATTTGAATGTAAGTAACGATCTTCTGCTTCAAAGACATTTTTTGAGACCATTAATCAATTCTCTACTGGAATCTCACTAGCGCTCGAGACTGGATAATCTTGCGCTCACTAAAAGCTTGAGAAATTGTTTAGTGAATTTGCTCAATTTCGAAGTTCCTACTTCCCAGGAAAGGTCTGACAAGCTGCCAAAGAAATGCAGGTGCCATTATTGCGTTTGGCGACTTGATCGCAAAACAGCGTCTTCTTGCATAGTGTGCATGGTTCCCACATATGCATCGAGCATCGCCGCACCGTTTGTACAATCTGTTCTGACGCTTAGAATAACTATATAACATAGTAGAATGGGAGAAATGTCTGTTTATTTACAATTTAAACTGTTATACTTTTTATACCTTTTTATGCCTTGAGTTTACTCCAATTACACGCAATTAAAAAAAAATGTTCGTATTTACTCAACCAGTTGCCCCACCCACATTCACCATCTTCATATTGCAAAATAAATATATTTTTTTTGAGACATCAAAATTGCTAATGCTACCTTATGGACAGAAGTCTACAGTTTATAAATCACTTTGATTTTTTTCAATTTAATGCAATTTTAAGGAAAAACCGCTACAAGATCCGATTTTTGCCATTTTTTCCCATTTTTTAAAACTTATTTTGTTTAAACATTTACTGTTTTTTTATCTAATAAAATATGAATACCAAACTCATACAAATGTATCCCTGACATTCTAAAGATTTTATTTCATTCCTGAAAAGTTGAACAATATATATTCTAAACAGTTTTCATCTCTGAAATATGTTCTAGGTACCTACATACCCAGGTGCGCCATGAACGGGACGCCAGAAAATGTGCGCCA
>NC_046658.1:17103968-17105305 GCF_010883055.1 Belonocnema kinseyi
TGCCATAAGGACAACCGCACGATTTCGCCGGGAGCGGGTGCTAATCTCAAAAATTGCACCCGCTTCCAGCGAAATCGCGGTAAAATTTCAGCCACAACCACGTCTCACGACCGTGAGATAGGTGGTTACAGTCTGTAAGGGAATCAATACGAATTCTCTATACCTTTCTTTCTTTTTATTCACCTTGGCTATGATGTTTTTGTCAGCTGGTGCCAAAAATTCGATAAAAAACATGGTTCGCTTCTCGAAATCAAGAAGAACCATGTCTGGCCCTGAGTGTGCAATAGAAACAATTGTCGATAGTGTGAAGTTCCAGTATATGCGGCACTTCCCATTCTCGACAATTGACTCGATTTCCCTAGGAGCATTAAGAGGAGTGATATTAAGATTAATGCTGTAAGAGTGACAGAGATGGTAATAAAGCACTCTTAGTGCCGCATTGTGCCTTTGGATGTAGGTCGTTCTCGCATGAGTTGGACAACTAGATAGTATGTGAGCTAAATGCTCGGATTGTGCATGGCACGCCCTGCAGCTATCATCGGGAATGTCTTGGCTCAAAATGTGGCGACGGTATGCTAAGGTGGAAATGACACCGTCTTGGCATGCCAAAATGAAACCCTCCGTACCAGACTTCGATCCGGGCGATTTAATGAAAGCAAACGTTAGCTCACACGACATTGACTGATCCGTCACATTTCTGTGGAAGATACGGTGCATCCTCTTATCTAGGAGCTGTTCAGGAAAGTTTTTTGATGCATTTTGCTCACCCCTAATACTGAAGTTAAGTCCGAGTGTTTCAGCAGCCTCCCCCGCTGTTTTGTACAGAAACGCTCCTTTGCCCACTTCTTCGTGATTCCTGACCATTTTAAGAAGTGGGTCTCTTCCATTTGCGACTCTATGTGCTGTACCCAGAATAATTCTGTTGTGAAGACATTCAAGACTCAATATTCCGCGACCACTTTGACGGCTTGAGATGCACAGTCGCGGAACAGAAGACTTAAGATGCATGCTTTTGTTCAAGTGTATAACCTTTCTTGTCCCGATATCAAGGGATGTGAGCTCGTTCTTCGTCCATGGAACTACTCCGAATGAATATAGTACTACCGGGACGGCAACCATGTTCGTTGCAGATACTTTGTTCCTCGCCGACAGTTCGGAAGGCCAAATCTGCCGGATGAGACGTGTGTATCTGCTTCGTAGAGTATCCTTTATAGATGTCACATCCTGAGTGAAAAAAATATATATACCAGGTGTATACATATGAAACCGGTATTTTTTCAAGAAAAAAACACATTTATTTCAAGAGAATGATAACAAATATTTTATTCAAAGTATGC
>NC_046658.1:17105405-17118783 GCF_010883055.1 Belonocnema kinseyi
TTGATGATAGAGAACTCCTGTTTTAAGGGGTTCTCCTAAATATGGTTACAATAATTAATAAGAAGGCGTGAACAATTGCCCCGGGATGGTCTCGAATGAGTGACCTGGAAGCGAAGACGTAACAAACGTGCTGATACGTCAATGACCTGGTTGAGTAATGGGGACCTCTCAGAGTAAGCAGCCTTATCCTTACATGTAGCCCTCTACAAGGTAGTGCTCTCTAAGCATTATCCCTGCCTAAGTAGGCTTTATGGCATGTGTGTCCACTCTATGGTACCAGAAACACCCAAACATCCAGGTTCCTTCTAAGCCCAACATCTAGCTGAAATAAACGCCTCCCATCGTGAGGATATCTTGGAGCAGTCCAGCCTGTGGACCATGAATTGTTCAGTTTATGTACCTGAGAGAGTTTTAGCATAGTTCGCCCAAGAATTAAGGATCTACAATCACACACTAAACCAGGAAAATTTGCTAATAACTAAACAGCATATTCTTGAAAAAATACAGGTGTTATCTGAAGCAAAGAGAAGAATGCAGAAGAGGGAGAGATGGATCAGGGAGAATCAACCGTTTTTACCTGACCCATCGCACCTTTTCAGCGATCTTATAATTCTCAGATCTCATATTTAACGGCGAAAAAGCCTATTCCGCAGTGGCTGGTGTTAGGGTGTACTATACTCCTACTGAAAAAAGGCAAATTTGTCTAATCCAGAGAATTACAGGCCAATAACTTGATTAAACGCACTACATAAGATATTCAAAACTACCCTAAACAAAACGATTGTTCGAAGAATTGAGCCTGTGTCACAATTCTGCCTCTATCTCTCGCACAACGAAATTCTCCTAGATACCTCTGCAGCGACGCTAATCAACGCTAGCATAAAATCATTCATCCAATGGTTCCGGCTTAGCACCCAATCATGCTCTTCACCGCGGAAAGATTGCAGTACTTTGAAGAGCATATTTTTTTGTCTTTTTTTTATATTTCGTAATTTTGTTCATTGATCTGGTTTATTTTTTATTTTTATGATTTTATTATCCCATGTTTACCACACTTGTGCAAATATGCGCCAGAAAAATTTTCAAATAAGTGTCTCTTGTCACTCGGTAGGAATAAGGGTCTCTCCACCAACGCTAAATATATCCATCAGGTACTGATTCATGCCACGTAGGACCCAGCTTCATTCGCCCCTTACTGTTCGTGAGGTTCACTTCGAAAGTTGGGCTTGGTGCAAATTTGCACAAGTGTGATTTCCTAGGTTGTAAAGTGAGTGCTTCGGAAAAAATTGAATTTCCCCTGATAGTCGTTTTTTTCGAAAACATTTTCTCTAGAAGTAAGTAATTTTACATAGTATTGTTAATGTTTAATATAAATTTACCAGAAATGTTAATTACGAAAATTTCCTAAATTCTTGATTTTTTTAAATTGAAATTTCCTTCAAGTTTGAGGCTCTTAAGTTTGAATCATTGTACAAAATTATAATAATGTTAGTACATAAAATTAGTAAACACTAGTTTTCATTATTATTTTTTTTTTCTTTCAGAATGGCTGGCGCACCAACTTCTGGTTATAATTTGCGCAGCAGCCGAGCAGGTGTGCGAACACTACACGCTTCTTCTGATGAAGATAAAAATGATGGCAACGACTCGGAAAGAGATGAGGACGAATTTATTGTTTCTAACATTGAAAATATTGAGCAGGAATCGGATGATCGATTTATTGAAGAGCAACTCATACTGCATCGCGATACAGCATGCGTTGGATGCACTACTTTTGCGGAATAAGGTGTAGAATAACTTACTTTTAGCTCTATAATTTTTCTTCAAAATATTTATTTTTATCTTTAATTCAAAAAAACAAAAGTATAATTTCGACGATTAGAAAAAAAAATTTTTTTAAATAAAAATGACATTTCAACAAAGTTCTTTTAATTTTTTCTTTTTTTACTATTTAAAAACTGTTAATTTAAATTATTTTTATTATCATTGCATTTCTCAGTGATGGATCTCCGTCCCTTACGCTACGTGCTTTTTTATTAATTCTATTAAAGTAGCCTGATCTCTCTTATTTTCGGGACAGATTTCCAACCAATAGCTGTCGGGATGTTCTCTGTGGATAATTCCGAGGATCGATGATCCTTTCACTACACGCCCTCGCACGTATTTTCGACAGCCGACCTTGCACTCATCTATTTCGACTACTTCACCGACACCTCCGATGCGACCTTCCTCTTCGAATTTACTGTCAAGAGCAACCATGCAGATCTCCCTATAAAAAAAGAAGCGGTCTGCAACAGTTTCCCGCGAAATCGAATAACCGTTTACGATGCTGCTTTCCCGGATCGTTTGTTCAAAATGAACCCTACAGCGAACCGGTATAAAATGAGCACACAGGCCGTTGCGGAAATGTGGCACCTTTAAAACGACGTATTTTTCGCAATGGTATTAGTATAACGGTACTTGCCTGCTTTGTGACACAGGAACAGGCCGCAAGTCATTTCAGATTCCAAAAGAGTCATCTTCTGAGATGGAATGATGTTGGAATAATCTAATGAGATCTAATGAGTTGGAATGAGTTCGATTTGTCGCAAACACTGAAGTGTTTTTTCTTTTTTTTTACTTAGACTGAAAATATTATATGTTTCATCCGTCTTGACTAAGACTCGGAAGAAGGAAACCTCGGAAATAATGAATGCACGCAAAAAAAAGGGTGGAGATGGGGGGGGGGGTAGAGGGGTCAAAGAATGAAATTCGTTGTTAAACTCATTTTATGAGGAACTCTTTTGGCATCCCGTGCTTGCGAAGCGGATCAAGATCATATTTGCCGAGAGAGGAGATATGTTTATAAGGTGATAATGATGGTATATCTGGGGATTTTTGTGAAGCGTCTGAGGAATTTATTTTGTATAATCTGGACGTGAATGATATTATTTTTTGACGCACCACCCCAAATTGTACAGGCGTAGGTTATCATATGTCGGATAAACATTGTGTAAACTAGGATTCCATATTCAGGTTTCAGACTCGAGTTTCTTTTAATAATAGGGCTTAAACACGAGATAACCCCGAGAGCTTTCCCTTTAGTTTCAGGGATATGCTGCTTCCAATTAAGACGTTTATGGAGTTTACCCCCTAGGTATTTTACGGAACTTTTCCATTCTATTGGTTCATTAGACATTTTTGGTGGATCTATTTTGACAGGCTTTCTGACTGAGAAAATAATTGAATCTAGCTTTGCTGCATTAATTTATAGTCTCCAAAACTTAGCCCATGCCGCAATGATTTCAAGAGTTTTGTTAAGTTATTTTAAGATTTTCGGACCTCAGGGATGTCGTTCAGGTAGATAATAAAGAATACCGGACCTAAGATGCTGCCTTGGGGCACACCCGCTCGGATAAGTTTTTCTTTTCAAAGTGTCTGGCCTATTTTGATTGAGAATTTTCTGTTAGAAAGATAAGAGTTTATAAAGAGGACGAGTCCTCTTGAGAAATTGTAATTTATTAATTTTGTGAGCAGCCCCACATGCCAGACACTATCAAAAGCTTTTTCTACATCGAGAAAAACAGCTCCAGTGTGTTTTCTTTGATTGAAATTTAAGCTAATGGATTTGGTAAGCTTGAGTATCATGTGCTGCGTAGAGACGGAAGTTTTTTAGGATTAAGTTTGAAACTGAATCAGAACTGGTAGCTTTGTTATTTTTAGTAGTTTTAATTTGTTTTGTTATTTCCTTATGGATTATTTTCTTAAAATTATCGGTGTTTGGGATTCTAAGAAAATCGGAGACAATCAGTTCATATTCCGCAATGTGTTGAGGCTCGAATGGTTCGTTATGTGGAACGAAGTTACTTTCATAATTTTCCGCTAGGAGATTTTCTTTATCGGTAGGAGAGAGCGCCAGCGTTTGATTTAGATTTTTGAGAGGGGGCATATTAGATCGCGGCTTCGCTAGAGCTTTAGTCATACGATAAACAGAGTTATCTTTAATTTGAAGTTTATTGACTTCTTTATTCTAATATTTGCATCCATGTTCTTGAACTTTAATTGCTATAGTTTTCCGAAGGTGGTTAATGGTGTTTTTAAGGATACAGCTTTTAGTTTTTTGGTGTGTACAGCAGAGTTTATTGATGTACTTGAAGTTACGAACGTTCATATGAACGAAATTAAAGATTTTTTTTCCCGAATTTTTTTTTGCCTAAATCATTTAGGATGACAAAAAATGATATTCCATCGGAAGTTTTCGAAATTTTTATTTTTTGAGGGGTTGAATACCCTACAAATCACCCATTATTCAAACCTGCCAAACACATTGTCGATATTTGAAAATATAAAAACGTGCAAAATGATCTTTTTTTACCTAACTAATTATAGAGTGAGTGAGAAAGTTCGGCAAGACCCCTAAAAACCACCCTTAATATAACCACACCTAAAATGTTCAAAATGACCATTTTGATTGTCGATATTTGAAAATATTAAAACATTTTAGGTGTGGTTATTTTAAGGGTGGTTTTTAGGGGTCTTGCCGAACTATCTCACTCACTCCATAATTAGTTAGGTAAAAAAAGATAATTTTTCACGTTTTTATATTTTGAAATATCGACAATCAAAATGGTCATTTTTAACATTTTAGGTGTGGTTATATTAAGGGTGGTTTTTAGGGGTTTTGCCGAACGTTCTCACTCCCTGTATAATTATAATGATAAAAAAAGAGAATTTTTGACGTTTCTTTATTTTCAAATATCGACAATCAAAATGGTCATTTTTAACATTATAGCTGTAGTTATATTAAGGGTGGTTTTTCGGGGTCTTGCCGAACTTTCTCACTCCCTCTATAATTATGATGATAAGAAAAGAGAATTTTTGACGTTTCTTTATTTTCAAATATCGACAATCAAAATTTTCATTTTTAACATTTTAGGTGTGGTTATATTAAGGGTGGTTTTTAGGGGTCTTGCCGAACGTTCTCACTCCCTCTACAATTAGTGAGATAAAAAAAGAGAATTTTTGACGTTTTTATATTTTCAAATATCGACAATCAAAATGGCCATTTTTAACATTTTAGGTGTGGTTATTTTAAGGGTGGTTTTTAGGAGTCTTGCCTAACTTTCTCACTCACTCTATAATTAGTTAGGTACAAAAAGATAATTTTTTACGCTTTTATATTTTCAAATATCGACAATCAAAATGGTCATTTTTAACATTTTAGGTGTGGTTATATTAAGGGTGGTTTTTAGGGGTCTTGCCTAACTTTCTCACTCACTCTATAATTAGTTAGGTACAAAAAGATAATTTTTCACATTTTTATATTTTCAAATATCGACAATCAAAATGGTCATTTTTAACATTTTAGGTATGGTTATGTTAAGGGTGGTTTTTAAGGGTCCTGCCGAACGTTCTCACTCCCTCTATAATTAGTGAGATAAAAAAAAGAGAATTTTTGACGTTTTTATATTTTCAAATATCGACAATCAAAATGGTCATTTTTAACATTTTAGGTGTGGTTATTTTAAGGGTTGTTTTTAGGTGCCTTGCAAAACTTTCTCAATCACTCTATAATTAGTTAGGGGAAAAAAGATAATTGTTCACGTTTTTATATTTTCAAATATCGACAATCAAAATGGTCATTTTTAACATTTTAGGTGTGGTTATATTAAGGGTGGTTTTTAGGGGTCTTGCCGAACGTTCTCACTCCCTGTATAATTATAATGATAAAAAAAGAGAATTTTTGACGTTTCTTTATTTTCAAATATCGACAATCAAAATTGTTATTTTTAACATTTTAGATGTGGTTATATTAAGGGTGGTTTTTAGGGGTCTTGCCGAACGTTCTCACTCCCTCTATAATTAGTGAGATGAAAAAAGAGAATTTTTGACGTTTTTATATTTTCAAATATCGACAATCAAAATGGTCATTTTTAACATTTTAGGTGTGGTTATATTAAGGGTGGTTTTTAGGGGTCTTGCCGAACGTTCTCATTTCCTCCATAATTAGTGAGATACAAAAAGAGAATTTTTGACGTTTTTATATCTTCAAATATCGACAATCAAAATTGTCATTTTTAACATTTTAGGTGCAGATATGTTAAGGGTGGTTTTTAGGGGTCTTGCCGAACTTTCTCAAACACTGTATAATTATTGAATTAAAAAAAGAGAATTTTGGACGTCTTTATATTTTCAAATATCGACAATCAAACTTGCATTAGGCAGGTCTAAATAATGGGTTATGTGTAAGGGTAGGTAACCCCTTAAAAAAATTTTTATTCGACAATTCTTTCCGACAGAATATTTTTTTGCCGTCCTAATTGATTTAGGCAAAAAAAAATTGAAAAATAATTTTTTTTAATTTCGTTCAAATGAACGTTCGTAACTTTAAGTACATAGTTTATTGCGAGTGTGGATAAGGTCTTCAGTGAGAGGTGGATCGTATTTTGGTTAATGGTAGTTTGAGGAGCTGAACTGTGAATGGCAGTTTTTATGCTAGAGGCGAGATTGGTTATGGTGTCGTCAATGTGGGAAGTGTTTGTCATTGAAGGTTCAAAGTTAACGTGTTTCTAGGGTCATGTTGAATGCTTGTCAATTTGCTCTTGCAAGCGGAATGCTATCAAACATCCATCATTCCAATTTTGGAGTCAATATGTGTCAATTTTTTTTGTGTCATATTCAAAATAATTTATACGTTATTAAAATTTTAAACAGTAAGACTGGAGAATTATTGAAATCGCGCTTCCCCATCAGTAATTATATGGAAACTTGGCCAATCATTGTATTTCAGTTTATATACTGCCTTTATCTTCATCAACGATTTACCGCCTTATTTATCTCCTAATCATATGTTCGTCATTGTTTCCAAAACACTTAGAACGGTTTCATAAACGGTCATAATGTAGTTTTTATGCTGAAAAAAGCTTCTTCAATTTTATGAGGCTTTCTCTTTTTACTCAGCCTCAATAATTGTTTGGAGTCTTACTTTTTTTAAACTTTAATAACGTATAAACTATTTTAAATATGACACACAAAAAATTGACACGTATTAACTCCAAAATTGGAATGATTGTTGCTTCGCTTACAAATCGTTTTAAAGTAAGGTATTATTTCTGAAATGTTTTTTACTCATAAATAATAACTTTTTTTCAACTATTTATATTTATTTTTATTATGTATTAGCTTATTATAATTATTATTAAGATACTCTGAAAATGGCACGCAGTGATGCCGAAACGTCGTCGAAGTTTTAATTTTTGTTCTAAAAATAAATGGAGTTGAATTGATAGCTCTAATTTGTTTTTATTTTTTTCCGTGACCGTAAGACTGAAGAAATAATTTTTCTGCAATTCAGTATTGCATTATCGGTCGAAGAATGGTTTGATTTGGTGTTTCCAAATGTTTACATCAATTCCAAGTTAATTTTAAGCTTGTGAAAAATTCCATTTTTTTAAATGTAGATGGTTGAACATTCCGAAACAGGAAGATTAATTAAAATTACGAAAGGTTTCAGGAAAATAAAATAATTTTCTTTGGATTCCCAGAAAAATGTTTAATGATTTTTTTTATTATGAAAAATGAACTTTAGGATAATGTTCAAAAAAATTTCAGAGTATTTCCAAAAAAAATTCGAAAAATAAGCTGGAAGTCTTACAGGCAAATTTTTTGCCTTTAAAAAATTTTCAGAAAAATTCCAAAAAATTTAAGACAGATCAAATAATATTCTCTACATTGTTAGGAAAATTTAAAGTTCTTTTCTGGAAAATTCCAGTACAATTTTTTTTATTTTGCAGAATTTAAAAAAAATTGTAGTCTAAAAAAATGAACTAAGCTTATACATTGTCAACAAATTTAATTAAGTTTAATACAATCATTTTAAAATTTGCTTTCCCTCATAACTATTTTCATGAAATTTAGCTTAAGATTTAAGAGTTTAATGTTTTTCTCTTTCACTTTAGGTAAAATTTGCAGTTATTATTCAATCCCAATGCTGCAGGGCTTATTTTATTCCGGAAAATATTCTCTGCTATCTCATCATCACGTTTTGATTTTAAAACTTTCATTAAGGATCATAAAATCTTTATGTTTGTAAACAATGAGTTTTCATGAATAAATTTTTTTTTAATGAAAACGTACCAATGAGATTTGAGGTGAATCTTTTAAGGAATAAAATATAAGCCCTACAGCGCATTAGACTTGAATAGGAATTGCAATTTTCACTCAAAGAGAAAAAGAAAAGCATTAAACTCTAAATAGTTATTGTCAAATGTAGAAATCCCAAAATATTTTTTTCCAAGCTTCCCCTCGAGTTCTTTTCCAAAATTAGTTATTATTAACATTAGCATATTTTTCTCGATTTTAAAACCCATTTATAACAAGGTTCATTTTTTTGAACTTGAAATAACATATGATAACATTAATAAATAAATACAGACAAATAATTATGTCTCATTCCATTTCGCATGAATAATAAATTGTTGCAGTTAGTAGGAATGCACTGGGATTTACGTCTAAAAGCAGTGAATCTTACGATTTTCGAACATTATTTTTAATTTAAAAGTTTAGAAAAAAGCTTAAAGATTATTATATTTTACCCATAACTATGAGAAACTTATTGTTATTTAACAAACTTTTTTTTAACACTTTCACCTTGCATTATTTGAATTCTAGGCCAACTGTATATCTGGCGCCGCTATACGGCGACCGTCAAATGTCATGACAAATATTTTCCACAGGCCTCCAAAAAGGTGAAATGCGGCTGCTAAATCCATTAGGTTTAGGTATTTTAACTTAACCATCAACTAACTTCACTTCGTTGAGTGCTAAAGGGAAAACAACCCGGCAAGATGGCTTGCAATTAAAAGTATTAGGAAATGCAATACCTAAGAATGCCGTTTCTATCCTTCTTTTTTGAATCCCCGATTCGGCAGCAAAAACATTTAGATTCAAATTAAACACACGATTTTCGTTTAACGTGTTAGAAGTCGCTTCAAAAGCTTAACATTTTCCAAATATAGTGTGCGTGTCCATAGAAATGAATAAAGAAATTAAAAAAGGGTTATTTTTCATGGCAGCTACCTGCGTAGAACTCAATTTTGACAACGTAAAATGACTAATACTGTATTTTTAAATGCTTTTAAACACATTATTATTGGAAAAAAGTAAATAAGAACAGCGAAATATGGAGATTTAGAAGGGATTAAAAATGTTTTATTTCGTGGTTGATTTGGAGTATCCAAAAATATTCAAAAAAATACTTTCGCCACTGAGTACGAAAATAAATTCAGTTTTTTTATATATCTTTTCCATCCATGACAATTTAAAACGCGAGGACAGAAACGTTATCGAAAAGTCCCCATTGAACAGGAAATTTGATAAAACTTTTGAATGCACGTCTTGTTACCGGCAATGGACCATATGTATGGGATTTGGTCCATTTATACCCTGTTTTATTAACATTTTTGTAAAAACTATTACCGTACGTTAACAACACGGTCTTGTCTAAACGTACGGGCCTAAACGTATCAAGGCTCTGAGAAGCTCTGAGAAATTGTCAGAAGGCACTCAGGTAGATATATATAATGGTCCAGGTAGCTCGTTTAAATGTTTTGAAGGTTTTAAAATGTCCTTTCCGAAATTGAAATAAAAATACCATCATAAATAACAAGCAAAGATGCTGAAATTGAAACAATAATTCGATCATAAATAACAAGCAGAGAGGATATCTCAATAGAGTAGTCGATATTCAAGAGTCATTTGTTAAGCTTTCGGATTAAAATGTAGGGTGCAATTGCAGAATAGGGGCGTCACCTGTTTTTTGGCTAGAAAACAGTTTTTTTTGGCAACAAACTATTAGAGTTTTTAAATAAACGATAATTGAAGCTATTTAAATAGGCAGAAGTTAATAATTATTGTTACTTTTGTTACTAACATGTCTTAAATATGGGTATGTCACGATATCGGAATGATCATATATAACTCACCGTTTAGGTGCTTTTAAACATCCAAACGGCCAGAAACACCCATTTGAAAGGTCACAAAAATAACTTTGTCAAAACCCTACCCTTTTCCAACATTTCGTAGGGGCGGGAAGGCACCCCTATGATCAAAAAAAAAAAATTAATGTTGGTCAAATACCTACCCATTCCCAACTTCTCGTTAAATATGATAATTCCGACATATCGCGACAGAGCCATATTTGAGACATCATAGTAACAAAAGTAACAATAATTTTAAGGTTTTGCCTCATCAAATCGCTTCATTAATCGTTCAATTAAAGATTCTAATAGTTAGTTTGCAGAATTTTTTTCAGCCAAAACGTAGGTGACAGGTGACGCCCCTATTCTGCATCTAACCAAATTTAGAAATAGATTTTTTAAATTTCATAGTTAACAGTCTAAAACATCATAATTTGGAATCTACGGGTTTCGATGATTTCAGATATCTAACTCTTTTTAAATGTTTAAAACTGGAATTAAAATACGTTTCTCGTAAATGGAATAAAATACGCAAAAAATGACAACATTTTTTAATTCAACTAGAAAATTGTATATTAGTACCCTTCTAGAAATAATCAATTGAGATCGATAAGAAACAATATAACTAATATCTCGATCGTTCCGAATCGTGTTTCTTAAGTGTGCCAAAACTATTAGCAACGATTGAGCATTTTGCATTTCCAATTGTTTCTGATAAGGTACTTGGAATTTGCCACGTGATGGCAGTACTTTTGTCTGGAGGGAATTATTTAAAGACAGTTGTTTACTTTTTTGGAATAATATAAATTTGAGACAGTATATATTATGAAACAAAGTAAATAAACATTTTGTAAATAATTCTTCCCAGATGAAAGTGGTGCTACGAAAAAAATGTACTAATAATTTATCAAACAGGATTTCAGCAGTTTTGGATCTGCTGTACCTACAATTGTTTTGTATATTTCTAATAAGTTATGTTAAAAATATAAAATCAGATAAACGATAAAAATAAAAAAGTTGATTTTGTAATAATTAAGCAAAATTGTTATTTTTTATTATGCGCTCTTGGGTTGTTTATTTTAGTGAACATTTTATAAATGTTTATAAGTTTTAAAATGGGTTAAGATTTTTAAAAAAGTAAACGAATAATTTATAAACGTTAAACTTCAGAAAAGCGATTAAAATGTTATTTTATTATTTAAAAATGCCAAGCTGTTATTAATTGAATAAAATTCAACAATTAAAAATTAATATTAGAGATAAAATATTTTTTGTCAGAAAGAGGTCTCAATCTCTAATTATGCGCAGTTATTAACACATAAATTTTATTTTATAATAAAAAAAGTTTTTAATAATTCAACTTTCTAAATTTTTAATATATTGAAATATAAGTAACCGAAAATGATGGAAAAAAAATTCTTTCTAAATTGAACAGTGAATGTACATCAATGTCGGTGATGTTATATTCAGTAATCCTTAGATTATGACTTTCATTTTACCACTAATGATTGACATAAAACCAACTTTTTCTATTATTCGCAAGGTAGCCACTAAAATAGAATAAAAAACTTGACTGAAATTACAGAACTATGTAGCCATCAATCACAGTGTTTCAGGGAGGACAGAATATAAAGAATGCCTGTGCTTAACGAATGAAAACCATTCATTGTGATGAGTTCCGAACGTATTCAATTCAATTTTGCACCTAATGAAACCTAAATTAATCTAATTCTATACAATTAATAATTTCAAACTTAAAAATATATTTTATGATTAGGCATTGCAAACCAAATACTACATCACTACCAAATCGTTAAACGCAATGAATTTCACATGTGGTTAACCCATATACTTTTATAGTTTCATTCGGAATACTGCCTAAACATTATATTTTTTGTACTTAAAACTTTTGTTAAATTACTAAAAATTTAATGTCTAATCAATAAATGCGTGCGCGTGATGTGTGTTACAAACGAAAACTGCAGAGGGCGTATTGCAGGCAAGTGCATTTACTCAATTCAATCAGATTGTGAACAACTGACACAATCTGAGAGATTTGGGTCCTTTTAGTGATCCTTTTAAGAGTGGTGCGACGATAATATAATGTTCCTTTTGTATTTGCCATGTACTGGGCGGGCAGAGTTATTTACAGTATAGTTGGCCGTCGCTAACCCGACTCTCCCTTTTTAAATTTCTCTTCAAATTATTAACACTTTTTTTAATTTATGAATTTTCTCATTATATTTATTTATAAGTATAATTTATATACTAATATGCAATTTTCTAGTTGAATAAAAAAATGTCTTTTTTGGCGTATCTCATTCCATTTACGAGACGCGTTGTATTAATTCCAATTTTAAGCATTTAAAAAAAAGTTAGATATCTGAAATCACCGAAACCCATAGATTCCGAATTATTATGTTTTAGGCTGTTAACTATGAAATTTAACAAATATACTTCTAAATATTAATCCGAAAGCTTAACAAAGAACCCTTGAGTGTCGGCTACTCTACTGATATAGCCTCTCTGCTAATGATTTGTGATCGAATTCTTATTTTAATTTCAGCCCCTCTGCTTGTTATTTATGATCGTATTTCTATTTCAATTTCGGAAAGGACATTTGAAAACACTTACAACATTTGAAAGAGCTACCTACAGCTTTAAATATATCTACCTGAGTGCCTGCGGAGAATTTCTCTGAGCTTCTCTGACTCTAGAGAATCTTTAGAATATACTCAGAGATTTCTATCGGTAGTGAAGTTATGATTAAAAAAAGTTATAAATGAGTATAATGAGAAAATTCATAAATTAAAAAAAAGTGTTAATAATTTGAACAACAATTTAAACAGAGAGACTCGGGTTAGCGAAGGCCAACTACTGTAAATAACTCTGCTAGCCCGGTGCGTGACGAATACGAAAGGACAATTATATTACCGTCGCATCAGTCTTAAAAGGACCTTGAAAAGGACCCAAATCTCTCTATCTCTGAGACTAAATCATTCAAATCGAAGAGATTTTATCGGTAGGGTACCTAAAATTAATATCGGAAGAATTTCCCTGTACCTAAAAATCCTATGAATTACGAGTGTACAAAACTACGATTCAGAGAGGTTATGTCTAAACCATGCGGTAAAAGTTGTTTCTGTATGCGATAACATGTGATAAATCCCTACTAATACCGCATATTCCTTCAATATTTCCTGCAATCTCCGCAATATTGCAGGAAATATGGTAGAAATATTGCTGGAATGTCTCTATGTCCTTTTTCTGAAATATAAAGTTGATAATTTTTCAAGTTTATATTTCAGAAAAAGGACATAGATACACTTCATTAATATTTCTACCATATTGAAGGAATATGCGGCGTTACTAGGGAATAGATCACTTATTTATTTTTCCCAATAATTCTTATCAAGACTGTA
>NC_046658.1:17118883-17119212 GCF_010883055.1 Belonocnema kinseyi
CTGTAGACTACGAGTGCAGAGTGAAACTTCCAATGTCATACTAGTTTTTGGCAAAAAGGCAAGAATGGTTCGAGCATGGTTCATGAACGACAGTGAGGCTGATCAGCGACTGGAACATCACAATGAACCCCCACAATATTTAAGTCTAGATGAGCTTTTCAAGTTGACAGGTGTCGAACATTTTAAGGTTAGACATAGTTTTATTTAGCGCTGTAACCCTACAGGCCACTGAACTTATGTAATATATTTTGTTCTTTAGGCTCAGCTCATTGTCAAACAAAGCATATTATGGGCCGTTCAAAAAATACGTAACACTTTTTCTTAACATT
>NC_046658.1:17119222-17140765 GCF_010883055.1 Belonocnema kinseyi
CCCCTCACCCCTCTTCGTAACCCTGTTTCTACAGTATGTATGGGTTTAATAGTGGCGTAACTCTCCGGGCGATATGAATATTTTCTTCTTTTACTACTTCATAAAGTCCATGAGGCAATTTTAAGCATTAAAAAAAAGTTAGATATCTGAAGTCGTCGAAACCCGTAGATTCCGAATTATTATGTTTTAGACTGTTAACTATGAAATTAAAAAAATCTACTTCTAAATTTTAATCCGAAAGCTTAACAAAGGACCCTTGTGTATAGGCTACTCTACAGTCTATTGAGATAGCCTCTCTGCTTGTTATTTATGATCGTATTCTTATTTCAATTTCGAAAAGGATATTTTAAAGCCTTCAGACCATTTAAACGAGCTTCCTGGACCTTAAAAAATATCTACCTGAGTGCCTGCGGAGAATTTCTCTGAGATTCTTTGACCTAAAGAATTTTTAGTATATGCTCAATGATTCTTTTCAGTAGGGTGCACTCTAAAAAAATTATGTATTTTTTATAACAGTATTGTTTGAGAATCATAGGAAGTTTTTTTGAATGAAGTTTTGTCGTTTGGAGGCCAGTACGGTTTAGAAATCGTTTGGTGATGTACAGAAATTAAATTTAGTCGTTTGAAGGTGCAGAACTCAAGAAGTTATCGATTACAATAAAAATGGTTGCACTGCAAATATGATTAATTATGACCATATATTTTTAATCCGCTCAAGATTTTTTGTTGTTGTTTGTTCTAAAAATGACCAAAAAAAAGGTACGTTAAAGAACTCTGGAACCAGGCCCTAACCTAAAAATTGAATTTCCTCAATTTAGTCCACAGATAGTATAATTGCATCTTTGTGAGTGCTACTTAGGGCCTACTTCTGTTTTGAATCAAGTTTTTATTTGGAGTGAAAACATGAGTAGGGTTGCCACCTTTCTCGTGGACATCAGCCGGAAGCTGAAACACTTTTAATTTATGAATTTTCTCATATCTGTAATATAATTTTAAATTATATAAACCAATCTACTATTCTAGAGTTTTATTCAAAAATGTTGTCTGTTTTGGAGTATCTTATTATTCCATTTACGAGATACATTATATTCGTTCCATTTTTAAACTTGTAAAGAAAAAGTTAGATATCTGAAATTATCGAAACCCGTAGATTCTAAATTTCTAACCTCAGAGGTAATATAAAAAATTTAATTTTTCATTTTTTATCCCTTTCAGCTGGATTATTTGGCCTATTGAGTACGAACATGACCTTGATATTAACCGGATATGACAGGCAGCACCCGCGACGACCAAAGCCTGAAATTCCTTGAGGATAGAAATTTGAAATTTACACAAGTTAGCACGTGCGCATTTTTTTAAATATAATAAATAAATAGATAGATGATTGCTTTGAAAGCATATGTAACATTTTTCAAAACGAAACTAAATAATAGAGGAAACTTTATTGCAAAAAGATTTAGTCAAAAAATTGTATTTTCATTCCAGCTAAACCCGTTATAGTTTCATTGTTGGTTATGAACATAACCATAAAAATTTCCGGTAGAATGTCAACAAGCAGATTGATAATGTATATTTTAATTAGAACAGGGTTTTAAGCTATAAGTGATTTTATCCATTTTTATCCTAAAGCATTGAATAAGGGAAAACGTTTAGCAGTAATTCATGAGGTAAGGGTGAAGAAGTGAAAGTGAAAGGAATAAGCCAAATTCCGTGCAGCGTTATCAGACTAGCCCTACCGAAAAGAATCTCTGAGTATATACTAAAAATTCTTTAGGTCAGAGAAGCTCAGAGGCTTTAAAATATCCTTTCCGAAATTGAAATAAGAATATGATCATAAATAACAAGCAGAGAGGCTATCTCAATAGAGTAGCTGACATTCAAGGGTCCTTTGTTAAGCTTTCGGATTAAAATTTAGAAGTAGATATTTTTTAATTTCATAATTAATAGCCTAAAACATAATAATTCGGAATCTACGGGTGTCGATGACTTCAGATATCTTTTTTTTTAATGCTTAAAATTGGAATTAATAGAACGTTTCTCGTAAATGGAATGAGATACGCCAAAAAAGACAACATTTTTGAATTCAACTAGAAAATTGTATATGAGTATATAAGTTATAATTATAAATAAGTATATTGAGAAAATTCATCAATTAAAAAAAAAGTGTTAATAATTTGAAGAGAAATTTAAAAAGGGAGAGCGAATTAGCCACGACCAACTACTGTAAATAACTCTGCCTGCCCGGTACGTGATGAATACAAAAGGAACATTATATTACCGTCGCAACACTCTTAAAAGGACCACTAAAAGGATTATGAAAAGGACCCAAATCTCTCAAACTATCTCCGAGACTTTTGTTTCAAATCGACTTTGTTTATAGACTCAAATCGGCCAGGCTATTTCGCTAAAGAACACTCAGAGATTTCTTTCTGTAGGGAATTTCGTTTTTTCCTGAAAATTATTACTATTTAGGAAATAAAAAAAATGAATTAAAAAGATAACCAGTATTATCAACTCGTACACCCGAAAAACACGTAAAAATGAAAATTTGAACGATTTAAAGTATGCAGCGTGAACCCAAAAGATTAGTAGAAGAAGTTGTTAAATAAAAGGGAATAGTAATAGAAATTCGTACTGTAAATAAATTAATAACCTGCTGTGTAACTCACGCAGTAGGAAAAAACTGTAGCTATGTGATTATGTGAAGTAAACAATATACGAATGTTAGCGCCAAAGGAATTATTTTGATATCGTAGGGTACTTAATTACATACATAATTAATATATTAACAGAAACGTTTTAAGTTTAAAAATGTTATAATAGAATTTTCTCTTAAATAAATTAATTTTTCACGAAAAAAGAAATTTTTAACAAAATAATAGAATCCTCGAAAAGGAGATGAAATTTCTATTAGGAAGTTTATTTTTCTACCAATAATGACAAATTTTCAACTAAATTCTGAACTCAAAGAGAAGCAAGTCGTGGAGATGAAGGTCAAATAAACAAACAAATAATTTTAAATTGAGACGTTTTGGTCACCATTTTGGACCCTTATCAGTCAGAAAAACATTTATTTAGTCTTTAAAAAAGGTTACAATTAATTAAGAATAATCAAGTGAGGCCCTCCGATTTAAAAACGTGTGAAGAACAAATTAATAATGACAAAAATATAATAAATAACGTTGTAACTCAAACAGAAAAACAGAAGGTCAACAAAGGAAACATAAAATATAGTAGAAATACAGAACACACCGTGTGATAAAATTTAAGAAATAGGTTGAAGTAATATCCGAAAAACGGATTAACATATTTCAGAATATAAAATGTAAAATAAATAAGGGCGGAAGCCCGACATGCTATTAATAACGTGACATGCGAATGACTAACGAACTGAGGAGAAATTACAAGGATTCGAGTAAGAAAACAGACAGTGATTAAAAGATCGGTAAAATAAAGAGGAACTTTAACGACATATTTAAGATTAAAATTTGGTAAGAGGCTTGTAAACGTCCGGAAATAAATTATTTTCATATTTAAGATTGACAGTATTAGGTATTTTATTGATTAAAAAGTTTTCAACTATTCTTCTACGGGCTTTATTGTTCTCTAATGATAGAATTTTAAAGTCATCCAAATCGAACTTATGACTAGTATCAATATAATGTTTTGTAAGCGTAGTATGAGCTACTTTATCTGGATGTAAGATAGAGTATTTGTGCTCAAGACCACGGGTTTCTATAGGTCTTCCTGTCTCGCCTACATAGGAAGAGGGACAGACAGCGCAATTATATTCATAGACAACACCGGATAATTTATTTTTGGGAAGTGGATCTTTGAGATTATTAACAAATTTTGAAAAACTATTAGTTGGTTTGTAAATTGTTTTGATTTTATGTTTTTTTTAAACTTGTTCTATTTTTTCCGATACACCTTTTATGTATGAAGCAACTGTGAAATCAGCATAAAAGATTTTTTACTATTATTGGAAAAACAATTGTTTAAAAAAATAAACTTTCCGATTATATAATACTGAATTTAATTCTAAATCCAATAATAGTAAAAAAAAACCTCTTATTCTGATTTCACAGTTTCTCCATACATAAAAGGTGTATCGGAAAAAATAGAATAAGTATAAAAAAAAACATAAAATCAAAACAATTTACAAACAAACTAATTGTTTATCAAAATTTTTTAATAATGTCAAAGATCCAATTCCCAAAATTAAATTATCCGAAGTTGTCCATGAATATAATGGCGCTGTCTGTTCCTCTTCCTATGTAGGTGAGACAGGAAGACCTATAGAAACCCGTGGTCGTGAGCACAAATACTCTATCTTACATCCAGATAAAGTAGCTCATACTGCGCTTACAAAACATCATATTGATACTGGCCATAAGTTGGATTTGAATAACTTTAAAATTCTATTATCAGAGAACAATAAACTCCGTAGAAAAATAGTTGAAAACTTTTTCATCAATAAAATACCTAATACTGTCAATCTTAAATATGAAAATAATTTATTTCCGGACGTTTACAAGCCTCTTACCAAATTTTAATCTTAAATATGTCGTTAAAGTTCCTCTATATTTTACCCTGCAATCTTCACCCGTCGAACAAGTCCATCAAATATCCGATACTAAGTCGGTAAGTACTAAATAATTAAAAATATAAAATACGAATCTTATATCGAGAATTTTCATTTATTATTTTCAATTAATGAATCAATTATTTGAATAAATTTTGCATCAAGAAAATATGTAGGTGCATAAGATTTACTGTTAAATTGAATTAAAATGTAATTGTATCGTAATAAATATTTTTAGCTGCTACATCTTTTATGAAAAAAATGTGTCATTTTACAATTAAAATTTACTGTCTATGAATAATATTATTTTGTTGTGTTGAAAACAGGCGGTAGAAATTCGACTACATGAAACTATACATTTTAAGATATTGAAAGTTTTAATTGATAAACATATTAAATTGAAATTTAAAATAATTAATTTTAAAAATAAATATGATTGAATGTTGTGGTGTCAAATTTTGGGCAATTCTAATACTTTTTCCATCATGGATAATAAGAATGTAATAAATGAATACAAATTTGTAGCTCTTTTTCGTGTAAACAATTTTGTTAAATCATTTTTTTTCGTAACTTGTATCATTTTTTCACAAGGTTTTTTTTTAGATTTTCAATGTTATTTTCCGGCAATAAAACAAAAGGTACGCGTTGTAACAAGAAGTGATTGTTAACAAATTTGTAGATCTTTTTTGAGATCCCAATTTTTGTTGATTCATCTTCTTTCGTATCCTGCATAGTTTGACCACAAAATGGGATTTTTCATGTCTCATGATTTTTTGTGCAATAAAAATTAGAATTTTCGATTTTACAAGAAAATCCAAATGTTTCTATGATAATCTTGTGGGGCTTTTGAATAGAAATATTTTTGTTTACTTTACTTTTTTTCATATCGTACGTTGTTTGGCTTAGAATTTTGATTTTCGATTGATATTAAAAATTTTGAAAATGCTATAACTCTGAGAATTTTTTTTTGTATAAAAAAAGTCATCAGGATAAATTGTTTGACTTTCTGAGTACTAATAATAGCCGTAAATAAAAATTTTAAGCATAAAAAAATGGTCCCAAAATTTTTTCAAATGCTCTAACTTTATGAATTTTTATCCAAAATGGCTGTTTAACGAACTCGTTCCATGTTTTCGGACTTTTCGGACCTTTCTTTTCTTATGCTTTCTCAATCATAAATGATGAGAAAGAGAAAAATGAGAGGCCCTTTCTTTTTTTTTTATTAATTTCAGTTTTTAAATCATTTTAATTCTTTAAAGAAATACGCTGTTACTTTTCCCTGTAATATTAATATTTTATCCAATATAAATAAAATTGAAAATAAAGTTTTTTAAGTATAGTCTCAATATACTTGTTCTCTGTCATTCTTTTAATTGTAATTTTGTTTTATGAGTCTTGTCGATTTTTCCTTGTGTATTTTTATGCTAAACAAATTTTAAACTATATATTATAAGGACAATTTCATTAAATACAAAAATCGAAACTTTAAGGGGCCGTCAGTAAACTGCATTACCAATTGCATGGGGGCGGGAGGGTCATGCTAAAAACTATGGTTCGAACAGGGGTTGGGGGTCAGTGGAAGGAAATTTATGAACTTAGATAATATTTAATATGTTTCCTTATTATCTTTTAAAGAATTGTTCTTTTTTTTCTCTGTTTTTAAGAAACTTCTTTTTCCCATTTGTTTCGCCTGAATGCTTTTTGGTAGAAAGTCTACTATTATATTTGTGGTTCGGAAATAAACTCATTTGGTTAACAATTCTAGTATTCAGTTTAAAATTTTATTATTCTGTAAAAAATGCAACCATTTTGTTAAAAAGTCATCTTATTTTATTAAGAATTCAGAAACTTGGTTAAAAGTTGAACTACTTTGTAAAAAAATTATTCTTTTGGTTTTAGATTCACCTCTTTGGTCGAAAATTTAATTATTCTATTTTTAGAAAATTAATCTTCTGCGGATAAAAAGTCATTTTTAGGCTGAACTCTTTTGTTAAAAATGTAACTATTTTGTTTAAGATTCGTTTTTTTTAATAAGAATTAATTTTTTTAACTGACAAGGTAAATATTTCATTTTTTATTTAAATTGATATTTTTATTAAAAGTGAATATTTTCTAGTTTAAAATTGCTCCTATCTTATTGAAAATTCATGTATTTTGCTACAAATTTTGTTGAAAATTAAGTTTTTTTCGTTTCAAATTAAACAATTTTTATAACCAATAAACAGGTTTCATGAAAATTTAACTTTTTGGTAAGAAATTAACTTTTTTCTTAAAAAATCATATTTTTATGGTAGTTGAAAATTCAACCTTTTTATAGGTAAATCATCCTCTCGGCTTTAAAATTCAAAAATTTTGTTTAAAATTAACATATTTTGTTGAAAGCTCGTCTTATTTTGGTAGATCATTAATATAATGATGGAAAATTCATTTCTTTGGTTAAAAATTTAACTATTTTGTTCGCAATTTATCATCTTTAGTTGAAAATTAAACGACTTGGTTAAAAGTTGAACTTTATCATTAAAGTATTATATTTTTAGGACTCCCCTTGATATTTGGGTTTCACTCTTTTGTTGAAAACTTAATTTCTCGATTTGGTAGAAAATTCATTTTTTTGGTAGAAAATTAATTTTCTTGTTTTTTTTTCATATTGTCTTTTTATTAAAAATGCAATTGTTATGGTCTAAATTAGTCTATTTTGTGTAATGATTTAACAATATGGTAGAAAATTAAAGTAGGATTCGTATGTAAATGAACTTTTCTGTGTGTTTTTTTCGTGTTTGTTAAATCTAATTTTTTTTTAAATCATATTTCTGCAAGATTTACCTCTTTGGCTTAAAATTTAACTTTTTTTGTTGACAATTTGGTATTTTTCAAGTTAAAAATTACTTTTTTCTCTGAAAGTTGTAACTTGTCTATTCTTGATTAGAAATTGATCCTTTATAAGTTGAAAATCCAACTATTTGGTAGAAAATTCATGGAATTTGTTAAAAATTCGGCTTTTTGATAAGAAAATTAATCTTCTTTGTTGCAAATTCATTATATATTTCGACTTTAAATCTTAGGAATTGAAAGTGTTTCATATTGCATTCTAATTAATTGAAAGTGAGTTTTAAATAATAACTGATCCGAGGTGTTTCATTTAGCTGTAAGGCATAGCGTAAGTTACAAGTTTGAGATAATAGAGACCCTGTGATCCTCTTCGTGACTTTCTTGCCTAAAAACCAGCTGATGTGTACAATGTGAAAATTATTTCGAAACTATTTTTGAAAAAAATAAATCACGATTTTTAAACACTTAAACCCCTAATTGGAAATTTTTTCTTTGTTATTGCAAACTTAAAAAAATTCACTTCAAATAAATAAAATCAAAAATTTTTTCAATCCTCGGTGGGAATTTTTTGACAAGTACGAAAAAGTATTACTTTTTTTACAGGAAAACACTAATCAATATAATAATGTTTTAAATACTGAGAACTTCAGGTGGCCGTTTTAATCAACGAAACAAATTTACAGTCATTTCCCGGTTCACAAAAAATTATTGAATTATTTTAATTCTTTGGAATTCTTTCCCTTTTTTTTAACAGCCTTAGTTGATAAGATACTCCCTTATTCGCATTATATTTCTTTTGAACTTTGTTGGATTCTTCGATTCTTTGAATTATTTTTATAAACTATTTGGATTTCTTTGATGTTGTACATTCTGAAGAGCACAAGAATTGCAAGTGGTCAACTGGCCTCAAACTTTTAAAATTAAATTTTTATGTGTAAGGCGCAGTCTAGTTACTGGTTTTTGTAATTAATCAAATTACGACAAAAAGGATTATACGTTTCAAATAATACAAAAAAAAAACAACCGAATTTATATATAATTTTGATCAATAATTGAATGAGTAGTGCAAACCTTCAATTTTTCCTCGGAATTAAATGTAAATTGTCAATTTAACGCTACAGAGAAGTGTAAATATTAATTCAGTTATACCTTAATTATGCGAAAAAATAAAATATTTTAGGATTTAAAAATACATTTTTGTAAAAATTATATTTTTTAAAATAATTTTTAAAATTTCGCTACAATTCTAAAATATGACAAGAATTTTTTAAAACTTATTTATATTGTATCTCGAAAATTTCTCTTCTAAAAGAAACCAGACGAGGAATTAATTTAACGAAACTTTATTCATTTTTTTAATTTAACTAAATTCTGAATAAAGCCAAAATTGATTTACTTTTTAAATTTATCTTAATTTCATTTAAATTTTAAATTTAGATTTAAAAAATAATTTTGGAAATCCGATTTAAAAAACAATCTACATGAGAAAGGGAAAAAATAATCATCTCAAAAAGATCTGCAAATTTACTTAAGACCATTTTTTGATAAGACATACAGTTTTTGTTTCAATAGTGATAACACTTATTAAAACATAAAAGGTTCCATTCCCCACAAATTCGACCTTAATCTTTTTCTGATAGAAATTACAGTTTTTTTGTTAATATGGCGCGTATTTTATCCTTACAATAATAGAATCCAATTTTTTTGGTTGAATAGTTTTGGTTTTATTAACATTTGTATATCCCCAGGTAACAATCGTGCGACGCATAGTGCTCGCATGCGTGCGAAGTACGCTGTGCGCGACTCAACGCACGCATGCTGGCATCACTTGTCGTAATGCTGTGATGGGTAGGTAGAGTGCGTGCGTAATGCGTCTCATATCGCCATCACGGCATACTTCACGTATGACTACGTATGACAGGCTGTCTGCGACGCACGCGTGCGTCAATCCTGCCGACAATTAAGGATTAATCCCATAATAATCATCTAGTTCAATCCTAAATATATTGTTAAAATTAAATAGTTAAAATTCCCTTATACGAAGAAAAAAATAAAAATGATTAGTCTGCCTTTTCCCAAAATAAAATTTGAAAAATTTCCAAATACTTTTTCTGACTTTTTATAATTAAATGATTTTTTCTTGAATGACGTTGTAAGTAAAATTATAATTTTGACTTACTTATTTTTCATAACTGAAATTTGTAATTTTAATTTCATAAAATTTAGAATTACTGTCTAGAAATTTGTTAAAATATTCGCAGAAATGCATCTTTAAATGTTAATAGAATTTTTCTAACTTTCAGTACTTATTTTTTAAATAATTTAATACATTTTTAATTTTTAATTGAATTTTGATCAATTTTATAATGATGTTCATACTTTCTAGTTGAGATAACGAGTTTAAAAGGCGAGCTCAGGTGTTGAAAATGATGATGGCCGTCGCGCGACACACGGTGTTGACGTTTTGGTTTTTTTTTATAACATTTCCTTGGATAAATGCAGTTTTGACGTCAATTGCGTCAAAAGATAACCTTTTTTTATTTTAGTATCGCGCTTTTTTTATTTTTAGAAATCTACTCAATCAAATAATAAAAACGATAGTCTTTATAATTACTATGAGCAATTTCGCTAATTTGAATGCATAATCGGTTGTGCTTACCACCAATCATAACTTTAGAGCTCGCATGTCATCGTCATGCGTGCGGCCTTCACGCGTGCGAGTGATATGCGTCACAATTGACTGCGCATATGTCTGCTCGGTTGATGGTGCGGCGTGCGGGGCAATCGTTTGCGAAAGTAGAGTTACTGGCAGCAGAATAATTTTAGTTTAGAAAACCAACTTCACTACTGTTTAGAGTGTTTATGTCTAAACAGTGTTATAATCTTGGCTACGAATCGTTTGCGAAAGTAGTTACTGGCAGCAGAATAATTTTAATTTAGAAAACCAACTTCACTACTGTTTAGAGTGTTAATGTCTAAACAGTGTGAAATTGGTTTTTGTTAATTTAAATATTTCTACTCGCAGTGGCAATACTGATATTATATAAATCAAGACTTACGTCACTCAAGTACCGGCAGCAACCGGTACTCTGGCGGCCACTATGCGAGGCTCTAACTGCTAGCTCGTCCTATGTTGTGAGTCCTTTGTTCGATACCGAACAAGATTTAGTTGAAATATCTTTTTTACATCTTTTATTAATAAACTTTGTAATTTAACGTAGTTTTCTTTCGGCTCTTGCATTTCTCAAAGTTTTAGACTGATATTTTATGTATAAAAAAAGTTCAAACGTTCAAAAAATGTCGAGGTTCAGAAAAAAGATGAAGTCATTTCAGTGAAATTCCTACCCAAATGAAGTACCTGAACTGACTTTTGTGTACCCTCATTCATTTTCCAGAGTTTCAGCTCGATATTTTATTTACAAAAAAATCTTAGGTTCAAAAAAATATTCAGTGGACTGATAATCTGAGGTCGATAATATAGGTATTTGGCTGTGTCACATGCCCTTAAGAGCCTGTTTATTTGAATTTGATTTTTAATGGCTTGTATTCGGAACTTCAGCGGCTACTGGTATTAAAATTAACTTAAATTTTTTTCTAATAAGGCTATATGAGGCACTGATATACTTTTAAATCACGGCTGGGAATATTTGAAGTACAAGATGCTTTTCTATGTGGCTCTATGAGGTTTTTAATGGTGAAGTGGAATTCAATTTATCGAACTAAAAATTCGAAAATCTGCATTGAAAGTGGCCCTAACGGGAATCTATTAGGTTCTGATTTTTCCCGAATGACACAAGTTCAAAACTACTGCTCTAGCGGGTACTATTAAGAATTTGAATGAAACTGAATCAGGATGAAACTCAATATAATGCTTTCAAAGTGGCCCTACGAGGCACCTATTAGGTATTACTTTCTCAGGAATGACACAAGTTTAAAATTGCTGTTTTAAAAGTTTCTGTTACGATTTCTAATGGAAAATCGGGGTTAAATTAATTAAGGCCATGTGACGAGAGGGTCACGTGACCAAATCTGGTCTTCGATTTTTCTTTCCCAACTTACTTCTAAACGAAATGAGGTATCGCTCTGAAAGTTTGGGAAATGAAAGAGGAGGTAATAAAGTCCATGTCTCTGCTTTGTTTCGGTGGAAATTTTGAGAAAAATTTTTTTGAAGAAAATACCAGTGGAAGTTTTATTTCCCGACTTACGTCCACACGGAATGAGATATCGTGTTAAAAATTTGGCACGATAAATAGAAGGCATGCAAGAATTTGTCTCTGGTCTTCAATAATTAGAATAGTGAAAAAAGTTTTTTTTTTTTAATTTCTATTTTGGAGTAATACCGACCGTGCTGTCGTCAAACCCTGCAAGCAATTTGCAATGTTGTCAATGGGCTAGTTATGACGTTTATATTTATCAAAGTGGCACAAAACAACAAAAATCATTCACGAACATTATGCACCAATAATGCAAAAACTAATTTTTGCACTTGAAATGCAAATAAACATATTTGGTCTAACATACGTATCAGTCTGGTATCAACTCTATCAAAGCAGCACTAGCGCAGCGAGTAGACAACTTCGAACTTCTAGGGGTCTGTGGGTAAAACAGATTGCATGATTACCGTCAGAGAAAGTTAAAAGTCAAACTTCTGCTAAACCTAAATGTGTCCGTCGATAATCATTATTTGCATAAATAAACTTTTTTCTTCCTGCAACTCTTTGCAAGGCCACAAACGATCCTTTAATATTTATTAACATTTCCCGAAAAAAATTTCCGCGTTATTTAAACTTTTATTTTTCAATATGAGTCAAAAAATATTGATCTTAAGGCTGAGTTGATCAGCTGTTACACTCATCACATAACCTTAAGGTTTAAACTCAAAATAATGGTTTCAAAGTGACTGTGTAGGAAGCACCTATTAGGTTCTCCTTTCCGCGAATGGCACGAGTACAAAGTAGCTTCTTTAAGAGTTTTTATTAGGAATTTGTCTCGCAAATCAGAACTAAATAATTCAGATTCTAAAAATGCCGATTAAGCAATTAATTATAATAATTGGATAAATTAAAAACTACGCGTTTCATGCAGGCATTTGTATTGCATAAAATCGCTTTTTGTCACCAACGCGATTAAAGGATTTTTGCACTTGGCATTTCTTAATTTCTTATTTCCTTTGGATACTTTATAAACTTTTTAAATATTTGAATAAAACAGAATATCAAGCCGTTTTTTAAATAAGTAAAATTTAATTTTAAATTCTTTTTAACCTGCAAGCCGTAAGCCCCTTCATGGAACGGAGAAGGTACACCTTGGTATTTTTGACTGGGATGTCCAATTTATCTGTTCTATCCATTCTTAAGGCCATGATCTTCGTTTACCACGTGACCAAACTAGTCCCCAGTTATGAACATTTTTTTTGGTGTTCACTGTGTCTACACGGATTGAGATATCGTGTTTAAAATTTGATATATTAAATAAAAAGCACTAAAGAACGTTTATATACTGCAATATGTTTATAATTTTAAAGAAAGTTTATTTATAAATTGATAAAATAGGATATTACCATTCGAGTTATAACACTTTGCAGATTATTTTTGTTTGATGCATTTCATATTTTTTGATTCGCGTACATTGAGCACTGACACAAATTTGGACTAAATCGTCTAAACATTTACAAAAATTAATATGAGCAAGAAAATTTACACATTCGTTGCAAATAAAAAAAAATTATTATCTGCACACACGTACTTTACAATTATTTTTGGAGCATTTTCAGCGATTTCTAGCGAAGAAAAAAAGAAACTTTGAACATCGATAAAGTCGAGATCACGTGAATAAGTTCGTTCATGAAATTTTTGTGTAGAATGATTTTCATTTTTTGGTCCTCACTACGACCACATAGATTGAGGGATCGTGTTCAGGATTTGGAAAGTTATACAGAAAGCACTAAGGAACTGTATCAAAATGTTTATAATTACGAAGAAAGTTTTCTAGTAAATATTATAGGAATAGGAAATAAACTTTTAACGTCGATAAAGTAGATGCCTCGATTTAAAAAAGTCGAGGAACATCTTAGAATGTGATACTCAAGTCCCATCTTAAGAAATATGCATCTTCAGAAAATAATTAAAATTTTCTAATGATAAAATATTCTTTTAGATTTTTTGTACTAGTGTGAAATAATTCATAGTTAATAGCAAAACCAATAAAAATAAAATTTCGCCCGTGGGCGAAAGACAAGGCGAGTCCGACGCTGAGTCCAGCCGGTCGGTTCTCTCTCAACATCAGTTATCAGCTGATCGATTCAACGTCAAAAATTAGACGTCAAGAATTATAGAAGTTGGTTGGAGAACTCCGAAGAGTAAATTTTAGCACATTGTTGGTTCTGGTATGTTTCCAACTTGAAATCTATCTTTTATTTTTAGGATCAAAAAAATTAAAATCCTTCTAAACAAAAATTTCATGAACGAACTTAGTCACGTGATCTCGAATTTATCGACGTTCAAAGTTTTTGTTGATTTGCAACGAATGTGCAAATTTTATTGCTTATATAAATTTATGTAAATGTTTAGCAAAGTGCTATAACTCGAATGGTAATATCCTGTTTTATCAATTTATAAATAAAATTTCTTTAAAATTATAAACATATTGATGTATACAAACGTTCTTAATTGCTTTTTATTTAATCAGTCAAATTTTAAACACGATATCTCAATCCGGGTGGACATAAAAAAAAATGCTCATAACTGGGGACCAGTTTGGTCACGTGGTCACCGAAGAGCATGCCCTTAAATATGATATTGCGTAGAACATGAGGTGTAATTGATGTAGTACATTAAATGACAATACAATATTAATTTATTAATTAAAAAACATCATTACAGGAAAGTTCCTTGTCCGGTTTAAACGTGCGAATATATCTGTAAGTAGCGCATTGGTGAATTGTGTACTCAAAAACTATAAAAAATGAAGATGCTATAACAATAAGTTAAGCAATCATTTTTTTCCGTTGAGAAATCGGACCGAAGACAAAAAATTTTAAATTCTAATAAGATCTACTCTTCAAATTACCTCGTACCATATAAAATAAATTAGAAGCCTAATAGAAAATTCGCTTAGGTGCCGCTTAGGGCCCTGTAGATATATTCATTGCGAGAACCGAATACACACACATTAGATCCTAATTAGATCCATATTAATTTTCACTCAGGACTCGATAGGTACTGCATTTAGAGTACCTAATACACATCAGATCCTAATCGTATCCAACTCGAAAGTTTCTATAAACCGAAAAGGAAACCATATAGAAATGGAGTACAAATTCCGCTTTCAAACGTAGTAGGACCTAATAGAAGGCTAACCTATTAGGTTTCTATATCGTCTTCTATTAGGCACTTTTACGAGGAAGTCCTATGTAAATGGCAGCTTTTGGTACTACTGTTTCGTTTAATTTACATTTACATGTTGCGCTCGATAATGTATTTCCCTCACGCTATGCACTCGGTCTTTGTATATTCCCCACATTTGTAGACAAACTTATTAAAACTAAAGGTCAAAGCATCGACAACAGTAATCTGGTTATTGTGAAATCTGAAACTAATGCGCAGATGCGTGCTAAAGGCGAATGTACATTCTTTTGAGTATTCTTGACGTGGGCTACAAGTATTATATAGAGTATTATATCGCTTATAATCGGGGTACATAACATATAGACCAATTAAAAAAAATTATAAAATTTAACCGCAATCGGTTTCAGGTGATCATTCATGGAGTTACCCTGCTTTAAAAGAAAGTTGCGTAAATGACTCGAAATTGAACAAAAGAGTGTATTTGGCATGGAACCAATAGAAAGCATGAAAGATCTGAGTTGTGCCTAATTTTGAGAATTTATGGGATTCGCAAAAACGTATAAATTAAGTAGACAAACCTGCGAATTGCATTATGTTGTTTGTAGTAAAGAGTATTTCTTTCAGCGAAATAGAATATGCAGCTGCTTAAACTGCCTTATTTCGAATCATTAATAACGAAACAAATTTTAAACTTAATTGATTTTCTTGTATCGACCCCGATCCACAAACTCAAATTGTCAATACAATCAAACTGCAAAGCGTAGCGTCAATCTGGATGGCCTAAAATGTCTAGGCCCCTCACAAAACAAATTCACTTCAACGAATCAACTGCGAATTGAGATTAGAGAATTCTTCATATTGGACGGTAGTCTCTAGTGCAATCACTTGATCAATCATTATTTGCTACCAGATTGTTAGCTACCCTTTATAACTGAAAGTTAATGAATCTGAGCGAAAAGAACAAAAAATTTGAAAAATCACTATATTTTTCACTAAATACTGTAAAAAACACTAAACTGTGTTATTACACAATGCCTGAAAACACACAGCGGGCCCTTGAAAAACACTAGATTTGTGTTAAAATCACTAAAATGACCACTCTGAGTGCCGTTTCAATGCTGAGAAGGTTACCAATCTTTAGCAGTGTTGTGTTAGATGGGAATCCATATGGTCTCATTTTACCATTTCCAGGGTGACCAAATGCCCTTCTTTGGAAGGACATGTCCTTCTTTTTCGACGTTTCTTTTTCTCTCCTTCTTTTTTGTCTGATGTGCTTGTTTTTCAAGATTTTCGCGATATTTGCATTTTTTATTGCGCGGACCTAAATTTTGTTCACAATTTCTACCAGGGAAGCCTCAGCTCGAGGGAAATAACGTTGCTTGTTCAAACTGCAGTGGGAGTCCGAGACCGTATCGAAAGCCGAAAAACGAATAGACCTCTTTTTTTTAACGTGCTTCGATGGAAAAAGAGGCCCGTTAGATTTTCGACTTCGAAACGGCCCCGGAGTCCTACTGTATATCGCATGAAAAGGACATAACCTGGCATATATTCGGTTTGTGTTTCCCCGTTCCCGTTCTTCACTTTACTATTCCAATAACTGTAAAAGGAAAGTGTTCCTATGTCTCTGTCGCTCTACGAGTCAAACGTAAGTACAATTGCAAGGTTATATTTAATTAAATTTGTAAAGTTTTATTTTCACTTTCTTAGTCTGATACATAATAATTTGTCGCTGAGAGTTTAATTTTCTATATTTATCATTCACAGGTTATAATCACAGCATGATCTCTTTTAATTTTCAAAGAACGCGCCCAATTGGGCTTGGGGCGGGAAAGAATTTAATGGTGGGAGGTGGTGGGAGATGGTGAGGAGTGGGGGTCCTTCTTTTCCTACCCAGTCATCTGGTCACCCTGACCATTCCTCTCTTTACATTCTCATCAGAGAAGGTATTAAATTTGTGTAAAATTTCCCTCCTCCCTTTCGCTTTTGTCAAATGTCCACGTTTTGAAACCCTCTAAATTCGAAAAACAGGTTTTCATGAATATGTTTGCATGTATGTATGTGTGTTTGTATGTCTGCCTGACTCTTTTAGTGTCCTAAAATAAAGGTCAAGTTCTTTAGCGAGGCATTTTAGATGAAAATGGACAAAGTGAGCGCATTTTGAATATTTTTAAGACCACTTTTTCAATATTCAAAAATTCTCTCTACGGATCTTCGTAGTATTCAAAAAGATGAACCGATTATCCTAATCACCTTTTTTGTTCATAAAACTAGAAAGTACCAGAGATACAGAATTTTCAAAATGTCAAAAAACACAAAAAAATTAAAATTTTAAGCTAAATAACGCACGATATGACAAAAAAGTCCAGAGAAGAAAAATGTTGTTTTTTGAATGTATACAGCATACAAAATAATGGATAATAAAAAATTACGTTTTTTCATTTAAAAATTTCACAGTATTTCAAAGATTCTCAAATATATAAATGTGTTTTCAAAATGTATATATTTGAGAATCTTTAAAATACTGTGAAATTGTTAAATGGAAAAATGTAATTTTTTATTCTCCATTGTAACTGGCTATTTTCGTATTATTCCTTCGACTACGTATACTTTAAACGGTGATATTGCTGTTTCCTGTCCTCCCTCACAAACTTAGGTTCTGCGAATGCTTAACCAGTAATCCCAGATCTGAAACGAGACGTGGTACAATACTATCAAAGGTCTATGTCCGTGTGAATATAGTAGGAGACGATGTAAATGACTGGGTTACGCGCGCAACCCATTTCTCCTCTTCTGAATTTGAAAACTCGAAGGTGCTTCGCGCACCTTTTTATATGCGCATTATCCGCATTTGAGAGGAATTAAAGAAATTGGCGATTTTGGAATTCTTCTCGTTTGGATAAAAACTCAATTATTTGATTGAAAAATTAATTATTTTGTTGAAAATGTAACTATTTTATGAAAAAAGTCCTCCTTTATATCAAAAGTTCAACTACTTTGTTTAAATTTTTATTTTTTTATTTGAAGGTTCGTCTCTTTCGTTGAAAATACATTTTTGAAACTGACAATTTATACCATTTTTGGTTTAAAAATCATATATTTTCTTAAAAATTCTTTTTTTCTAGAAATTATATTGTTTTATGCAAAATTTATACTTTTTATTAAAAATTACATTTTTCGGTTGAATTATCAACTGTAAATATTTTTTGGTTGCAAAGTCGTTTTATTGTAAATGCAACTATATAATTATATTTCATGTATTGTGTTGGGAATTTATCTTGTTTGGTAGAAATTTAATCTATTTGGTTGAAGATTTATCATTTAACAACTTTGTTGAAAATTTATTTTTTCGGTAGAAAATTATTTATTTTAATCTGAAAATGTAACTATTCTAGGATTGATTAAAAACACAGCCACACAAAAAAAAGTGTGCGGACCTGGTAACAAGACACACGTATCCCTATGGATTTTGGGGCGCTGAATTCAAATTCGGTATCAAAAATCACCCATCACGTCATGGTTGAGCCATAACAAAAAAAATAACGAAAAATCATGCACTGAGGCAAATAAATTTCAAAATAATGCCAGTGATGCAAATTTTAACTTAAAAAACATGTCGACAACTGTGAAGGATCAACCCTTGCTTGATATGAATTTATTTAACATAACTTTACTCAACAGACCCTGACCTCACCTAAGCAGAATAAACAGAAATTTATTGAACTACACGTAAAGCTCTGAAAGCATATTTTCCCAGTAGCAAATGTGTGCTACATCGAATGGGTCAACTCGAGCCTAACCAAGAAATAAATCTAACCTAGCCTAACTTAACCGAACCTAACCTCACGAAACACAATTAAACTGATTGCGTTGTCCCCGTTGTGTTTGCGGTACCGTTTGAATCAGCTTGGGCTTAACTTGCAAAGAGGTCAAACCTATCCTAACCTAAAAAGAACTGACCTAACATAACCTAACTTAAATTCACGTAACACAATTAAACTCATTGTGTTGTCCCGTTGTGTTTGCGGTACCGCTTCATTCAGCTTCGGCTTAACCTACATAGAGGTTTAACCTATCCTAACCTAACAAAACCTGACCTAACCTAACCTAGCCGAATGAAATTCAACCACACGTGTAGCTATGTAAGCGTACGGTTCTCAGTCTTAAATGTGTGCTATATTTAATAGGTTAACTCGATCTTAACCTACAAATGAACCTAACTTAACAGGACCTAATGAAATTTTGCTTAACGCAACACAACTGAACTTAAGTGTTCCCGTTGTAACAAAATAAAATTCACTTCATTATACTACAGGTGGTTAAAAATTTAGACGCACATTACTATAGGGATATAGGGATAGGAACGTAAGTATTCGTGTTATGCAGTAAAACAGCCTTAATGCTGCGTTTTGACGAATCAATGAAAAGTCGCCATTCTTCGTCTCTGTACACATTTTTCTTCAAGTGGTTCATTATTCCGTTAACGTCAGTGCAGTACACTAAAGACGTCTCTTCGTCTTTAACGAAAAACTTTCTGAATTCTTTGTCCCTGTCGCGATAGAATGAAACTTTTGTCTTGGGTTCTAGAAGATTTCTTCTTTTTAGAAATGAAGCGGTAAATTCAGCGCCGTCTTTCGGTAATCCAATATCTCTAATAAAATCATTCAGTTCTAGTTGCGACACTAATATTGGAACCTTCAATTTCATATTATGCACGCCATATTCGTCATCTTTTTCGTCATTTTCATCGGAATCATCAGAACTATTTTATGATCGATCACTGGTTTCACTAACGTCTCCATGACGTTGACTTTCAACTTCCATTCTATCATCTTCTAAAGCTCTTAAATCAGTCTGGCGTGCATTTTTATTGATTTCAATTGCTCTTGTGATTGTGCACACATTAATGCACAAAATGTTATTTTTATTCCTCGTCGATTGATTTTCGCAAAATGCTCAGTTCATATTTACTGCAAATGTAACAGAATGAATCTGAGCTATTCTTGCAGGCATGCGATTGAGAAATGCTCGCGTTTTTTTTCCTTGTAGCATGAGAATCTACACCAACCAAGTGATCCATTGATGAAGAGCTACGGTTGCATGATGACGACGTCGTAGAGCCCGCTTTCCCACCCTGACCAGACGCCGTTACTGGTGCTTTTCCCAGTATCGTAATACACTTTTTACCTGTGTCTTTACCTGTGTCTGTGTTTTAAATTAAAATTGTAGCGTTCAAAGTTAAAATTTATTTCGTTACAAATTGAACAATTTAAGGCTTTCTATTTTGAACTATTCTTTTCAAATTTGTATAGTTTTTAACAGTTGTTTGTAATTGATTGTTTTGAATTAATGGTCAAATATTGTTAATAATTAACGAAATTTTCTTTTTTTAATTAAAAAATTTCAAATTGAATGGGTTACAAATAAAATTTTTTTAGACTGAAATAATATTTGAAGTCATAATTGAAAATAATTTTATAAAATAATATCTATTAATTCTTTAATTTTGAACGGATTCAGAATCATCTTGTAAAATAAATTATTTTTCAATTTTTAATACCTCAAATTAAATTTAAAACATTTTATTTTAAAATTCTTTCAATTAAAAAAAAATCATAACCGAAAACAAATTAATTAATTTTCTATCAAATAATTGGTGTTTCAACTAATACAATGAACAGGATAAAGTTTCAAACAAAAATCGAATAGTTCAATTTCCAGATAAAAACTGTGATAAAAAATTGAATTTAACAAGAAAAAAACCTATTTTTCAACAAAATTGTTAAATTTTTAAGGGAAAAGTTGAATTTTTGACCAAGAAGATTAATGTTCTATCAAAAAAACGATTTTCCAACTTAACCAATATATACGATTAATTTTTAATTAATCCTATAATAGTTACATTTTCAGATAAAGATAAATCATTTTTAACGGAAAAAATTAATTTTCAACATAGTTCTTAAATTGTTAACCAATCAGATGAATTTTCGACCAAGAAAATTAATGATCTACAAAAAAAGACAAATTTTAAACAAAATACATGAATTTTCAATGAAATTATTTAATTTTAAAGTCAAAAAGACGAATTATCTACAAAAAGTTGAACTTTTTAAACGAAAAATATGAGTTTTCAATCAAAGAGTTAAACTTTCAACCAAATTGTTAAATTTTCAACCATAATTATGAAACGTTGTTAAAAAAAAGCGTATTTTTTTACAAAGTAGTACAACTCTTAGTGAAACAATAGAATTTTCAATCCAAGAAGGTGTACAGTTGATATTTCAACCAAACAATTGCATTTTTGACCAAAAATGATACATTTTCAACTAAAAAGATTAAATTTCTGCCAAACAAGGTCAATTTCCAACAAAATAAATGAACTTTCAACGAAATTATTTAATTTTAATTTCAAAAACAGTATTATCTACAAAAAGCCGAATTTTTAACCCAATTTAAAGGCAAATAGTTGAATTTTCAACAATAATTATGAATCCTTAATAAGAACAAATTAATTTTTTTACTGAGTAGTTCCACTTTAAGTGAATAATCGAATTTTCCAAACAAAAATTATGATTTTAATTTTTAACAATACACTTGCATTTACAACAAAACGACTTTGCAACCAAAAAATATTTACAGTTGATAATCCAACCGAAAAATGTAATTTTTAATCTAAAAGTATAAATTTTCCATAAAAAAATTTAATTTCTACAAAGAAAGACGATATTTTAACAAAATACATGATTTTTTTAACAAAGTAATTGAACATAATTATAATGTTATCAT
>NC_046658.1:17140865-17153217 GCF_010883055.1 Belonocnema kinseyi
AATTGCCCGAACAATCCTATCGTTTAGGATAGCTGTGAATATCTTATAAAGCGTGTTCAGACAAGTTATTGGCCTGTAATTCTTCGGGTCAGCTAAGTTGCCAGTTTCGGCAGAAGTATTGTGCGCCCTTCCACCAGCCACTCTGGAATCGGCTCTTCCGACTTCAAATATGAGGTGAAAATACGGGCCAAATGCTGATGGGTTGAAGAAAATTCTTACACCAGAAGGTTTTGATACAATCTGGTCCCGGTGCGGAATAGTTCTTCATCCCTCTTAATACTTTTTTCACCTCCTCGGTAGTGATGAGTGGGCATTCTTTATCAGGCGTTATGAGGGCAACACATAACTCCTTGAAGCTCTTTATATTTTCTGAGTCTTCGTCCAGTCTATGCTGAACTTCGTAGAATTCTCTCCAAAATACTTCGACCTCCTCTGGTTTGTGTGGGTGTTCGACAGTAACTGGAGGGTCCTGGAAGAGTCGAGATGGGTCAGAGAGAACTGTTGATTTTCTCTGACCCTCCTCTCCCTTCGGTCTAGACCTCTCTCAGCGTCAGATAGTATCCGTATTCTCTCAACAATATGCTGTCTGATGGTCAGCAAATTTGACTTGTTAAGTGTGTGATAACTGGTCCGGAGTTCGCGCGCGAACTTTTGTACCTTGGCGGTAACATTCCTGCCAGATGTGATGTAGTCAATCACACACTGAATGCGGGACACATACTGTCTTGCCCAGCCTATCTTTATGGCAAGTTGATGCATTCGTCTTTGGTCTTATGATCAGCCGTTGGTTTTGTTTTACGGTTTGCCTCGGCCAAAGCTCTCGCTGCATTATACACACAATAATTGATAGCCCAGAGGTCGGATTCTCCTGAAAAATGTCCACGAAGCTCGTCATCCATTTCAGCCAGATCTTAAGTCTTGAGAGAAACCTTGGTGTTGATGTTTTTCCGGGTCGTAAAGCATCGCTCTTCATCTATTGAATGCCTGCCCGCGGTTGGTCTTAGTGACGCCTCTCTTTCTCTGTTGCCGGCTTATTCTAGCTGTGGTAGAGTAGGCATTCCGCTTACATAGCCCCTTTTACGGAGTATTTCAGCATGGTTTCGCAGACGTTGCTGCGAAAAGTGCGATAGCTCCGGGTGTTTCTCGCACCACAGAGCATGCAGCCGTGCCATGTCACCCCGTTCAGGGGCCACACTCGCATCGTAGCACTATAGCAAGTCGTGATTCAGTCGCTCCGTCCACCCAAAGGTTGCGAGATATAGCCGATCCATCAAATTGAATCCATTTTCATTGGCTCCCCCAGCTGTAGATTGGTCGGAATTGTTGGCCGACCCATTGTCGGGAGCCCTGCGCGTTCTGTTGTTTTGAACCGCACTTACTACAACTATGTTTGGTGTTGTCATTGTTGTTCCCACGAGAAGCTAGGGAAAGGGGTTCGTCCATCCTTCTAGAGCCCCGCATGCAAGGAGAAGGCTGCGTACTCTGAGAGGTCGCCCGGTATCCCAGAGTCACCGTTCTAGACACCTCACCCAGGTGCCATTCAGCTGCCGGCACGCTTTTCACACCTCCGCTTGGGGGTTAATTCCTTGAGGACCACCCCTGGACAATTGTCCGCGAATTCCTATTTATTTTTGTAACCATATTCAGCAGAAACCCTTGGTACAGGGACCCTCTATCCGCAACCCGAGGACGCGTTCGGTGGCTTTGTCATAGGCCCTTCGGTTTGATTCTAGAGGAATCAAAACCGAACCGAATGGTTCGGTTGAATGGCTTTCTGGTTCGGTTGAAAGGCATTCCAACCGAATGGTTCGGTTGGAATGGCTAAGAAGTCAAATCATGAGAATCGCCAGCTTCGAATTTGGAAATATTAAAATCTCAATCTCTTTATTTTATTTCAAAGCAGATAGAGATATAAATAGAACCGCCGAAGTGTTCTGACCGGCAATCGTGCACCTTCGAGTTTTCAAATTCAGAAGAGGAGAAATGGGTTACGCGCGCAACCCAGTCATTATCATCGTCTCCTACTATATTCAAACGGACATAGACCTTTGATAGTGTTGAACCACGTTTCGTTTCAGATCTGGGAACACAGTGCTTAACACGCCTTTCATGAGATAACCCCACATGTCATCCAGATAGATAAACAAATTGACCCTCCTCAGTTGACCAGGTGTATTGCTTTGGAATAGCGTGTAATTTACTTGTGGCGTTTTTTAAATGTATTTATCCACCAATAAATTGGCTCGATTTATATGTGTTTATGAAACTCCTCTAGCGACAGTGCATTTTAGTATGAAACTGAAGGTTTCGATCGCCGCTGAATTTTCCTTGAAATAAATCCTGTAGAGTTTAACTGAACAAGTAAAATTGCATCAAAGAGGCATGTATTTCGGACTAATCTATTTATTCGATGAATTCCTAGTTTTCTACCATTTGTTAAAGATAATTTTATATTTTGGTTTCTTTTACCGGTTGCTGTATCATTCTGGATATGGCTTGAAATATTTTGGCCGCTTTCTTCCATTTATCACTGACGGGATATCATCTTGCATCTGATTTTGGTTTGTTTTTCCTGGTGAAATTAGAAAAGAAAACAATTTTTCGTTTTGAAATAAGTGATTTTTAATTTTAAAATTGCGAAGCAATAGGTCTTAAAGGCTACATATATTTACAATTTTCCATAAATGTTTGCAATTGTTTCCCAAATTTTTAAGACAGAATCTTTATTATTGTAGGAAAAAACCAAGGGAACCTAACACTGGTAAAATCGATATTTTTCTGAGTATCACATTTTCTTAAATAAAAATTTAGCGAGATAAAAAATTTAAAAATACAAAGCTTCATATATTTGATAGAAAACAAGGATAATATATTGCTCTTTAGCTAGCTAATTCAATTCAAAGATGATAAAAATCAGACAATAAAACTTACCTTCCGGTAAGAGGCCTTGCATTGAAAGGTCCCTGGCGGACCGAAAGAACCGAAAGGAGCTTCTACAAAGTAACCTTAAAGACCCCACTAAGTTTTCCTTCGGTTCCTTCTTTAAAAACTCAAAAAAAGCCAGATCAACTTTTAAATTGTTAAGATTTGGATTCCACGTTAAAATTTGCATTATAAACTCAAGGAGTAATCGCAATACTTTTTGTTGCAGCGTTAAAAACTTTAAAAAATAAAATACCTGTCATTTACCCGGGCCGAAGTTGGCCTCAAGTGCATCTTCTTTTAGTAGCAGTTAATAAGCGTTCCCTCTGCCACGCAGTGGAAACCTCAGAGAACAACGCTGCGATTTAAGTGAGCGAGAATTTTATTTCTAAATTTCGCGCGCAACATACGGCTCGAGCTATTATGGATGCGCTTGAACTCACCTTCAGCAGAAGTTGATGACATTTTTAAAAATGTTCAAAGCTGGAAAAAGAAGTATTGCGGTTACTCCGAGAGTTTCTAATAGAAAATTTAACGTAGAAACCGAATTTCGAACGTTTAAAAGTTGATCTTGCTGTTTCTTTTTTTAGTTTTTTAAACATGAACCGGATGGAAACCCAATGGGGTCTTTAAGGGTACTTTGTAGAGGTATGCAGGAAGCTGTTTCATTTCCTATATAGGTATTTGCAGTAGGGGGTTCTTTCGGTCCGCCAGGGGTATTGAAAATGTTAAATCCCTAAGAAGGCCGTTTCTGACCTTCGTGTTTTAATCCTCATTATTCGGAGAAAATAATAAGATTCAAATCCTTTTTAAAACCTTCTGTGTGAAAATTAATCCTGACAGTGTAAAATGACCAATTCTATGTTTTAAAAAGTTGTTGACCGCCTTATTATTCGAAAAACCGTAAATAAAAGCTTTTTGAAGGTCAACTTTATTTTTTTTTTTAATAGAAACCCCCTTTTTTACATCTGCAATCGATAGAGCGGAAAATTCCACGTTCAGGTACATATCCAAGTCATAGGTCAATTGTAACGTTCAAGGTCAGTTAGAGGTTATTTGAAATTAACAAAGTTTTCCAAGAGGTCAGTGTAATGCCTAAAGTAAATTTCAACGAGAAATTCATTGGTGCACTCTGTATTGATCTTGGTTACAGCGTTTTGAATTTTGTAAAATCATAAGGAAATTTTTCATTAAAAGTTCCAGGTTCCAGTTACAGTCCTATACCGTTTTTCGATGTCTAAGTCAATACGCTAAGACGCTACCATAAGTCCCATACCGTTTTTCCATACGAATATTACGAATCGAAACTAAATTTACGTATTACGAGTACCTACTTACTATCTTTCGCTAAAAGATTATTATAGCGCAAGCTAAACTTTCGGAACGAGAGAGGGTATCTGTATTAATGATGCGTGGTTGGGGAGATCGAGTTCGATCTTATGATCAAGTTGGTTTGCTTTATAATCGCACTTTTCGTAATGGAGAAGGGTTAAATCCTGTCTCAAAATCAACAATCGAAAGAACTGTAAGGCGCTTTATGAATCATGGATCTATCAAGGACCTTCAGAGAACTGGTCGACAAAAATCTGCAGGATCTGAGGAGATGCAGATAGACATAGCCCAAGCATTTGTTGAAAACCCACACCTTAGTTTACGTCGAGCTAGTGATGAGCGTGACGTTGCTCCTAAGACAGTGCGAAATATTTTTAAAAGCATTAATTTCCATTCTTACAAAGTTCGTCTGGTACAAGAGCTCAATGAAGACGATCCTGATCGTCGGGTTGAATTTTGTGAAATTATGATGGATAGAATTGATAGAGATCCTCTTTTCTTATACAATACAGTATTTTCAGATGAATCTACTTTTACTTTAAAAGGTGAATTTGACAGGCAAAATTGTACATATTGGTCCGACACAAATCCTGATTGGATGTTGGAGAGTCACACACAATATCCATAAAATATTAATGTTTGGGCCGGTATCTTGAATGAAACATTGATAGGCCCTTTCTTTATCGATGGCAATCTCAATGCCCGTGCATATGAAGAGCTTCACAGAAACCAAATTGTACCAAGAATACCCTACTGAAAATTCCTGTATAGGTTCCTAAATAGGAACCTACATCGGATCCTATATAGGATCCTACATAGGAACCTATGTGTTTCGCCTATAGGAAATGACATAGGATCCTATAAAGGATCCTATATAGGATCCTGTGTATGTTTCAGAATGGGACCATATCTAGATGCGCAGTACTATTTTATAGCACCTACGGCTGCGCAGAAGTTTTTTTGGTCCTCCAGGAGCACCTAGAGATACACGTACCATTAGGTATCATAAGGTATCATTAGTTAGGTACCATCAGTTAGGCACTATTAGGTACCTTATTAGGAAGTGTCCTATATAGGCACCTATATAGGATCCTATGTCCTTTCCTATAGGTTGCACCTATAGGTGAAACATAGTATCCTATGTAGGTTCCTATATAGGAACCTATATAGGAATTTTCAGTAGGGTAAGGGAAATTACAGGCGATAATTTTCAAAATATTTGGTTCCAGCAGGACGGAGCAGCGGCTCATTACAGTAGGGAGGTTCGAGCATATTTGGATACTCAGCTCCCTCGAAGGTGGATTGGAAGAAGGGGTGAAATCGAGTAGCCTGCTAGAACTCCTGATCTGACGCCTCTCGACTATTTTCTTTGGGATTATTTAAAGAGCAAAGTATACTCAACGCAACCGCAAAGCTTAGACGAATTGCAGAATCGGATTCTGCAACAGGCTACTTTGATTGATAGGGAGATGATTCATAATGCTGTAACTCATTTTTACAATCGCATAGCTTTTTGTCAAGAAGCTCAAGGTTTTCAGTTCGAATATCTTCACTGAAGCGTGAGAGGCAAGGGGACTCACGCTAATAAAGCACCCCAAAGGGAACAGAATTTACTACGTCCACGTCGTTGTCCCTGGGTAATGCTAAACGTAAACTGCTTGAAAAAAACCTTGAAGATCATCACCAAGATCAATACAGAGCTCACCAATGAATTTCTCGTTGAAATTCACTTGATGAATTACACTGACCTCTTGGAAAACTTTGTTAATTTCAAATAACCTTCAACTGACCTTGAAAGTTATTAAAGTATTACAATTTAGTAAACGCAACTTTGTTTCGCTAAAACGAGAAGCTGGGTTAACAAAGATTATCATAGAATGCGCCACCATCAGACGCTGATTTTCCTTCTAGTTGTAAATAGAAGATAATGATGATGAGAAGGAGGCTGGGGATAAGTAGGAGGAGCAAGATGAGGAGGAGGATTCGATAATGATGTAGTTAAGTAGGTACTGAAAATATTAAATTTAGATGTAAAAACAAAGGAGTACAGCGGCTTCCAAACAACACAAATAATATTGACTTTAATTAAGTCTTAAATACACATTTAATGATGAAGAAATCAAATTTAATAATAATAATGCTTTTAGTGAAGTATATATAATATTAAAATCTGCTGGTATATAACAGTTATTAAATAATCATTAAATAAATATTACTTAGAAAACGAAAGCTTAGTTTGATTAACAAGTGGTCTAACACAGAAAAAAATAAGTCTTGATTTAAGCTTAAAAGTGGGCTTGCTTCAAATAAAAAGGTTCAGATTTTTTTATTTTCAGAATAAGTTTATTTTTAAATATACATAGCCATGTACAGTTCAAAGTTGTCGGATGTGGTTTCCAAAATTTCTTTGAGCACTTTCCCGAAAAATTGGAAAGTTGAAGTTTCACGAGAGACGGTGGCCTTAATAGTCATCCCACCGATCAGGGCCCATTTTAATTTTTGATAGGTTTTCCTGTTTTCAATCTGAAAAATTAATTTCCATTTGTATTTAGGTTCTTTAAATAAAGGGACTTTTGCATTATTATACTATTAAGCAATTTCCCTTTCGGGGTTGATCACGTAATCACTTACGATATTTTATAAAAGGAATATTTTTCTTCTAATGAGAAAAAGACTTAAGGCCATTTTATACTAATTCAAAATAATTTTTACGACAATTTTTGACTCAAACTCCTGTTCACATAAAATTAAATATGGTGCTAAATATTTAAAATCAGCAGTATATTTATTTATTTTAATCATAAATATTCATGATAAGATAAACTTCCAATAGTCCCGTTTATTTTATTTATAAAATGTTTAAATCGACATATATTATAAAGTTAATTTTAAAACAAAAAGTTAAGTTTTCAACAAAATTCTTGTATATGAATAATTTTCAACTAAGTAGTTGACTTTGTAATCAACAAAGATTAAATTTCTACCAAAAAGATGAATTTTCAAACTAAAAAAGAGAAATTTTCTACAAAAACGTTGAATTAAAAAAAAAGTTACTTTTAAACCGAATTTTAAACTACAAAAGATATCAATTTTGATTAAAAACACTTGAATTTTAAGAAAAAAGACAAATTTACAACTATGAAAGATTTTTAAGTCAATATAAAAAAAATTGCAAACAAATTGTGATTTTCAAGCCAAGAAGGCAAACTTTGATCAAACTTTTTGAACTTTCAGCAAATGAAATAATTTTTCAACCAACAGAGGTGAATTCTGAACCAAAAATGTATTAGATTTTTTAATTAAAAGGCACTATATAGGTGACCCTATATAGGATCCTATATAGGTCACTTATAGGATTCTTATATAGAATCCTATCCGGGACCTTTACAGGCACCTATGTAGGTATTTGCAGTAGAGTCTGTATCATACAAGAAAAACTAAAAAACAGCAAGATGGGCATTTCACTTGTTGCAAATCGGAATCTACTTTAAATATGTCATTAGAATGTTACAGAGTAATTGCAATAATTTTTTTGCAGCGTTAAAAATGGTAAAAAATTCCATAACTTCTGCTAAAGGTGACTTCAAGCGCCTCCATATTCGCTTGAGTAGTATGCTGCTCTCTTACCGATAGAAATCATAGAATATATACTGAAGATTCCCTGGCTTTGAGAAGATCTGAGAAATTCTCCGCGGGCACTCATGTAGATATTTTTAAAGGTCCAGGTAGTTGTTTTAAATGGTCTAAAGGATTCAAAATGTCTTTTCCGAAATTAAAATAAGAATGCGATCATAAATAACAAGAAGAGAGGCTGAAATTGAAAGAAGAATTCAATCGTACGTAACAATCTACGTTAAAATTTCCTCTAGAAGGTCACGGAATAATCGCAATAGGTTTTTTTTACAACGGTAAAAAGTTTAAAAAAATATGAGACGTATAACGCCTGTTGACTGCTATACTTCAAACGCATCATCTGTAAGTAGCAGTCAACAGGCGTTATAGGTTCAAGAGTTTAAAAGTTGATCATGCTGTTTTTTTTTTTTTAGGAACCGAATGGGGGCCTAATGGGGTGTTTACGGGTAATTTGTAAAGGCTCCATTCGGTTCCTTCGGTCTGCCAGGGCTATCTCAATAGAGAAACCGATACTCACTAAGGGTCCTCTGTTAAGCTAAAGGATATCATTATAAAATAGGGTAAGGGGGGGGGGGGGGGGGGGGGGGGCAGCGTCAACCAGTTCACAGTCAATGATTTTTTTAAAGTTAATAAGATATTGAGTTGATGCATTTTTTTTCTAATTTCGAGTTCTACATTATTGTATATCATATTTCTATAAGTATTAATCACATGAAAAAAAAACAATGATTCGGTAATTTAATTATTTCTAACATGATGTATTTCGTCGGCTTTGCCCCTCACCTGAGGGGAAAGCCGTCTGCAGATTTTTATGAAAATCAAAACATTTAAAGATAAGAAAATATGATGGTTTGCTTCTGTGGTATTTTATGTACTGGAAAAATTATCTTTCAAGACACCTAACAAGAAGAATAATTTATTTTAAATTAAAAGTAGAGATAGCTGTAATATAAGCTCTTATTCGTTGACATTCTACTAGAAACAGATTTTACGCAATGTTTCTACTGTACCAATACAAGAAAACTGCATACCGACCGGATTGATAACATTAATATTTAATCATGGACATAGGAAACACGGGACTAGGCATGCCATCCTAACTTTGGTGAGCGGGGTTGAATTCACGGACATTCCCCGCAATGGCATACCTAGTCCTTTGTTTCCTATGTCCATGTATTTAATAGTTTCTTCCCATGGACATAGGAAACAAGGGACTAGGCATGCCTTGCGGGGGTGATGCAATGAGGGGGGAGGTCCGCCAACTTTTGATGTCCCGCGACAAACATGGCAGCGTCCACATGTTTAAATTTTCATGCACAGTTTGTCGGCAAAAATGCTCGCGCGCATAATCAAATGGCACATCGTAAGATAGCGGCTCTCCCCACTCATGGAATTCTCCCCCCTCCCCTGGATTCAACCCCGGTCGCCCAAGTTACGATGGCATGTCTAGTCCCGTGTTTCCTATGTCCATGTTTCTTCCATGTAGCCCACAAGATAAGGTGCTGTTCTACATTGTCGTTCATTTATCGACGAAACTTGTGACACGTGTTTCACCTAAGCACTTGTAAATATTATTTTCGTCGGGCCTGCCCCTCTGGCCAAGCCTCACTCATTTATGGGATGTAAACTGTTTTCTGTATAATTTTTCTTTTTCAAAGTAAATTTTCAAGATTTTAGTAAGTAACACTATCTGACTGATAAAATAGATTTATTTGAAGCAAAGTAGAACTAAAATTGTTTAATAAAAACCATGCAATAAGGAAAATCACCTTTGCACCACTGGTTGACGCTGCCCCCCCCCCCCTTTACCCTATGTATAATGAGAAAATTCATCAATCAAGGAGTGTTAATAATTTGAAGAAAAATTGAAAAAGGGAGTCGGGTTGGTGACAGCCAACTTCTGTAAATAACCCTGCCGGCCCAGTACATGACGAATACAATAGGACCATCAGGGCAGTTCACAATGAGAGACGTGAATATCCTGGCTGGTCAAGGGAAGCGTTTCGATAGCCCCGACATAATCCAAAATCAACTTCATATGGGCGCATCATTTTCTTTTCAATTTGCTCTGTGTTCAACCAACTTCAACCCCTAAAAACTACCCTCTTTTCAGCAAACACCATGGTCGGAGCAGCACAATCATTCACTGGCGCTGACATTATTCCAAATCAACTTTATATTGACCCATTATTTTCCTCTTTAATTTTTTTAATTTGTGCAACCAACTTCAACGCCTAAAGGCTACCCCTTATGCGGAAAACACTATGACGGGGCCAGCGAATAATTTTGCTGGCTTCGGAATTCTATTTTTCGCACAGGGTGCGTCCCATGATTGCAGAATTGCTCTGCGTTTTGTACAATGCGTCAATTCACTAGACATTTCAACCAATAATATTCTCCTAGTTATTCAGGGAAACAGTGTAATTGGCTGAAATGTCTAGTGATTTGACGCCTTACACAAAACGTAACGCATTTCTGCAATCATGGGACGCCACCCTCACTCTTAAAAGGACCCGCAAAGGAATAGTATGGGTGGCATCCCAGGATTGCAGAATTCCGTTTTGCGTAATGCAGCAATTCACTAGACATTTCAGCCATTAATATTCTCCTAGTTATTCAGAGAAACACTTTGATTGGCTGAAATGTCTAGTGATTGGACGCATTACGCAAAACCACGGTGTGCTCATCCCATGTATTTTGAGGGGTACTTATAGGTTGTAGCAAAATGCAAGTTCAGCGCTACCTAGGGGACGTAGCAACGACCCACCCCCTTCCCTTCTCACCCTAATGTTTAGGCTATATTGACTTCTCTTTCTAAAATAAATACATGAATAATAATAACCAATAGCACAAACGGAAAATTGAACAAAATCAAATCTATCATCGATCAAATGCAATCAAATGTTAAAATCTGTTGAAGTCGATCTATCATAGAACTTTTCCAACAGAATTTAACATTTGATTGTTTGTTCTATCATAAAACGATACCAACAGACTTTAACATTTTATTGCATTTGATCGATTTGATTTTGTTCAATTTTTAGTTTGTGTTATTGGTGAAAATCCATTGTGAATCCAAGTCCGTGCTCAAAACGCAACGCAATTATGTAACATGGACTTAGGAAACACGGGACTAGGCCAAAGATATTATAAGCATAGATGCGGCACGGGAGGTCGGAGTGGGAGAACGATATATATATATATATATCTAACTACATTTTTGAATGCCTCGAGGTTCTGCCCTCTTCAACTTTTCGATGTTTCTATGGCAACCGCGTCCTTTGCCTACGTCTACGGGAGGGGTGGGGTCAAGGCGAAGGCCGAACCAAAGATATTATAAACGTAGATGCGGTGCGAGCTTAGTTAACCGTCATAAATATAGACGGCGCGTCCGGCGAAAAAAGTCACTTCCCCTCTACCCACCGTTCCCCGTAGATAGCACCATCCCATATAGTTTGCCAAGAGCCACTTGGAACGCTGTAAGCAACTCTCGGCACACCTTTGAGGCGCACTGATGGTAAACTTAGCTTGGACAAGAATCATTTAAATTAAAATTAAATTGCCAACATTTCATAACAAACGTGAAATATCCACGCTTTGTAAGACATGGTTATTTTAATAGATACCAGAGAGAAAATTAAATGTATAATTTATATTTCTGTTTCATATATTTTGTAATATTTCTAAAGTTATTTGATTATTTCCAAATATATCTTTGTTATTTACTTATTTCTCATCTTTTGATATTCTTTTATAAGTAACAATTTATTTACTTCACCATACTATATTTTTATTCCAACAGATAAAACTTTTAGTGCAATATCTATACATTGTTCTACAGATATTTTAATCTATTCGACTAATGAATTTCCCGCATGTATTTTAAAATTTCTTAATTATTACGTTCCGATCACTGACAATGAGTGAATGGCAGAGTAATAATAAGTTCATAAATCTATAACTGCTCTCTGGGTCAAACCTGTATTTGGTGTTAGGATTTCTCTACTTTGAATCAGAAAACTTTGAACCCTCAGAGCAGAGGCTAAAATATATATATATTTAAATAAAAAAACATGGGTGAATCTATTTGACTAAGAGAACGATTTGGTGAACATGTCCGTTGACATTTCTCAGATGTGATTTTTTTGGGCCCCAAATTAATTAAAACTTTTAACCCAATACTTCGAAATTTAAAATTCATTAATTTTCATGATATGCATGTCAAATTTCATGAATTAGGAAGATTTATAATTGGGAATTCTTTACTTTTAATTTTCAAAATCATGACAATTTATATGAATTTTTATTTTATTTTGTTATTTAATTAAAATTTTGTTAGATTTAAATTAATTAATTTATTTTATATTTATTTTATTTATACATCATTTAAAATTCAAGAGTTTCTGATTGCAAATATTCTAAATTAAAGAGTTTTAAATTGCAGATCGTTAAAATTAAAGAATTT
>NC_046658.1:17153317-17154873 GCF_010883055.1 Belonocnema kinseyi
TAAATAAATACATTTCCGGTTGAAAGCAAGGTCCAGTAGTACAGCTTAAACTATTTGGAAATTATCTTCTTTGGGCAAAAATTATAAGCCCTTTTTATAAATGATTTTATAAATAGCTGTTTCCTTTATCACGAAATCACGAACAAAAAATCAGATTTTATAATTGTGTTCCTTTTCACTTTCTTCTACTCCAAAATAGTTATTAGATGGAAGAAAATTGTTTCTTATACACAAAAAGTATTTAAAAAACAGTTTTTAAACAACTTGAAAAAAAGTTCAGAGGTTTAAATTGTTCAATATATAATAAAAACGCTATAAATAGAAAATTGTATTCTACTTTTTCATGTTTGACCTAAAACTATTCAATTTTAAAGGCTATAAATTACTAATGTGAAAAATAAGTAAAATATTCTTATACATTTTTATTTGAAACAGGTTGGAGCTAGAACGGGAATTGACGGTGATCTTGTGAGGCTGGGAAAAATAGGCAAATGGCAGTGAATTAATTTTTTGACCGGGATATTTATGACTTTTTAGAAAAGAAATTGGTCCAAGTTTGGCTTAAACAGTTTTTTTTAATTCCTTAAATTGCTTTTTTCTTATTATATCATTCAGTTTACAGTACGTAATTCGAAAATCTTTCACTTTAGAATTTTCCGTTTAAGTTTTAAAATTTTAGCGTACATTTTTCAATTTCGAATTTTAGAATGCAGTTTTGAAGACCTGAAAAATTAAAAATTAGAAGCGTTTCAAATTTATAATTTTAGATAGAAATCTTTTTTAGTTTATCAACTGCGAATATAAAGTATGATTCTTTTTTTAATTGAAGTGGACACCAAGGATTCACAAGTGAATCATAATTGATTTCACAACACGATTCAGAATTTGTTTAAAATTGAAGAATATTCCAATTTTAACGTTAAAAATTACACTGTTTGAATTGGAAAGTCTTAGAAGTTAAACAAATGGAAACTCGCGATTAAAACTTTATAGCCCATTTTCAATTAAAAATAAATTCAAAATAAATAAGCTGTATTAATTATAATAATTTAAAGCTTATTTTAAAATATACTTTATGGAACATGATATTTTTTATGAATGTGTCAGTGAAATTCTGTTCATATAATATTGTTTACCAATGCGAAACGTAATCTGGCTTGGAACTGTCGTCTTAACATCTAAAAACCGAAAGAACAATTTGCCTATCACTTGGAATTATAATTATATTTTTATAAAAACTTTATTCTGGACAGTTTACAATATTATCGAATTTGAAAATTCCCGAATAATAATCAAATAATCAAATATTTTTATCATAGAAATTTTGTTTGATGTTTAATTTTTTAAAATATTATTTTAATTTAAAATAACAATAATTGTATAAATATTTGATACAAACATAAATTTAATACACGTGAGCTTTAAATGAAACAAAATTTGCAGGATTCAATGCTGCTGATTTAACGCGACTTTTATTTTTATTTTTTTTAATAATAATTTCATTTTTGCGAGCGTTTTCTGTAATGTACAAAAATACAATGCACATTTTCAAATAA
>NC_046658.1:17154973-17156341 GCF_010883055.1 Belonocnema kinseyi
ATAATTTTGTTATTGCATTTATATTTTGACACAATATAAATTAAATTTTGTCATTTGGACAATCTTTGTTAAATTAACACCAAAATATTGACAAATATATTTATTATGAATTAAAAAATTGAGAAATAACAAAGGGCAAAATAAAGAAAACAAACATGCATTAAAGGGATTGCGAAGTTGCTTCGTTTATCTTCTTTCCTTACTTATTTTTTTGGTACGTAAAGTTTAACTTTTTATTTATATGACATTTTATAATTGTAAAAAAATTGCGATAGTCAAAGAATGACATTTTCAACCTTGGTGCTTTATAGGTGAATTTTAATTCATGATTTCTGAACATCCTTGATTATGTCTGGTTCTATCCAAACATTATCCAATTCGTGAATTTGTTTTCATTTACTCCTTATTATGTATTCTTCATCTATGTATTCTCCTTATGTGTACTTATCGAATGTCTCCAAGAAAATGTTCAGATTTCCGAAATCTTGCGACATTAGTAACATTAATAACACAGAAAATTATTAATAGCATTTTAGATTAATAACACATTCATTAGCTCTTTTTAAGGTAAACAACTTTTATCTATTTATTTTTTTCATTGCTTATGTCGTTTGTCCAAAGACTTATATCTTATATTTTTAATGTTGTTTTTTTACGAATAAAACAAAAACTACCCTTCGTATCAAAAAGCAATTGATAAAAAACTTTTGGATCTTTTTAAAGTGCACAATTTTTTATTTATCTTCTTTTTTCCACATCTTGCACAGTTTGATCACTGAATTAAATTTATGATTTTTCATTATTTTTGATTCTTTCAAAATTTGAATTTTCGATTATTCAAAACAATCTGAAAAGTTGTTATGATAATATTGTAGGGCTCTCAAAAAGCAACGTTTTTCTTCTCTCGAGTTTTTCTTTCAAGTCTCGCGCTGGTTAGTTTATAATTTTCATTTTGGTATTTTTTTTAATTTGTTGAAAACGCTATAATTCTGGTAATATTCTTTTTATCAAAAGAAGTCGATGAGGTAAATTTTTCGGATTTCCAATTATTACGAATTTCCCGTACATGGAATTTTTAAATCTTGAAAAAATTGTCTCAGAAATTTTGAAAATTCTCTAACTTTTTGAATTTTCACCCAAAATAGCCAATGAACTTGATCTTTAGTTTCTGACACTTAAAGAGTATACCAACGGCCAATATAATAGATTATTTTTTCAAAAGTTATTATACTCGTAAACAAACATGCATATGGAAAGGCAGAAACGCTCGTAAAAACCTGTATTTCGTGACCAGACGTAATATTTTACACAAATGTAATAACTTTTTTGATGAGAATGTAAAAAATATCTGTACTCTGAGTACTGCCG
>NC_046658.1:17156441-17159193 GCF_010883055.1 Belonocnema kinseyi
ATCAATATAATATGCTTAAAAACCAGCTGATGTGTACAATGTGAAAATTAGTTCCAAACTATTTATGAAAAAAAATTAATCACGATTTTTAAACCCTTAAAATCTCTAATTGGATAGTTTTTCTTTGTTATTGCAAACTTAAACAAAATTCACTTGAAGAAATAAATCAAATCAAAAATTTTTTCAATCCTTGGTGGGAATTTTTTTACAAGTACGAAAAATTATAACTATTTTTACAGGAAAACACCAATAAATATAATAAATTTTTAAATACTAAGAAATCCAGCTAGCCGTTTTAATCAAGGAAAAAAATTTCCGGTCATTTCCCGGCTCGCAAAAAATTATTGAATTATTTTAATTCTTTGGAATTCTTTCCTTTTCCATTTTTTTTCTAAAAGCCTTAGTTTCTGAGGTGCACCCCTAAACGCCTTATATTTTTTTAGAATATTTTTGGACTCTTCGATTCTTTAAATTATTTTTATAAACTATTTGGATTACTTGGAAGTTGTGAATTCTGATGAGCATAAGAATTGCAAGTGGTTAACTTCCCTCAAACTTTTAAAATTAAATTTTAATTTGCAAGGCACAGTCTAGTTATTGGTTTTTGTAACTAAACAAATTATAAGGAAAAAGATTATACGTTTCAAATAATCAAGAAACAAACAAAAAATATAATTTTAATATAATTTTGATAAAATTAAATGAGTAGTGAAAAGCTTAAATTTTTCCTAGGAATTAAATGTAAATTGTCAATTCGACACTTCAGAGAAGTGTAAATATCAAGTCAGTTATACCTTAATTATGCGAAAAAATAATAAAATATTTTAGGATTTAAAAATACATGTAGTATAAATTTAGACTGTGAAGTATTCGAACCTTCAATTCACTATTTTTATAAAAATTATATTTTTTTAAATAATGTTTGAAATTTCGCTAAAATTCTAAAATATGTCAAGAATTTTTTTCAACTTATTTATATAGTATTTCGAAAATTGCTCTTTTAAAAGAAACCAGATGAGGAATTAATTTAACTTTTTCATTTAACTAAATTCTAAATTAATTAAAAATTTATTTACTTTTTTTATTTACTACCTCGAAAGTGTCCCTTTTTAAAAAAGAAACCGTAAAAGAAATTAATTAATTTTAATATAATAATAAATATAATAATCTTAGGCCCTCATTAATTTTAATATTTTCGGCGTGCATAGACAGCTCCAAGTCAGCTATAGATATGGCTGGCGAAGGCAAGCGCGAGAATCAAGAAACAGAAAATCACCGACTCTTTCGGTTTGGCCAAAGATATTATAAACGTAGATGCGGTACGAGGCGTCGGAGTGGGGAATTATATATATAGGACATCACATTTTCTGCCCTATCGAGGTGCTGCCCTCATCGTACTACGAAGTCGAATTCTTATTTTCTCATTCTTCGTAAAATATGACGGTAAAGCAGTAGAAAGATTTTTTGAGGTTAGAAAAGTTTGACATGTATGTATCGCTGAATTTTTTCAGATGTGAAGCTTGATCCACGTTTTCGGTACATTCTTTTTTTTAATTATTAAAAAAATATTCTCGAAAAATCATATTTTTAATTTTTTAAAATTATTATAAAAAGATATTTCGAGATAAACAAGTGTGGAAAACATTGTTCTTTGACAAATTATTTTTTTGAATTGAAATAATCAAATATTTATACCAATGAAAGAACTTTTTAAATGTTTGAAGTGTTTAAACATTATTGTTTAAATTTAAAATAACAATAATTAAAACAAAATATATTTCTGGATAAGACATTTTGGTTGAAAATGTATATAGTATTTTTTAAATCACAAAAGTTCTTCCGAAAAATCGAAATGTTAATTAAAAACACGTGTTTTTGTATATGAATTTATCGGTAAAATTTTTTTTATAATTTTAATTTTAAATTCAAACAATTCTTAACACTTTAAATATTAAACAAAAATTTATTTGATAACAATATTTTATTATCGTATTTTTAATGAATAATTAATACTGGTTAAGAAACAATTTTCTTTGGGGAGTTTTATTATTTGGGAATTTTTAAATTCGTTAATATTATAAACTGTTCAGGAATTTTATTAGTTTTGGAATTGTATTTTTCGGGACAGAGAGTTTTACCGAGTCGGGAATTTTATTTTTCGGGATATTTCAGCCGTCCCCATAGAATTACAGAAAATTTGCTCTAATTATAATCTCGGCGCTCGATCTTGTTAATTTTTTCCTACAGTATTAATAAAAAAAAATTGTATGGAAATTTTTGATATCGCAAAGTTAAAGATAATCACAATTAAAATTTTTTAAATTCGCTGTACATTCAATTTTTATTCTTGGATCTTGGCGATTTTTTCCTAATCCATTTCAGTCACTGGTAGGCTTTTTTGACATCTAGGTATGTAAAAAAGGTAAACTTCAGAAAATTTAAAAACTAATTTAAGAACTATTTATACTCGTTTAAGATACCAATACAATTTATACAACACTAATTTAAAATTTGCAAATTTTTAGGCCTTCAGTTTAAGAACTTGAATTTTAACGTTAAAATTGCTTCATTTTCAGAACATAGCCTTATTGTTTGAATTTTCGTTACAAGTTATAGGTTAAGTCAAAAATAACATTCTGGGATTCGAAACTGTTACAACGCGAAAAAGTTTTAATTTAAAATTTAAAAATGCGAAAATACACCATTTTCCATGTTCATTTGCAATCCAGCGAGTCACTTTCTTTCGATTCCT
>NC_046658.1:17159293-17167676 GCF_010883055.1 Belonocnema kinseyi
TAACTTCTTTAATTTTCTACCATATTGCTAAATCATTAATAAAAATATACTAATTTAGAACTTAACAATTACATTTTTAATAAAAAGCATTTTTTTTTAAATAATTAAATTTTAAACTTCTAAAGTATAAATTTCGAACAAAAATGTAAAATTGCAAATTTTCAGATAAAAAATTAATTTTGAACAAAACAAAAAACCCAAAATGTCAAGAAAATTGTTATATGTTAAAAAAAGATTAATTTTCAACTAAGTCTAGAAATTAAATTTTCAATAAAAGAGTCAATCCCAAAGATCAAGGGGATTCCAAAAATATGAATCTTTAATGAAAAAGTTAAACTTTTAACTAAGTCGTTTAATTTTCAATTAAAGAAGATAAATTGCGAAAAAAATAGTTAAATTTTTAACCAAAGAAATGAATTTTCCAGCATTGTATTAATGATCTACCAAAATAAGACGAGCTTTCAACAAAATATATTAATTTTTAACAAAAATTTTTAATTTTAAAGCCGGGAGGAGCAATTTTAAACCAGAAAATATTAATTTTTAATAAAAATATAAATTTAAATCAAAAATGAAATGTTTACCTTGTTAGTTAAAAAAAATGAATTCTTATTTTAAAAAAACGAATTTTCAACAAAATAGTTATAGTAGACTTTCTATCAAAAAGGATTTGAGCGAAAAAACGATAAAAGGGGGTTTCTTAAAAATAGAGAAAAAAGAACAATTCTTTAAAAGTGAATAATAAGGAAACATACTAAATGTTATTTAAGTTCGTAACTTTTCTTCCACTGACCCCCAACCCCTGTTCGAACCATAGTTTTTAGGATGACCCCCCTCCCCATGCAATTGATAATGCTGTTTACTGACGACCCCTTAAAGTTTCGATTTTTGTATTTAATGAAATTATCCTTATAATGTATAGTTTAAAATTTGTTTAACATAAAAATACACAACGAAAAATCGACAAGACTGAGAAAACGAAATTACAACAATTAAAAGAATGACAGAGAACAAGTATATTGAGACTATACTTAAGAAACTTTATTCTCAATTTTATTTATATTGGATAAAATAGCAATATTACAGAGAAAACTAACAGCGTTTTACTTTGAAGAATTCAAATGATTTAGAAACTGAAATTAATAACAAAAATTAAAGGGTTTCTAATTTTTCTCATTCTCATCATTTATGATTGAGAAATGATAAGAAAAGGAAGGTCCGACAAGTCCGAAAAGAAAGGACGAGTTCGTTAACAGCCATTTTGGATAAAAATATAAATTTTGGGACCATTTTTGCATACTTAAAATTTTTATTTATGGCTATTAATAGTACTCAGAAGGCCAAACAATTTATCCTGATGACTTTTTTTGATACAAAAAATTGTCAGAGTTATTGCATTTTCAAATTTTTAATATCAATCGAAAATCGAAATTATAAGCCAAACAACGTACGATATGAAAAAAAGTAAAGAAAAGCATTGCTTTTTGAAAGCCCTACAAGATTATCATACAAACTTTTTGGATTTTCTTGTAAAGTTGAAAATTCTAATTTTTATTGCACAAAAAAATAATGAGATATGAAAAATCCCATTTTGTGGTCAAACTATTCAGGATACAAAAGAAGATGAATCAACAAAAATTGTGATCTCCAAAAAGATCTACAAATTCGTTAATAATCACTTCTTAATAGGTGGCGTACATTGTGTTTTATTCGCGAAAAATAACATTGAAAATATAAAAAAAAAACTTTGTGAAAAAATGATACAAGTTACGAAAAAAAAAATGATTCAGCAAAAATTATTTTGCCGAAAAAGAGCTACAAATTTGTTATGAATTACTTTTTGACATGACACGTAATTTTGGTTTTGATCATAAAAATGGTATTAAAAATAAAAATGAAAAATTTGTGGAAAAACAACAAAAGGTACAAAAACAAATTGATTGAAAAAAGTTATTCGCTCAAAAAGTGATACAAATTTATATTAATTTATTACATTCTTATAATTTATGATGCAGAAAGTATTAGAATTGCCCGAAATTTGACACCACAACATTCAAATTTTGAACCGAATGACGCAAAATACGACAGAAAGTCTCCAAGAGAAATAATAGGTTTTGAAAAATCCTACAAAATTTCTTTAAACCACTTTTCAATAGGACTCGTTATTTTGTTTTATCGCAAGTAATATATGCAGATAATCGAAAATTCCAATATCACGCTGAAAGACGCAAGATACGTGAAAAATCTAAAAGAAGACTTGTAGAATATTTTGCTTTATACATGTATAAAAAATAATATTAAAACCAAAATCCTATAATTAGCATAACAACGCGAGATATGGAAAAATGTCTAAAAACAGGATTGTACTTTTTAAGTTTATTTTAAGGTGGTTCAGAAAATATAAATTTACAACTGTCTGTCAAAAAACGAGTGCTCAGCGCGAGTGACACGATAATATTGTGTACCTCAAAGCCTACAGAGCTTTGAGAAACTTAATCTTTAACTATACTTATTCAGGCAAAAAATTCAGAATATGAACACGCATATAAATACTGCAATCTAAAGAGATGTTTTTGATAAAGTTTCATTCAAGTATTCTAAATGCAAAGAATAAATATCTGAGCGCGAATCGCGGGAATTAAAAGATGCGCCCCCCAGGCTCACTCAAACTTGCGAGCCACGGGCACAGCGCACGATGAGAATGTACCCGCGACAATAAATAGTTCATTTACGGATTATTTTATTACAAACTAACAATTAAGAGATAAATGTTTTTGAAAATTTCCAATTATTTCTGAGCTTTCAGTTTAAATTGAGAAATGTAAGGCAAAATGTTTATATATTCTGATCAACCACTCGAGTAAAATTCAAAAATACATTTTTTCAATTTTGAAATTATGGGTTTCTCAATTTTAAAAATCGGACATAATTTACATACATAGTAATATACATAAATTTCTATAAAATATTATATAAAAAATAAAATAAAAAATAATTTTATTATATAATGTTATCGTTTCATTACAATTTATTTAATTCATGATTAATTACACAAACATAGAAATTTACGAATTATTGTTTACTTAAATTAATAATCGTGAGGGAGGCGGTATTCTTATAGCATTTAACTCTACTTCTAAAAACTCCAAATCGCTAATTATACATGCGAGAACGCTGTAAGATCATATTTATTTAAAAAATTAATTATTTTAAATTTCAGCTCAATATTTTTATCAATTAAAACTTAATGTCTTCAAACGTATGGTTTCATTTAGTAGAATTTCTACCGACTTAGTATCGGCTATTTGATGGAATTGTTGGACGGGTGAAGATTGCAGGGGCAAAGTAGTTGGTCGGTGCGGTTTTCGGGTTGAGAGGCATGGGGGGATCGGGCAATTTTCGCCGGGAGCGCCGTCTACAATTAATTCCTCGAACTATACACGTGTCGCATCTAGGCTTATAATATCTTTGACTAGTCATGCCATCCTAACTTTGGCGAGCGGGGTTAAATCCACGGGAGGGGGGATAATTCCATGAGTGGTGAGAGCCGCCATCTTACGATGTGCCATTTGATTATGCGCATGAGCATTTTTGTCGACAAACTGTACATAAAAATATAAACATGTGGGCGCTGCCATCTTTGTCGCGGGATATCAAAAGTTGGTGGAACTCCCCCCGCATTGCATCACCCCCGCAATGCCATGCCTAGTCTCTTGTTTCCTATGTCCATGTTCTGCAATCATGGGACGCCACCCGAAGGCAGTGCTCGTAACGAGTGCCCGAACTCTTCTACGCATGCTTTGCACTCGGTGACTGATTCGTTGCTGTTCGCGCGCAATTTGAGATTCTAAAAAATAACATTTTTATTGTTTATTAAGAATAATGTCATTGTAACTTATATAAAGGTTTATTAGACCGATATTAATGAATCTTGATCAAAATAAAAATTTATTAAGTGCATACTGTGTAAATAAAAAATATTCTTTGGTACTCACTTGTATTTTTCTTGCATATTTCTCATTATTCGAAAATTTTGTTATTTAAAGTTTATTAAACTATTAAAATGTGAACTCCTTATCTGTAAATAAATTTTAATTACAAAACAATTGTTTGATTTGAAATTTCACTTTACCCAAATATGAATGAAAATATTCTGCACAATATTTTTAACATAACTGGAACAAAATGTTAACATTTCTCTACCATAAAATTTATGTTAATATTTTAATAAACTTGAAATAACAAAATTTTCGAATAATGAAAAATATGCAAGAAAAATGCAAGTGAGTACCAAAGAATATTTTTTATTTACGCAGTATCCACTTAATACACGGCCCGAAGAAGTGGTATCACCCTAGGGTGCGCTCCAGGGGACCACCCAGGTGCACTCCAAGCCGTTCCACGATGTTAGGTAAGTGTTGGGATCACTCCGGTGAAGAGTGGGGATCACTCGACGGGTGACTATTTCACTCACTGAAACTAGGCAGTGATCCCAGATCTGAAACGAGATGTGGTCCAATACTATGACAGGGCTATGTCCGTGTGAATATAGTAGGAGGCGCTGCAAATGACTGAGTTGTGCGCGCAATCCATTTCTCCTCTTCTGAATTTGAAAACTCGAAGGTGGACGATTGCCGGTTGGAGCACTTCGGCGATTCGATTTATATATCTATCTGTTAACAGCCAACTGCTTTGAAATAAATTCAGGAGATTGGGATTTTAATATTTCCAGATTTCGATGCTGACGATTCTCATGATTTGAATAGATCGCGCGCCTCTTGATATGCGTATATTTTGAGGTTATGTTATTTCATGTATAAAATATAAATTATATAAATATTAATAGTCTTATTTATATCTTAATCCGCATTTGAAAGTAATTAAAGAAATTGGCGATTTTGGAATTCATCTCGTTTGGATAAAAACTCAATTATTTGATTAAAAAATTAATTATTTTGTTGAAAATGTAAGTATTTTGTAAAAAAGTCCTCTTTTCTATCAAAAAATCAACTACTTTTTTACAATTTTTATATTTTTTTTATTTGAAGGTTCATCTCTTTCGTTGAAAATACATTTTTGAAACTGACAATTAATCAATACCATTTTTGGTTAAGAAATCATGTGTTTTGTTAAAAGGTCGTCTTTCTTTGTAGAAATTAAATTGTTTTATGGAAAATTTATACTTTCTGATTAAAAATTACATTTTTTGGTTAAATTATCAACTATAAATATTTTTTGGTTGTAAGTCGTTCTGTTGTAAATGCAACTATATTGTTAAAAATTAAAACCATAATTTTTGGGTGGAAATACTCTTTTTTTTTAAATTAAATAATTTCGTTGAAATTTTATGTATTTTGTTGAAAATTGACCTTGTTTAGTAGAAATTTTATCTTTTTGATTGAAAATGTATCATTTTTGGTCAAAAATGCAATTGTTTGCTTAAAATATCAACTGTACATCTACTTGTGTTTAAAAGTCGATTATTTCACTAACGGTTGAACTATTTTGTAAAAAATACGTTTTTTTAACAAAGTTTTTTAATTATGGTTGAAAATTTAACTATTTGGTTGAAAGTTTAACTCTTTCATTGAAAACTCATATTTTTCGCTTAAAAAATTCAAGTTTTTGTAAATAATTCGTCTTTTTTTACTCTAAAATTAAATATTTTCTTTAAAAATTCATGTATTTGGATTAAGATTTGTCTTTCTTTGTAGATCATCAATTTTCTTGGTCGAAAATTCATCTGATTGGTTGAAAATTTAACAACTTTGTTTAAAATTAATTTTTTTTTGTTAAAAATTATGTATCTTTATCTGAAAATGTAACTATTATATGATTGATTAAAAATTAATCGTATATATTGGTTAAGTTGGAAAATCGTTTTTTTATAGAACATTAATCTTTTCATTATCAATTTGCTTAGCAATCACAACAGTTTTTGTTATTCTTTTTAAGTATTTTGCAATTCTCAAAAGCTTTGTTTTGAAAATGTACAAAAATCTACATCGTGTTTCAAATTATTTCAAATAATTTCAAGTTTTAAATTAATTTTGAATATTATTCTAAATTAAAATTGTTGCGTTCAAACTTAAAATTTAGCTCATTACAATTTTAACAATTCAAGGCTTTCTATTTCGAACCACTCTGTTCAAATTTGTATAGTGTTTAATAGTTGTTTATAATGGCTTGTCATAGATCTGAATTATATTTTTATTTTCAAAAAATCTCTGATCCATTTCAGAAATACATACAATTGCTTTAAAAAAATGTCCTGTTCCAATTCAAAATTCAGGATGAAATTAGAAAATTCAAAATTTTAAATCTGAAAATGATTTTTTTGAGGTGGAAATCTTTTGCATTTTAAACTTTTAAAACGGAAGCTTGACAAATTTTTAATTCAGAAATGTTTCATTTAAACGCTCAATATTTTATACGTATAAAACACAAACTTTTAACACCTTTTAATTTTACAATTTTTTAAATTAAATTATTTTAAAATACGAAATTACCATTTTTAAATTTTTATGACTTTAACATTTTAGATATTTCTGATTAAAAAATACAAATTACGCTATTATTTTTAAGATTCAAAATGATAATAATTCAAAAAAATTTCAGTTCGTAACATTAAAAATTGAACGATTAAATTAATTTTTAACTAAAAACTTTTTAAAATAAAAGTTACATTGTTTTTATTTTAAGCTGTTCCAGATTAATATTTTTGCATTGTTATTTAGAGATAAAAATTTTAGTTTGCCAATTGAAAATGTTAGAAATTAACTTACTATCAAAATAATTGAATTTTCAACTAAAAAAAAGAGAATAACAAATTTCAAACAAAAGAATTACATTTTCAACTAAAATGATAAATCTTGAACAAAAAAAGTTTGAATTTTTAATTAAAAACTGTTTAACTCATCCAAAAAGATATTAATTTGACACGAGAGTTGACTTTTCAGTAAATAAGGGCTTTTTTTAAATTATTGAATTTCAAAGTCAAAAAGAAGATTTTTTTTACAAAACAGTGTAAACTTATTTTTAAATGGAATAGTTCAAGGACTTCTGGTTATAAATATAAACTTACTTTCAATGCTTTGAATTGAAGAATAAATAAATAAATTTTTTAATGTTAAAGACTGAATCATTTTGATTAATAACAATGGATTAATTACAATTCTTTTTTAATTGGAAACTTTTAAATTATAAATTGAATTCGTTTATTATAAGTCGCTTTATATTATTCATTTTTAAATTTTTATTTATAAATCCAAACTCAAAAGTCTTGTTTACGAATTGACAATTTTGAAAATCGAACGGTGTAAGAAAAGTTTCATTTTCAACTTTAAAAAAAACGAAGTTTCAACCAAATCCTTAAATTTTTAACGAAGGGGATGAATTTTCATTTAAAATTATGAATCTTCAACAACAAAAAGGCTTACATTTTTTTATTAAAAACTGTTGAACTCATCCAAACAGAAAATTTTTTCACAAAACAGTTGAGTTTTCAGTCTTTAACTAAAATGATGAATCTTCAAAAAATCTAATTAACACAATAAATAAATTTTCAACCCAAAAGTTTACTTTTCAACAAAATAAATTAATTTTCTATCAAATAATTGGTGTTTTAACTAATACAATATACAGAATAAAGTTTTAACCAAAAATGGAGTAGTACAATTTTCAGATAAAAACTGTGCTAAAAAATTGAATTGAACAAGAAAAAAACAAATTTTAAACAAAGTTGTTAAATTTTCAACCAATCAGATGAATTTTCGACCAAGAAAATTGATGATCTACAAAAAAAAAACAAATCTTAAACAAAATACATGAATTTTTAAAGAAATTATTTAATTTTAAAGTAAAAAAGACGAATCATCTACAAAAAGTTCAATTTTTTAGGCGAAAAATATGAGTTTTCAATGAAAGAGTTAAACTTTCAACCAAATAGTTAAATTTTCAACCATAGTTAAAAAACCTTGTTAAAAAAATGTATTTTTTTTACAAAGTAGTTCAACTGTTAGTGAAATAATCGACTTTTAAACCCAAGGAGATGTGCAGTTGATATTTTAAGCAAACAATTGCATTTTTGACCAAAAGTGATACATTTTCAACCAAAAACATAAAATTTCTACTATACAAGGTCAATTTCCAACAAAATACATAAACTTTCAACGAAATTACTTAATTAAAAAAAAAGAGTATTTCCACCCGAAAATTATGGTTTTAATTTTTAACAATATACGAGGGTATGAAAGGTCCTTAGAATGAAGTATAAAAACAATTTTTTTCGGGTAATTTTTTTTTTATTTTTCAACATAATCTCCTTGGAGCTCTATACACTTGGTCAATCGCTTTTCAAGTTTTTTTAATCCTTCAGAAAAGT
>NC_046658.1:17167776-17195084 GCF_010883055.1 Belonocnema kinseyi
TTCAAATTCAGAAGAGGAGAAATGGGTTGCGGGCGCAACTCAGTCATTTACAGCGTCTCCTACTATATTCACACGGACATAGCCCTGTCATAGTATTGGACCACATCTCGTTTCAGATCTGGGATCACTGAAACTAGGTATGTGGAAGTGAGTGAACAGTGGAACTGGCGGGTAGAAGAGGCGGGAATCACTAGTTTAGTAGTAGACCAAAGTTTAGTATATTCATCATCTAAAGTTTAGTATCTTCATCGCTTTCCAGTATTATTCAACACATCTCTGTTTTTAATAACAATGACCTCATTACTGAGGCAGAAATTGAAATCTTAAACTGTTCTTGCATTTTTTAAACTTTTGTGTAACGTAACCTCAACTATCTTTTACCAAACATACAATCGACGCACACTCGAAACCGTTCATTCTACCATTCTCCTTCCACTTCACCCTTGTAAACTCCGCCCACTTCTTTACTTCACCCACCAATTCACCGGGTGTTCGCCTGAAACGCACCCCTATGTGTTTGAGATGGAGGGGTTGAATCCGAGATGAGGTGAAAGATTCCCCATCTAATGGAATAAGCGAATATCAGAGAATGTGAACAACATGCGCTGATAACTGCACCCTCTTGACGGATGCCACTAAGCATTACTTTGAAGGCGCAAGTTGCGCGGCGGTAAATGACGAAAGTTAGCATATTTCTGATATGATTTACCAATAAGTTTCTACAGAAGAAGTTACCATTAGCTCAAACTAATGAATATATTTATGCATATTAACTCATATTAACAAGGGATGTTGACAAAGTAAGGTATAAAAAAAGAAGATGTGTGTGTTCGTTTTTATTGCTGTAGTTAATTTTTTTCAATTTCTAAGAATTTTTGCCAGGCACTCAATAAAAAGGACTGTTTAAGTTAACCGCCTGTAATTAATTCTATTAATAGATATTACTTGTTTACTGCAACATAAATTGTGTAAATATGAATTGCAAATAATTTTTTTTTAATCAGGAAATAACTTTGTTCTTGAAATTTTGCGATTGCATTATACAGTTTGTAATTTTTTTCACACTTTGAAGGAGATAAAAAAATGAAATACATAATTGACAAGAAACTGAGACTATCTTAATTTAAGAATAAAATTTCCGTACCGACAAAAAAAATTTCTCAGAAAATTTTACATAATTCAAATTTGATTTTGAAACCTACTAAACAGAATCTAGAAGATTATAGAACAATTAAAAGATTTTTTAGGAAAACTCAATGATTGGGAAAGATATTCAGAAGGTTCAGAAGTTTTGAACTATTTAAGATATTTGAAAGAATGAAAATTTTTTCATTAAGATTCATCTGGAAGTTTCTAAACATCTCGAAGTTTTTAAGGCAATTGTAAAAATATAATTTTTTGCTATGAAAATTATTGATGAATTTTTTAATTTTTGAAGAGATGAGCAATATTTAAGAACTTGAACTTAAAAAAAACTCATTTTTTCACTCTAAACCTTTTCCATAGTTTGCTGAAATTAATAGCCTGGTTTTTTTAAATTTTGTTTACAGGTTGAAGTTAATAACTCAGTTATCAGTACACATACTAAATTAGGAAATGCGAAAAGCATTAAAAGTTAACAGAAAATTAGATACTTTGTAGTTTAATTGATTTTTATTTTAAGCAATTTATTTATTCAATGAAAGTTTAATTAAATACTATTTAATTAGATATAGTGAATCTATAGCCCCGATTTCGGCCCTGCCGGTGGATGGCCACTAACTCATTATAGCCTGTTCCATGTGATGTATTATAACTTTCTTAAATAGAAAAAATCATTTAAAATGTTTAAACATTAAAATTTTTATTTAGCGCAATTTTTAAATTATTTACAATTTTGTTAAAACTTTTGTGACATTTTCTGATCGTTCAACATGTGTAAAATTTTTCTAAAATTTTTTTTTTTAATTTTTAAAACTTTAATGAACTTGATTTAAAATATTTCAGATTTTTCTTTAAAAATTTGTTAAGCCTTTATAAATATTCTCGAAGAATTAATTTCTTAAAACATAAAATCATTTTAAATTGTAATCTTTTCAATTTCCAAATTATTCATAAATCTTTTTAAAATTTGTAAACAATCTGATAATCTTTTAAGATGGTTCAAATTTTTGCAATTTTTTTTTACTGAACACTTGAATCAAGTGCCCGTAAAATTTTCAGATTTTTCTTTAACAACATTTTCAAATCTTTTAAGCAATATGATTATGTCCTTTAAATATTTCAGATTTTTCTTTTAACATTTTTTTAACCTTTTAAAATATTCTATAAGAAATCATTTTTCGAAATATAAAATCATTTCAAAATTTTAAATCCATTCAATTTTTAAAATATTCTTAAGTTTATTCAAAACTATTAACCCATCTGATTATCTTTGAAAGTAAGTAAATTTTTTAATATTTTTTTTTTAATTTCGAAAAGTTTTAAAAAATTAAAATTAAATCTTTTTAAAAATGTAACCCATCCAATTATCATTTATAATGAGTCAAATTTCGCCTACATTCGTTTTATTTTAAAAACTTAAATAAGTGTCCTTAAAATATTTAGAATTTGTCTTTTACAAATGTCTTTTTAAATATTTTCTGAGTAATAATGTTTCCAAATTAGATATTTAAATTATTTATCTATTTCATTTAAAAATTATTCTTCAATTTTTTCAAAACTATTATTCCATCTGATCATCTATTCTGTTTTGCACGCGATTCTTATTTTATTTTGCAGAAATGTAATAAGATGCACTTAAGGGTGGTTACCCCCAATAAATTAACTTCTCGTGAAAATGCAAAAAGTCCGGAACCGTATTTTATTTTCTTGTGTAAAATATGTTGTTTTTTTCTTCAGATTTTTCAGCTTCAATTTACACATATTTGATGATTTGCTTGCATAATCGTAACATCTTTTGGGTAGTTCACCCCCATAAAATTTTTTGACTAATGTAAATTGAGAAATTTATATTTCTAAACCTTCTTCGTGAGAAAATTTTTCTGCTCTGTTTTACACGCGAAACTTACTTGATTTTGCAAAAATGTAATAAAATGCAGTTAAGGGTGGTTACCCCTTATAAATTAATTTCTCATGAAAATACAAAAACACGTAAACTCTATTTTACTATCGCATGCAATGTTCATTTTTTCCAGATCTTTTTAGTTGAAATCATGCCCGCTTGTAAATTTTTTGTGTATTTAAAAATTATTGTGGTGTAGTTTAACCCATAAAATTTGTTTTGATCGAATTGACAAAATCACATTTTTCATCTCTTATTGTGAGGACATTATTCGAGTTGGTTTTATTGTGAAAGATTCTGTTATTATATGTGAAACAGTTAAATGGCTGTTTGGTACTACACTATTCGGGGGTGGTGTTTACCTCCTACAAACCATTTTGGGCACTTGAGAAGAAATAAGTGGCGCTTAGTTTTTCGAGTACTGCAACATATGTGAGAGCAAAGAAAATCGGACGGGGACACCTACGTCGGGTTCCTGCTTAGTCTACTTATACTATTACATAAACATTACTTACAATCTTTACGCTTCTAATCTAAGTGTTTTCCGTTTCCTTTTTCTTTCACTTCTTTTTATACCTCCAAACTGCCATTTTTTCACATGCACTCTCTCATTCTCTCTCATTTGCTCATCTAACACCCTCCATTTTCTTCATATATTCTTCCTCCATCCCCCCATCTTTCTATTTATTGCCTTTTCCTCTCCCTTTTTTCCAATTCTTCATAGTTTACTCTAGTCCCGTCTTCTATTTCTCTATCATTAAAGAAGTCCCTACTTCCTTCTTCCCATCTCGTTAATTCGATCTTCCTCCCTCTCCTCTCTTCTACCTCCACCAAGCACTTTCTCGGCAACTCCCCTCCCTTTCCCATCCTCAGCTTCGCCTCAAATTTCCATGCCCTCTTTCCCGCTCTAATACTTAACTTTTCCCTTTGCGCTTCTTCTTTCACCATATATCCTTGCGTCCTCCAGTCTGCCCCTAGTGTTCACATTATATAACTTTCTTGTAAACTCTCAATATCTTTTCTTTTTTTCCATCCCCATATCTCTGGTCCATAACCCAATAGCGGCCATACCAGCGTATCAAATAATCACATTCTCCTTCTCCATTTTTTAACCTTCTTTTTCCTATTCCCCATATCTGTTTCATTACCTCTGCTGGTTTTTTACCCTTTGTCTTATATGAGCTGTATGATCTCCATTCTTTTGCAAGATATACCCCAAATATTTAAATCCTTTAACTTCTTTCAACTTTATCCCCTTCAATCTCCCCGCCCATTCTTTCTTGCCTCCCACTCCGTTTCTAAATCTCATTATCTTTGTTTTTCCTACATTTACATTCAACTTTTTCCCTTCTTAGTATTTTTTTAATCCTGTAATCAAGCCCGCCATCCATTCCTCATCCTCTGCCATCAACACTATGTCGTCTGCGTATACCAGTGTATATCTCTTTTCTTACCCTATCCTAACTCCTCCCCATTCTTTTCTCCTCATTTCTTTGTTCAAATCTGATATTAATATATTAAATAAAAGTGGGCTCAGAGGACATCCTTGCCTCAATCCTTTCACCAACTAGAAACTATCTCCTACTTGCTCTCCTACCTTCACCCTGCTTTTCTGTCTCTACAAATTTGCAATAATCTCTTTATTAATCCCTCTCTTATGCCCTTTTCACCATAATTTTGTCTATTTTGCCTCAGTCTAATAAGTCAAACGCCGCCTTCAAGTCCACGAACATTGATATGATTGCCCCTTTTTCCCTTTTAATTCTATTATTTACTAGATAGTTTAGAACATATAAGTTGTCCATCACTCCTATTCCTTTTTTAAACCCCGTCTGATTCGGTGGCTCAATATTTTTCTCGTCAACTTCTTTCTTTAATCTCTCTGACAAAACCGTTACATATACTTAACAAAGTGTTGGCATCAGCGTCACACACCTATAATCATTAACCTCTTCTTCATTGCCTTTCTTCACTATTGGTATCACTGTTCCTTCCTTCCATAACTATGACAACCCCTCTCCTGTCCATACTCGATTACACATTATCCATGCACATTCCTCTACTTGCGTCCTTCTATATTTCTATAATTCATTTGGAATCTCATCGATACCAGGCGCCTTTATATCCTTAATTATTCCTAACACCTTGACTATTTCTTCCCTTGTGATGGCCTCTTCCTCATCTCTTTCTCTACTATATTTTTCTCCTTTCCTAACTTTTCTCTCTATTCCTGCTAACAAATCCAAACAATAATTTTTCCATTCTATCATTTCAATATCTTTATAGTTTTTCTTTCTTTCCTATATTCTTCCCTCATCCCACCCACTTCTATTCCCCCCTGTACTAACTTTATTTTTGTTTGTGCACTCTAATCCTTTTTTTATTTCTCGTGCCATTTTTTCATCACCTTGTCCACATTTCCCTGTCCCGTTTTGATATTTCTGACCTTTTCTCTAAACCGTTCTTTTCCTTTCCTTGACCAATCCCCTTTTCCCACACTTTTTACATTTGCTCCCCTTTTAATAATATTCCTATTGTTTTTTTGTCCCTTTAATGTCACTATTAAGGGAAAGTGATCCGAATCAATATAATCACCTACTTCTAGCTTCTTAACCTTCGCTCTTACCTCATCATCCACTATCACATGATCAATTACCGCTCCCCTTTCACCTCCTGAGCTTGTTCATTCTCTTTTCTCACCTCCTTCTATATTTCCGTTTAAGATATACCATCCCAACACCTCCAAGCTCTTTAACAACTTTTTCCCTCCCCATTTAGTACCTTATCTTTGGATTTTCTTCCTATCTCTTCTCCCCATTCCCTTCCTCCTCTGTCTCCTGTTCTCGAATTGAAATCCCCACCTATTATCAGCCGAATCTCTTCTTTGTTGTCTTCAATCATTTCTTTCATCTCCTCTATTTTCTCCTGCATATTACCGTTGACATAAACCCCCACTACCTTCCACTTCTCTCCTCCCATCATTAACTCTTCTACTATTAATCCTTATTTTATTCTTTCCCGTCTTTCTTATCTTTCCCTGTTATACATTCATTCCTTATTCCCATCACCATTCCTCCTATTGCTCTGCCCTTTTTATTCTTCCTCTTTGCATTTTGCACTTGCTATTTGTAACATCTTGGTAACCTTCTCCTTACTCTTTCCCATCCCTTTTCATCTAGCCACGTCTCCATCATGATGACTACATCCCATTGTGTCAAATTTCTCATAAGCTCCCTATGCTTTCTCTGCAATCCTGCTATGTTCCAGTAACAAATCTTCCATTCTTCCCTACTTTCGTTTCTCATATTTTTTCCTTCTTACTATTTCTTATGTTCCTATCTACCATTCCTTCCTCTCCTAGTTTCCCTGCATCTCATTTGTTGCTATCTTTTCCCTTTCTTCATCTCAATCCCATTATACTCCGTCTATCTGTATTCTCCCATACTTAACCCATGTTCTTCTTCCCTTTTCCGTCTCCTCTGCCGCTATTTTCCTTAACTTATACTGCATCTTCCTTTCTACCCACGTCAAATCATCCTCTATTCTCTCTGAGCTTCCATATAACCTTGCATATCCTCTCCCTTTTTATTATTATCTTCTTTCTGCTTCTTTAGTTTTTGTTCCGATGACTGCATCATCTTTTATAACTTTTCCCTGATTTCTTCCAATTTTTTTATTTCTTTCTTAAGTTCAGGCATTTCCCGCCTAATTTCCTTCTTTAATATCTCTGCCTTTTTCTCCTGCTTTTTTTCATACATCTCCATTACCTCTATCATCACTTCGCGAATTTCCTTTAGTCTATCCTCTTGCATCGGAACTTCACTTTCTTCTCCGCTTCCGCCAGTCCCCTTACTATTATCACTCTTCATTACCAAATTCTGCTTTTCCGGCGGTGATCTAAACATTTTTTAATATTTGACGCTCACACCGTTATCTTCCTTTTCTTTATTGCATTCCCTCTCCCCTCTCTTCCTTTTGGTATAAGCTTTAATTGATCCTACGCTTTTTGCTCTTAGTCTCTCCTTTTCTCTAGTTTTCTTATCCTCCCCCCTTGCCTTCTTTTCCTTGATCTCCTCTTTCGGTGTACTGAACACTTCCTGCTCTAAATTTGTTTCTTCCGCGGAGATACTCGCTTCGCTAGCCGTGAATCCAATCCAAACTCTCCCGCCTTCTATGCTTCCCTGCCTCTATATATCGTCGCGGTCTGGTACGTGTCTCGCCTTTCTTTCTCGCTACCCAACCCTGCTACTACCAATCCGATCAACCCAGTCCTCCCACCCTGTAAAAAATCTCCAAACAACCTAACCTCAACTTCCACACAAATCTGTCTCAATCCTCCTTAATATCTACCTACGCTTTTCAATCTCACAATTCCTAAATTAATTCCTCACATCCACATCCTTTCACCCTCTTTCAATTGTGAAAACTGTAAAGACCGTTCTTTAAAATACTTAAAATTATTCTTTTAAAATTTTCAAAATCGTTTGAAATAATATTTCCAAATATAAGTTGTTTTAAATTTTTAGAAAATCCAATTTTCAAACAATTCTAAAATAATTTCAAACCTTTTAAACCTTTTGATTAATTTTTAAAATTAATTTCTTGAAATACATTAGATTTTTTTAACCCTCCTCTCCTACGGTGGTATCTGAATACACATTTACTTCGGTCAGGTCGGATCTGACCGCGTCATGATTTTAGGCAATCTTTTACTTTAAACGCATTGATCACGTAGAAAAAGTGATGTTAGGTAGGTATTAAGTTAAAGCGTCAGTATTCCTTCAAACCAATTTTATTTTATTTTCACATTCTTTGGGTCAGGTTACCGCAGTCTTACTTGATTAGTCTTCTTAGTTGCTTGAGACTAGACGAACAAATTAAAATACAAAAAGATATAAAATGTTTCGTAATTATTGTAAAATAGAATAGAAAACAATATAGAAAAAACCTGACGAGAGTATGACAAGAAATAACTTCTAAATATATGGAATAATAAATACTCGCCAAAATCACAGTTCGATTTCATCAGATGTCGACGAACATTCAGGGCAGACGATTTCTTTGTGTTCGCCACACAAAGAATTACCACATTTTGAGCAGTATGAGTTCCCTTTTCTGTCTTTTGTACAGAAGTCGCCCCGTCTCCTTTTTTTGGTTGTTCTGTCAATCGAAGATGTCGCTGGTCTTTCCATTTGCTTTCCCAACTGTTCGCCTATGATCATGCGCAGACTTCTTGGAAGATGCTGGTTGGAAAATCTCTTCTCCATCCACGGCGTTGCTAAGTCAATTGCCAAACTTTTAGAAAGGTAGATCGAATTGTACTTGGATATGGCTCCTTATCAACGTTCCATTTATGAAGTACCAGGCTGTTTATTAATGCAATATCCAGTACGGCACAAAAATATCTCATAGGCCAACGATTGGTTTTTCTCTTTGTAGTATAAGCATGGCACAACTTATCCAAAATATCCACTCCCCCTTTCGTCATATTATAAAACTCTATAATTTCTTGTAATTTAGAGTCATCGTTTACCACCCCATCGTAATGCATTGAAGATACAAGCAGCGCTTTTTAATTTTTTTTAGAGTGTAAGCCACCATCATTTTATCATCTTGGTATGCGAATCGCGAGGTCGACACAGGAGCTTTAGCAAGATATGGTGGAGGGATTTGGGGTTTGTTCTTTCTCATTGTGCCTACGAAAGTAAGTCTTTTTTCTGAAGCTCTTCCACTACTTCAGTCGATGAAAACTAATTGTCCGCAGTTATATTCCGACCGCTGCCATTTAGTTGCTCTATGAGTTTCAATACATATTGGGTAGGTAAACATAATTCCTCGAAAGCCGAGAAGAGTTTCATCGATGGTAACGTAATGGGTTGGAGAAAAATATCGTGAACAGTTGTCAACAAATTTATCCCAAATTCCTCTGAAGGCAGCCAACTTGTCCTTCTTTTTACGTTCTTCCCTCGTTGTTTTGTCATCAAATCTGCAGTGTTCAAGGAGAAACTGAAACCTTGCGAGAGACATTGTGCCTCGAAAAATTGGAGGGCCGTACGTTCTTGAAAAAATTTCTTTTGTATTCAATGTAGAATCTTTCAGAGCTCCGCTCATGAACTGAAGATCGAGGAAAGCTCTGAATTCGAAATAGTTCGTATGTGAAATGAACGAAACGTCCCCAGAAGTATATTTGCAGCGTGATCGATCTATTTCCTCATTTGTGTGCTGAACTATTTCTCCGATCATTTCGTCAGTTATAAAGAGAGAAAACAATTCCAACGGATCTGTTTTTCCTAGTGCCTCCCTTCTGGGCCCTGGGTTTCTTGTAATTACGTTTGTAGCAGGGACTCTCGCAAATTTAGAACGTACTGGCTTATCTGTCCAAATGGTTTCCTGATCCTTGCCAAACTCAAAATTCCTGTCAAACCCGTTCTCGTCGTAAAAAGTTGGACCTCTTTCGTCCACAGCGTTTTTATCACAATCGAACATGTCCTCCACATCATCGTCCTACAAGGTTGCGTCTTCCTGCTCTGATGCATCATCTTCAATGTCTTCGTATATATTGCTTTCCTCAAGAAATTGTTGTTGGAATTCTTCAAAAATTGCTTCAGGGGTAGAAAAAATTTTGTTGAACGCCATTTTCTAAAAACAAAAATTATGAGATCCTATTTGTTATTTCATGCACCATAGTATTGTAATCTCTTTTTTTTCAACTTTTAAACCATCTGAATATATTTTAAAATGAGTCGAATTTTTCCTATATAGGGTGAGTGACCCAGTAAATGAACACTTAAGGAAATCACTGATTACAACTAGTCCATTTCACGTTATAATAATTTATTATTCTTACAAAACTTTTAAAAATAGATTCTTAAGGGTTTAAACTTCATGATCCGATAAACAAATTTTGTTTTTACCAAAAAGCTTTATAAAAAATAATTAAATTGTTCAAAATTAACGAAAACACCAGTGAATTAACACTGTGAACCAATGAATGAACAGTAGAGCACCAGTGAGTGATCATTATAATCACTACAAATTAGAATTAGGATTTAAGTATAAAATCACATAGGTACATTACAAAATCAGCAATTAAATAATGTCAAATATTAGAAAGCGTTGCGAAATTTATTAAATGTATTATTTCAATACAAACCACAAGACATTTAGATATAAAGAAAGGTGAAAATACAAAAGTTGAACACAGAACTAGGTTAACTTTTCCTAATTTTTTATTTCTCCACATATAAATTATTTTCAATTTTTCATCCACTCAATTTTTAAATTATTGTTAAATGTTGAAGAAAATTTTTAATGGTCTGATACCATTGAAAATCATTCAAACCTTTCCCACGTTTTTTTTTAATTTGAAAAACGTTAAATAAGTGTCCTTAAAATAATTCAAATTTTTCTCTTACAAATTTTGAAATATTTTACAATATTTTGTAAGAAAGTATTTGCCCAAACATAACTTATTTGAAATTTTTAGTCGATTCAATTTTTAAATTATTCTTTAATCATTCAAAACTTTTAAACCATCTGATTAATTTTTTTAATGAGTTTATTAAAATAATTCAGATTTTTCTTTGGAAATTTTCGAAATATTCCCCAAAAATAGCTGTCTCAAAGCTCTTGCGTAAACTTTATTTTTAATTTATTTACATTTTCCAATGTTGAAATATTAAATTTTTTATTATTTGCTTCAACTTATTTATTTTAACTTTTTTTAATCCAGCCGTCTTGAATATTTCTGTCAGCATTGGCAATAGAGTGCGAGGTAGTGTGTTTTTTTGTTTGGATTCATTATTTTTGTAAACACAGGCGAAAGCACTTCGGATATGTAACCGGGAGGTTGCGGGCTCGATTCTCGCCGACTAAACTTTTTTCCATTTTTTAAACAAATTTTATCCATTAAAATAAATTTTTTAATAATATATACACACACACACATATATATATATATATATATTTACTTTTTCGGAAATTTATGAGTGTTGATACTTTTGTTTTACTGGGTTCTTGAGTCGACACTTTAAGAAAAACTTTTTTATCCCCTTCAAATCTTCCAAAATTCTTAAAAAGCATTTTCTTTTGAAATCTTAAAAAATCTGTATTTCGCGTAACATTTCTGGGCATCTCGGAAAGTAGCAAACTGAAAACATCCACCAAAATCATATTCATACAGAATGCAATCAGGCAGGTTTTCGAACAAATTTAAAATCTTTTTGACAATTTTTAAAGTATTAAATAAAAAAATATTATTTAGATTCATATACTAATTTATATACTAAATTTATATACTAATTCATTAATAGTCTTTGAAATTAATCTTTTAATTTCAATTAAAAAAAACCCCTGTCATTTTTTACAAAATTCTATGATCTTTCCACCTTATCCAAATAATTTTTCAAAATTCAATGACTGTTAAATCTTCCAGGTTTTGTGTAAAAGAAATAATTAACTTACGTTATGTTCCATTTGTTTTCTAAATCAAAATTCATACCTTTCGTAATACAAAAGTTATAATCAGCCTTTCGACCGAACTGTACTTCAATAAATTTTTCCAATTTCACTACACAAAAAAAACTTTTAACAAATTATAATAATAAAATTCGTTTTTGAAGATTTCGAATAACACACTTAGAAACTTTTTAACAACTTTGAAAGGTTTCAAGAGAATGAAAGAATATCTTAAGATTAATACGAAAATTTGAAAGGATTTTTTTTTAAATTGATTTTACAGAGAAAAATTAAAAAGATATTATTTTTTTAAAAAGATTTCTCTAAAATCCGAGAAAAAAATTCGGAATATTTTAGGGCAAGTTCTTTAATTTTTTAATATTTTTTGAAAAAATCGCTCCAATTGAAGAAATTTAAAAATTTTAGAAGATTCTGAGGGATTAAAAATTACAACAAAAAAATGAATTTACATCTAAGAAGATTAATTTTCAAGCAGTAAAAAGACAAATGGAATAGTTCAGATTTCAAACAAAAAACAACGGATTTAAAAAAAAGTTGAATTTTCAATCAAAAAGAAGAATTTTTAACCTCGAAAATTAATTTTCTACTCAAAAACAACAAATTTGAAAACAAAAATCTTAAAATTGTCAACCAAATAGATGAATTTGTTAGAGAAAAAGATCAATTTTGAAGCATAAATGAAATAGTTAACTTTTCAATTTAAACTCAGTCACAGCGTGAAAAACTTTAAAAGATAAAATACCTGTCATTTACTGGGGCCGAAGGCGCCTTCAAGTGCATCTTCTTTTAGTAACAGTTAATAAGCGTTCCGTCGGTCACTTTAAATATTCTGTCTGGATGCTAGCGCCACGCAGTGGAAACTTTAGACAACAAGGCTGCGATACAAGTGAGAGAGAATTTGATTTTTAAACTTCGCGCGTCACATACTACTTGAGCTATTATAGATGCTCTTGAAGTCACCTTCAGCAGAAGTTACTGACATTTAAAAAAATTTTTGATACTGCACAAAAAAGTATTGCGATTGCTCCGTTAGTTTCTAATAGAAAATTTAACGTAGAATCCGAAGTCTTTAAGGTAATTTGTAGAGGCTCCATTCGGTTTCTTCGGTCCGCCAGGGTTAAAAAAGTTAAACTTTCAATGAAAAAGATGAATTTTTGACCGAGAAGATAAATTTTCTACCAATAAACAACGAATTAAAAAAATATATAGTAATCCTTAAACATAAAAAAGTACTAATTTTCAATAAAATTGTTTATTTTCCATTATTTTTTCACCGTTATGTACTTAAAGAATGATTAAAACTTTGATCAATAGTCTCTGAAACTAATCTTTGAATACAAAAAACATATTTTTTTCAAAATGTTTAATTGTGCATAGTTATAAAAATTGCCTTAAGATATGCCCGATTCTTTTATGATAATTTTTAATTAAAACATCCCAAATTCACGTAGCCAGTTTACGAAATAGAATTGACAATATGCGTGAAAACAAAGATATTATAAGCATAGATGCGGCACAGGAGGTCGGAGTGGGAGAACAATATATATATAATTACATTTTTGCATGCCTCGAGGTGCTGCCCTCTTCAACTTTTTGATGTTTCTATGGCAACCGCGTCCTTTGCCTGCGTCTACGGGAGGGGTGGGGCCAAGGCGAAAGCCATGAAGAAATAATAGGGAGACCTAACTCCGTTCCCCCACTTGGCAATAGAAACATTACCGTAAGTGATACGCACATTACAGGAAGATATTAGATTTGAGTGCGCAGGTGCGCAGTTGTCCTCTTCCTATACATGGAAAAGTGTGCGAGTAAGAAAGTTTGTCAAATTTACGTAAGTTGAAAGGTTCTGTTTGTTTGTTTTGATGCAAGTGTCAGAAATGTGTTCTAAGCCATGAGGTGTCAAGTCCCGGATTGTGGACGAAGTTACACGTCGAAGAAGGCAAATACACTTCGTTTTTTTAAAGCCTTCACTGTAAGTACAATAAACGCCTAATATATTTTAATGTTTTACCTAACTGTCACGTAATTTTAATAGAAATGATTTAGAAATTTAACCTTTATTTTCTGATCTTATTTTTCTATATAAAGGAGACGCAGTTGCAAATGTGGCAAGAAATTTTAATTTGTTACGGTATAAATGATTTTACTGAAAATCACGCAATTTGTGCTCTCCATTTTAAGAAAGATGACATTGAAAAGTACCGCACAGAGTATACGACTGGTGGACTGGAATCTTTAGCCTATCTATTTTATTACAAATTTGAAAGGTACTTATCTATACGTTTCTTTCTCAAAATCTGTTCACGCATTTTTCAAACAAGTACCGGAAATACTGTTTATATATTTATTTTGTGTATCTTTCGTATTATGATCAACAAAAGAACACAACCTCTAACTTACGTCGATTTGACAAACTTTCTCATTCGCACACTTTTCCATGTATAGGAAGAGGACAACTGCACACCTGCGCACTCAAATCTAAGATCTTCCTGTAATGTGCGTATCACTTACGGTAATGTTTCTATTGCCAGTTTCAGATGGCTTTCCACTGGCAGTTGGGTCTCCTTATTATTCCTTCGTGGCGAAAGCCAATGCGAAAATGCCGGTGATGGCCTGTTTCTCGATTCTCGCGCTTGCCTTCGCCAGCCATATCTAGAGCTGACTCGGGGCTGTCTATGCACGCCGAAAATATTAAAATTAATGATGGCCTAAAATTATTAAATTTATTATTATGTTAAAATTAATTAGTTTCTTTTGCGGTTTCTTTTTAAAAAAGGGACATTTTCAAGATACTAAATAAATTAAAAAAAGTAAATAAATTTTTAATGAATGCAGAGTTTAGTTAAATGAAAAAATTTAATAAATCTTAGTTAAATAAATTCCTCGTCTGGTTTCTTTTAAATGAGAGTTTTTCGAAATACTATATAAATAAATTTAAAAAAATTCTTGTCATTTTTTAGAATTGTAGCGAAATTTCAAACATCATTTAAAAAAATATAATTTTTACAAAAATAGTGAAATGAAGGTTCGAATGCTTAACTGTATAAATTTATTCTACATGTATTTTTAAATCCTAAAATATCTTATTATTTTTTCGCATAATTAAGGTATAACTGAAGTAATATTTACACTTCTCTGTAGTGTCAAATTGAAAATTTACATTTAATTCCGAGGAAAAATTTAAGGTTTTCACTACTCATTCGTTTAATTACAAAAACCAGTAACTACACTGTATCTTGCACATTAAAATTTAATTTTAAGTTTAAGGGCAGTTAACCACTTGCAATTCTTATGTTCATCAGAATTTAGAAACTTCAAAGAAATCTAAATAGTTTATAAAAATAATTCAAAGAATCGAAGAATCCAAAAAAATTCTAAAGAAATATAAGGCGTTTAGGGTTGCATCTCAGCAACTAAGGCTACTACAAAAAAATGGAAAAGGAAAGATTTCCAAAGAATTAAAATAATTCAATAAGTTTTTGCGAGCCGGAAAATGACTGGAAATCTGTTTCCTTGATTAAAACGGCCACCTGGATTTCTTAGTATTTAAAAAATTATTATAATCTTTGGTGTTTTCCTGTAAAAAAAGTTATACTTTTTCGTAATTGTGAATTTTATTAAGTTTGCAATAACAAAGAAAAACGATGCAATTAGGGGATTTAAGGGTTTAAAAGTCGTGATTTATTATTTTCGTAAATAGCCTTACAGCTAATAAAATCCCTCGTATCAGTTATTATTTAAAACTCACTTTCAATTGATTTGAATACAATATGAAACGCTTTCAATTCATAAGATTTAAAGTCGAAATATATAATGAATTTGCAACAAAGAAGATTAATTTTCTTACCAAAAAGACGAATTTTTAACAAATCCCATGAATTTTCAACCAAATAGCTGAATTTTCAATTTATAAAAGATACATTTCTAATCAAGAATAGACACGAAAAAACACGGAAAAGTTCATTTACAAACGAATCCTACTTTAATTTTCTACCATATTGTTAAATCATTAATCAAAATATACTAATTTAGAACTTAACAATTGCATTTTTAATAAAAAAGCGATGTAAAAAAAATCAAGAAAATTAATTTTCGACCAAAAAGATGAATTTTCAAGAAAACAAAAGAATGTTCTACCAAATAATTAAATTGTAGACTTATAAAGTATAAATTTCGAACAAAAATGTAAAATTTCAAATTTTCGAATAAAAAATTAATTTTTAACAAAACAAAAAACCCAAAATGTCAAGAAAATTGTTACATGTTAAAAAAAAGAGTATTGCAAAATAAATCGAGGAATTAAATTTTCAACAAAAGAGTCAACCCCAAATATCAATCTTTAATGATAAAGTTAAACTTTTAACCAAGTCGTTTAATTTTCAATTAAAGAAGATAAATTGCGAACAAAATAGTTAGATTTTTAACCACAGAAATGAATGTTTCAGCAGTTTATTAATGATCTACTAAAATAAGATGAGCTTTCAACAAAAAATATTATTTTTTAACAAAATTTTTGAATTTTAAAGCCGGGAGGAGCAATTTTAAACCAGAAAATATTAATTTTCAATAAAAATATCAATTTAAATCAAAAATGAAATGTTTATCTTGTCAGTTAAAAAAAATTAATTCTTATTAAAAAAAAACGAATTTTCAACAAAATAGTTACATTTTTTAAAAAAGAGTTCAGCCTAAAAGTGACTTTTTATCCGCAGAAGATTAATTTTCTAAAAATAAAATAGTTAAATTTTCGACCAAAGAGGTGAATCTAAAACCAAAAGAATAATTTTTTTACAAAATAGTTCAACTTTTAACCAAGCTTCTGAATTCCTAACGAAACAAGATGACGTTTTGACAAAATAGTTGCATTTTTTACAGAATAATAAAATTTGCAACTGAATACTAGATTTTTTAAACAAACGAGTTGAATTCCGAACCACAAATATAATAGTACACTTTCTACCAAAAAGGATTCAAGCGAATAAAAACGAGAAAAGGGGGTTTCTTAAAAACAGAGAAAACACGAAAAATTCTTTAAAAGTTAATAAGGAAACATACTAAATGTTATCTACGTTCGTAACTTTTCAGTTCTATTTATATTGGATAAAATATCAATATTACAGAGAAAAGTAACAGCGTTTTACTTTAAAGAATTCAAATGATTTAAAAACTGAAATTAATAACAAAAATTAAAGGGGCTCTAATTTTTCTCATTCTCATCATTCATCACTGAGAAAGGATTAGAAAAAAAGGTCCGACATGTCCGAAGAGAAAGGACGAGTTCGTTAAACAGCCATTTTGGTTAAAAATACAAATTTTGGGACCATTTTTGTATACTTAAAATTTTTTACGGCTATTAATAGTACTCAGAAGGCCAAACAATTTATCCTTATGACTTTTTTTTTTAATTCTCAGAGTTACAGCATTTTCAAAATTTTTAATATCAATCGAAAATCAAAATTATAAGCCAAACAACGTACGATATGAAAAAAGTAAAGATAAGTATTGCTTTTTAAAAGCCCTACAAAATTATCATACAAACTCTTTGGATTTTCTTGTAAAATTGAAAATTCTAATTTTTATTGCATAAAAAATAATGAGATATGAAAAATCCCATTTTCTGGTCAAACTGTGCAGGATACGAAAAAAGATGAATCAACAAAAATTGTGATCTCAAAAAATATCTACAAATCCGTTAATAATCACTTCTTGATAGGAGGAGTACCTTTGGTTTTATTCGCGAAAAATAACATTGAAAATATAAAAAAAAACTTTGTGAAAAAATGATACAAGTTACGAAAAAATAATGATTTAACAAAAATTATTTACCCGGAAAAGAGCTAGAAGTTTGTTATGAATTACTTTTTGACAGGACACGTAGTTTTGGTTTTGATCATAAAAATGGTATTAAAAATAAAAATGAAAAATTTGTAGAAAAACAACAAAAGGTACAAAAACAAACTGATAGAAAAAAGTTATTCGCCCAGAAAAGTAATAAAAATTTGTATTCATTGATGACATTCTTATTATTTATTATGGAGAAAGTACTAAAATTGCCCGAAATTGGACACCACAACATTCAAATTTTGAACCAAATGACGCAAAATACGACAAAAAGTCTCGAAGAGAAATGATAGGTTTTGAAAAATCCTACAAAATTTCTTTAAACCACTTTTCAATAGGACTCGTAATTTTGTTTTATCGTAAGTAATATATGCAGATAATAGAAAATTCCAATATCACGCTCAAAGACGCAAGATACGTGAAAAATCTAAAAGAAGACTTGTAGAATATTTTGCTTTATACATGTATAAAAAAGAATATGAAAACCAAAATCCTATAATTAGCATAACAACGCGAGATCTGGAAAAATGTCTAAAAAAAGGATTGTATTTTTTAAGTTTATTTTAAGGTGGTTCAGAAAATATAAATTTACAACTGCCTGTCAAAAAACGAGTACTCAGCGCGAGTGTCACGATAATATTGTGTACCTCAAAGCTTGCAGAGCTTTGAGAAACTTAATCTTTAACTATACTTATTCAGGCAAAAAATTCAGAATATGAACACGCATATAAATACTCCAATCTAAAGAGATGTTTTTGATAAAGTTTCATTCAAGCATTCTAAATGCAAAGAATAAATATCTGAGCGCGAATCGCGGGAATTAAAATACGCGCCCCCCAGGCGCACTCAAACTTGCGAGCCACGGGCACAGCGCACGGTGAGAATGTACCCGCGACAATAAATAGTTCATTTACGGATTATTTTATTACAAACTAACAATTAAGAGATAAATGTTTTTAAAACTTTCCAATAATTTCTCAGCTTTTAGTTTAAATTGAGAAATGTAAGTCAAAATATTTATATATTCTGATCAACCACTCGAGTAAAATTCAAAAATACATTTTTTCAATTTTGAAATTATGGGTTTCTCAATTTTAAAAATCAGACATAATTTACATACATAGTGATAAACATAAATTTCTATAAAATATTATATAAAAAATAAAATAATTTTATTATATAAGTTTATCGTTTCATTATAATTTATTTAATTCATGATTAATTACACAAACATAGAAATTTACGAATTATTATTTACTTAAATTAATAATCGTGAGGGAGGCGGTATTCCTATAGCATTTAACTCTACATCTAAAAACTCCAAATCGCTAATTATACATGCGAGAACGCTGTAAAATCATATTTATTAAAAAAATTAATTATTTTAAATTTCAGCTCAATATGTTTATCAATTAAAACTTAATGTCTTCAATCGTATAGTTTCATTTAGTAGAATTTCTACCGACTTAGTATCGGCTATTTGATGGAATTGTTGGACGGGTGAAGATTGCAGGGGCAAAGTAGTTGGTCGGTGCGCTTTTCGGGTCGAGAGGCATGGGGGGATTGGGCAATTTTCGCCGGGAGCGTCGTATACAATTAGTTTCTCGAACTATACACGTGCCGCATCTAGGCTTATAATATCTTTGGTGAAAATACCTACTCCGATCTTCTGTACCGACATTGTCAGATATGAGTTGGGAGATTGCCGATTTAATGGAATAAGAGAATATCAGAGAATGTGAAAAACATGTGCTAATAACTGCGCCCTCTTGACGGATGCCACTAAGCATCACTTTGAAGGCGCAAGTTGCGCGGCAGTAAGTGACGAAACTTTTCAGTTTCTGAAATGATTTACCAATTAAGTATCTACAGAAGAAGTTACCATTAGCGCAGCCATATACTAAATTAGGAAATCCCGGTAACAAGCGTTGAATTCAGAAAAATTAAGAATTTGCATTCCTATGAATACGCGATTTTTCTTCCGTCTAAAAATCCCCAAACGGGAACAAAAAAGTGCAAATCCTATTCCTCTCAATCGACTTTGTAAAGTTTAACGAAAGCATCTATTTAACCTATTTTTCACTGTTAAATCTTTTTATAACTTACAAATTCAAAAAATATTCAAATATATATTTATTTATATTTTAATAATTTATTTAAACGTCTTAAAAAATGCAACAACGAAATCTATGCAAATGTGTGAATTTAAATAATTTTAACTCTAGAAAGGCAGAGTTGAATTGGTGAGAATTAAAATTTCAGAATTTACATTCCGCATGAAGGAATTAAAACAACTTATTACACATATTTTGTGAACTTATTACAAGAAATAAAAAAATGAAAATATGACCACTTGTGAGAAATAAAAAATATCTCTTTGAGGTGCGTTACCGGTACAATTAGAAGGAATTAAATATATTGAAAACACGTTCTCTTTGGGAGAATAGAAAACTGTGTGGCGGTCGCTATGTAAATAAAAGTGAATAAGTTTAGGATGTATCTTATTCTTATTGTGGCATTTTAGACAGATGGAAAAATCGCACATTTAAAATAATAGAATAATGTTCACTGTTGAGCTGAAATTTGAAAATATCAATTTTTCTCTATTCTACGCTTATTACTGGTATGTGAAAACAGGTGAAAAATATTAAAAGTTAAAAGAAAATGAGCTACTTTTAATCTTTTTAATTTATTTTTATTTGGATCAACTTATTTATTTAATTAAAGTTTAATTAAATGCTATTTGATTAGATAATATAATAAGTGTTCAAGAAAAAAGTTTAAAATTGCTGCTTATCTATTTATATTGCATTTGTTTTGCGGGAAATACATTTCTCGAAAACTCTCCGCCAGTTTTGCGAGCTAGAGGGGCCACGAATCTGCAAGAATCGAAGAGTCCTCAACAAATTGGGCGAATTCAAAACAAAATCGCACTTTGACTTCTCATGTTGTCAAGGCAAGACGGTCTTTAAATTTAAATTTGAGATATTCTTTGCCAATTTAGACTCTAAAGCGAAATTTAAAGTGAAATTGCTAAAAAGTGTTTTGCAGTGCAAATCACTATTTTTAAAAATATTCACTAAGAATATATTTTCATTTCGGATCCGTGACAGAAGCCAAAACGACAAAACGCCCGCCCAATGAGAGTAACGCTGCGTGAAAAAGGCCCGCGAATCAGAGAGCGACTCGCTTTATCGCGATGGATGTATGTATGAGCACGTCCCTACTCACTCTCTGATTCGCGAGCCTTTTTCATGGAGCGTGACTTTCATTGGGCGGGCGCTTTGTCGTTTGGGCTTTTTGTCACGGATCCTTCATTTCAAATAGTAATCTGTTAAATTACCTAATTATTCATAAATCTTTTTAAAATTTGTAAACAATCTAAATATCTTTTAAGATGGTTTTAATTTTGACATTTTTTTATATTTTGAGCACTTGAATCAAGTATCTGTAAAATTTACAGATTATTCTTTAACAAAATTTTCAAAACTTTTAAGCCACCTGATTATGTTTTAAAATGAGTCAATTTTTGTTAAACTTTTTACATTCGCATTCATGAGAGTATAATGTAATCGTCTAAATTTTCGATCTCTGGTTATTAAGGGATCTTTACCTTTTGGCACGCACAGAATCCGAAAATCATAAAATTTTATCTGTATCTTTCTGTTTGTATGTCTGTCTATCTGTATGGCTGTATTATATATGGTTACTTGAATGTTGTAGCCACGCTAACTTTCTTTCAGATTTTTCTTTTCACATTTTTGTACCTTTTAAAATATTCTCTAAGAAATAAATTTTCCAAATATAAAATCATTTATTCTTCTTGACTTCCAAAGCGAATCATGTTCGTTATCAAATTTTCGGCACCAGCTGACAAAAAGATCATAGCCAAGGAGAATCAAAAGGAAGAGAGGTATAACTTTATTTACCTTATAAGGGAGTTGCAATGATTGTACCCGGAATATTCTGTTAAACTAATCGTCCTTATCATCGGCGCTCTTAGAGGTGCCAAGCTTTCAATCGTTAAGAGCCTGAAAAGATACCTACGTGTCAACAATTTGCTAAAACACTTGCGGGAAAAATGCAGAATGCGGTCGTCCTTGGGTCGCTCCATGTTCTCAGGGTGCACGAAACTTTTGCTGGATCATCGTATTGATTCCGTTACAGACTGTAACCACCTATCTCACTGTCGTGAGACGTGGTTGTGGCTGCAATTTCACCGCGATTTCGCTGGAAGCGGGTGCAGTTTTTCAGATTAGCACCCGCTCAAGGGGAAATCCTGCGGTTGTCCTTATGCCGTATGTGTAAAGTTTAAATTATAAAGAAGACATTGGAAATGAGCAAATTGCAAAAATTTTCTAAAAGAATGCGCATTTTTTTTAACGGGACAATGAAACTTGTCGAGTGCGAAGCACGTGAAACGTGATGAGAATGCTTTCGTTAAAGCCGAAGGAGCTTTAACAAAAGAGAATTCACAATCACAAAATTACTGTTGTCTATACTTTCCCTTTTAGTTTTAAAAGAACCAAAAGTCGCGCGCCCTAGGCGCGTTCAAACTTGCGAACGCAGCTAGCCGCGCGCAGGGCGTGCGATGTTAATGTGCCCGCCAAGCGGGCAGATTTTTACATATAGCATCATTTAAAATTTTGAAACTTGGTTAATTTTGTAATTATTGTAAATCTCTTGTTTCTAATTTTTAAATCATGTGAATATATTTTAAAATGAGTCGAATTTTTCCTATATTATTATTTTTTATTTTTGAAGATCGAAGAACTTTCCTTAAAATATTTCGGATTTATCTTTAAAAGCATTTTTAATTTTTAGAAATATTTTCCAAGAATTAAGTTCTAAAAATATATTTTGTCATAACTTTATTCATAACGTGTCCCCTACGGGTTTACATGACTTCCTTTCCTTACCATTTTTCCGCTTATATCTATATATTTTTTTACAATCTTATCCTTTCTATATATACAATTATTTACAACTATTTACATAATTCTTATATCTAGTTCCTTACGTCTATTTTCTGCGATAGCGCAATTTAGGACTTATTAGAAAACGAGTGAGCGCGAGATAGAAAGCGAGAGTGCAAGCGAGAAAGAGAGAGAGAGAGCATGAGAACGCAAACGCATCTTATTCTACTTAACTTTTACCTTACCATTACTTACAATCTTTAAGCTTCTAATCTAAGCGACTTCCGTTTCCTTTTTCTTTCACTTTTTTATATCTCCATTTGCCTTTTTTCACATGCATTCTTTCATCCTCTCAGTCGCTCCTCTAGCACCCTCCAACTCCTTCATCCATTCTTCTCCTATCCATCCTTCTCTAGAATCTCAACCATATTCTCTTGCCCCATCTTTCTATTAATTGTCTTTCTCTCTCCCTTTTTCCAGTTCTTCATAGTTTACTCCAGTCCCGTCTTCTATTTCTCTATTATTAAAGAACTCCCTCCTTTCTTTTTCCCATCTCGTTAATTTGATCTCCCTATCCTCTCTTCTACCGCCATCAAACACTTTCTCGCCGACTACCCTCCCTTTCCCTCCCTCAGCTTCGTCTCCAATTTCCATGCCCTCTTTCCCGCTCTAACATTTAACTTATCCCCTTGCGGTTCTTCTTTCACCATATATCCTGGCGTCCTCCAGTCTACCCTTAGTGTCCACCTTATATACCTTTCTTGTAAACTGTCAATATCTTTCCTTTCTCTCCATCCCCATATCTCTGCTCCATAACCTAATACAGACCATGCCAGCGTATCAAATAATCACATTCTCCTTCTCAAATTTTTTTAAATCTTCTTTTTCCTATTCCTCATATCTGTTTCATTACCCCTGCTGCTTTTTTATCCTTTCTCTTATATGAGCTGTATGATCTCCATTCGTTTGCAAGATATATCCCAAATATTTATACTCTTTTACTTCTTCTAACTTTATACCCTTCCATCTCCCTGTCCGTTCTTTCTTACTTCCCCCTCCTTTTCTAAACCTTATTATCTTTGTCTTTTCTACATTTACATTCAGCTTTTTCCCATCTAAGTATTTCTCTAATCCAATAATTACTGCCGCCATCCCTTCTTCATCCTCTACCATCAACACTATGTCTTCAGCGTATGCTAGTGTACATATCTTCTCCTTCCCTATCTTAACTGCTCTCCAACTTTTTCTCCTCATTTCTTCTTCCAAGTCTGATATTAATAAATTAAATAAAAGTGGGCTCACAGGTCATCCTTGTTTCATACCTCTCACCAACCAGAAACTATTTCCTACTTGCTCTCTTACCTTTACCCTGCATTACCCCCATTCCATTTCTAAACCCTGTCTGATTCGGCGACTCGATTTTCTTTTCTTCAACTTCTATCTTCAATCTCTTCGACAAAATAGTTACATATACTGTATACAGTGTTGGCATCAGCGTCACCCCCCCCCCCCTATAATCCTATAATCTTTAACCTCCTCTCTTTTGCCTTTCTTTACTATTGTTTTAACTACTCCTTCTTTCCATAACTCTGGCCACACCTCTCCTCTCCATGCTCTATTACACATTATCCATGTCCATTTCTCTAGTTCCTCCCCTCTATATTTCCATTTTTTAATTAGAATCTCATCTATACCAGGTGCCTTTCAATCCTTCATTATCCCTAAAACCTTAACTATTTATTCCTTTGATATGTCTTCTTCTTCATCTCTTTCTGTACCATATTTTCCTCTCTTGATAACTTTTCTCTCTGCTCCTCCTAGGAAATCCAAACAATATTTCTTCCATGCTACCATTTCAATATCTTGGTTTACTCTTTTTCTTCTTTTTCTTTCTCTATTTACTACCTTCCATAACTCTTTTTCCGTCCTAACTTTCGCCGCCTCTTCTTCAAACCTTTTATTCTCGTCCTCTTTCTTTTGACAACATAACTAGCTATACTCTTTCTTTTTTCTCTATATTCTTAGACATTACTTTTTTCTTGTCTCCACTTTCTTAATCCTTTCTGACCTTTTTTTCTCTCTTTACAGTCCTCATCTCACCCACTTCTATTCCCCCCCTTACTAACTTCATTTTTGGTTGTACACTCTAATCCTATTTTCATTTCTCCTATCATTTTTTCCATCTCCTCGTCCACATTTCCCTCTCCCATTTTGATATTTCTGACCTTTTCTCGAAACTGTTCTTCTCCTTCCCTTGACCAATCCCCTTTTCCTACACTTGTTACATTTGCTCCTCTTTTATTCCTATTTCTATTTCTTTTTTGTTCCTCTAACGTCACTATTAAGGGAAAGTGATCCGAATCAATATAATCACCTACCTCTAGTTTCTTAACCTTCTCTCTTACATCATCATCCACTATCACATAATCAATTACTGTTCCCCTTTTACCTCCTGAGCGTGTATATTCTCCTTTCTTATCTCCTTCTATATTTCCGTTTAAGCTATACCACCCCAACTCCTCCAATCTCTTCAATAACTTTTTTCCCTTTCCATTTAGCACTTTATATTTGGATTTTCTTCCTCTCTCACTTCTACCTATTCCCATCCTCCTCTGCCACCTGCTCTCGCATTGAAATCACCCCCTATTAGCAGCCTGCTCCCTTCTTTATTTTCTTCAATCATTTCTGCCATCTCCTCTGCTTTCTCACGCATATAACCTTTCACATAAACCCCCACTACCTTCCACTTCACTCCTCCCATCATTACCTCTTCTACTATTAATACTTCTTTTTGTTCTTTCTTGTCTTTCTTATCTTTCCCTGTTATACATTCATTCCTTATTCCCATCACCATTCCTCCTATTGCGCTGCCCTTTTTATTCTTCCTCTTTGCATCACTTTACTATTACTATACTATTTCTTATTTTTCTATCTCCTGTTCCTTTCTCTTCTAGTTTTCCTGCACGTCATTTCCTACTATGTGTTTCCTTTCTTCATCCCAATCCCACCACACTCCGTCTATCTGTATTCTCTCATACTTAACTTATGTTATGTTTCCCTTTTTTCTTTCCTCTTCCACTATTTTCTTTAATTTAAATTGCATCTTCCTTTCTACTCATGTCAAATGATCCTCTATTCTCACTCCCATTCTCGACCCCACCACAATCCCGGTTCGAACTTTCAAATTTCTTCATCCTATCTTGCATCTCCTCTACCTTTTTATTATGATCTTATTCCTGCTTTTCTACTTTTGTTCTAATGACTGCATTCTCTTTTCGAACTTTTCCCTGATTTCTTCCCATATTTTTATTTCTTTCCTAACTTTCGCTATTTCCCGCCTAATTTCCTTCTTTAATTCCTCTCCCCTTTTCTTCATAAATCCCAATTACCTGTATCAGCACTTCGCGAATTTCCTGTAGTCTTTCCTCTTTTATCGCAACTTCACTTTCATCTCCGCGTCCGTCAGCTCCCTTACTATTATCACTCTTTCCTACCAAACTCTGCTTTTCCGGCAGCAATCTAAACATTTTTTGATATTTAACGCTCGCCCCGAAATCTTCCTTCTTTTCACTGCTTGCCCCCCCCCCTCTCTTCCTTTTGATAAAAGCCTCAATTGAACCTACGCTTTTTGCGTTTGATCATTCCTTTTCTATAGTTTTCTTGTACTTCCCTCTTGCGTTCCTTTCCTTGATCTCCTCTTTCGGCGTATTGAACACTTCCTGCGCTAGATCTGTTTTTTTCCGCGGAGATACTCGCTCCGTTAGTCATGATTTAAATTCAAACTCTCCCGCCTTCTATGCTTCCCTGTCTCTATCTACCGTCGCGATGTGGTACCTGTCTCGACTTTCTTTGTCGCTACCCAACCGTGCTACTACCAACCCGATCCACTCAGTCCTCTCACCCTGTCACAAATCTCCAAACAAACTTCCTCACAAATCTGTCTCAATCCTCCAAAATATCTACCTCCCCTTTTCAATCTCACAATCCCTCAATTAATCTCTCACATCCACACCCTTCTACACACTTCCACAATCCACCATATAATTCATCTGAAATATTTCAGATTTTGCCTTACACAATTGTTTAGTCTTCTAAAATATTCTCCATGAATTAATTTTTCCAGAAATGAAATTATTAAAAAATATCCAAATCATTCCCTTTTTAAATTATTATCAATTATTTTGAAAACTTTTAAACCTCTCTTCTTTATTCATAATGTGTCCTGCGATAGTGCAATTTAGGATTTATTAGCAAACGAGTGAGCGAGCGACGAAAGCGAGAGTGCAAGCGAGAGAAAGATCATGAGAACGCAAACGCATCTTAGTCTATCTATGAAGTTATTTGAAAATTTCCAAACAATTCAATTTTTAAATTAATATAAATTATTTTGAAAGCTTTTAAACCTCTTGACTATATTTTAAAATCAGTTGAATTTTTCCTATATATTTATATATATTTTTGCAAACTTTGTAGCAGTTTCATTAAAATATTTCATATTTGACATTTTTAATTTTTTAAACATTTTAAAATATTCTCCGAGAATTACTTTTTCCAAATATATATATTGTTAAATTTTCGATCTGTTCAATTTTGAAATTATCCAAAAACTTTGGGACTATCTGATTATCTTTTAAAATAAGTCACAATTTTGTTTCTTTAATTTTTAGAAGTTTTAAAAAGTGTTCTTACCTTACCGAAAAGAATCTTTGAGTATATACTAAAAATTCTTTAGGTCAAAGAAGCTTAGAGAAATTCTCCGCAGGCACTCAGGTAGATGTTTTTAGAGGTACAGGAAGCTCGTTTAAATGGTTTGAAGGCTTTAAAATATCCTTTCCGAAATTGAAATAAGAATACGATCATAAGTAACAAGCAGATAGGCTATCTCAAGAGAGTAGCCGACACTCAAAGGTCCTCTGTTAAGCTTTCGAATTAAAATTTAGAAGTAGATTTTTTTTAATTTCATAGTTAACAGCCTAAAACATAATAATTCGGAATCTACGGGTTTCGATGACTTCAGATATCTAACTTTT